>NC_052624.1:253581578-253882932 GCF_016161935.1 Mauremys reevesii
ATTACACTAAACTGGGAGGAGTGGTAGATATGTTGGAGGGTAGGGACAGAGTGACCTAGACAAATTGGAGGATCGGGTCAAAAGAAATCTGATGAGGTTCAACAAGGACAAGTGCAGAGTCTTGCACTTAGGATGGAAAACTCCCATGCACTCCTACAGGCTGGGGACAGACTGGTTAAGTGGTAGTTCTGCAGAAAAGGACCTGGGGATTACAGTGGACGAGAAGCTGGATATGAGTTAACAGTGTGTCCTAGTTGCCAAGAAGGCTAATGGCATTTTGGGCTGTATAAGTTGGGGCATTGCCAGCAGATCATGAGACGTGATCATTCCCCTCTATTCAGCATTGGTGAGGCCTCATCTGGAGTACTGTGTCCAGTTTTGGTCCCCACATTACAAGAAAGATGTGGAAAAATTGGAAAGAGTCCAGTGGAGGGCAACAAAAATGATTAGGGGGCTGGAGCATATGATTTATGAGGAGAGGCTGAGGGAACTGGGATTATTTAGTCTGCAGAAGAGAAGAATGAGGGGGGATTTGATAGCTGCTTTCAATTACCTGAAAGGGGGTTCCAAAGAGGCTGGATCTAGACTGTTCTCAGTGGTACCAGATGACGGAACAAGGCGTAATGGTCTCAAGTTGCAGTGCGGGAGGTTTAGGTTGTATATTAGGAAAAACTTTTTCACTAGGAGGGTGGCGAAGCACTGGAATCTCCTTCCTTAGAGGTTTTTAAGTTCAGGCTTGACAAAGTCCTGGCTGGGATGATTTAGTTGGGGATTGGTCCTGCTTTGAGCAGGGGGTTGGAATAGATGACCTCCTGAGGTCCCTTGCAACCCTAATATTCTATGAGTCTATGATTTAGCATTTTGTAAGCCATAAGGATGTAGCAGACATATCAGGCCAGAGTTTGAAATAACTGATTTAGGATGAGCTATGTATTTTTTTTCAGTTTTTCAAACGTATCAAAAATATAAGGCTAGTTCCTCAGTCATGGCTCAGTACAGCAGAGGAGAAGGGGAGTAACCTTTGCCATTCCTCAAACCGGGACTATCCAGAAGGGATGGTGACCATCAGCATAATTTAAAACAGCCTCCAGGCTGCTCTAAGTTACATCCATTCTGTCTTAGTACCTGAGCCTTCTCCCACTGAAGTAAATGGAAGTTTTGCAGCTGACTTCACTTGGAGCAAAATTGCATCTTTAGATGGGAAGAATCTAGGAAACACCTGTGCACATCATATTACATGGACAATGTTTACTAGCGATAAATCTAATGTCCCAGCAAGCTGGGGAAATGATTTGGGGCTGCAGACAAGAACAGATTTTGTAATTACGTTTATTTAAGCTCTGGCACAGTTGCTTTAAAAATATCAGATTATCAGTAGAGTTGAGTATAGATTATTTCCATTGCTGATGGGAAAAAAACTAACAATCCAACTGTACCACACTAAGTAGGTTAAGAAAGAAAATTAATGCAGGGTAATTTTTTCCCAATCGTTTTGGGTCATGAATGTATTTCATAGCAATAGAATTATGCAAGTATATTTTGATAGGAGGTTCACCTTTTAAGATAATGGCTGGTGCCTTAATATTTGTTGAGACATGACTGAAGAGGTGAAGGAAAGATATCTCCCATCTTTTTGAAGCAAAGGGTGAATAATATGAAACTTAAGATCTCCTGTTATCTGGTTGTCCCTTCTGGCCTTAAACTCTAGGATTCTAAGAATCATTAGCATGGTATATTTCTTACACAAACATCAGGATATAGTTTGAACTGGAGCATAAACCCTGATCTTAGTTCACAAAACTATGTCATGTTTGGTCAAGATATTGCTTGCATAGCTCACCATAAGAAGATATGGTTTTATTTGTTTATTGGCTAACCCAGAAGCAGAGCTGGCCTTCTAAGCTTTATTTTCTGTGTCAAGATGGGGATTCTAATTGGCTAGATGAAATGGGTTGCTTTATTTAGTCTTGTGTTGTCAGTCACCATTTTTAAAGAGTGCAAAATACTCCTGTTCTATTGGATATGAGGAATCTGTCTGATTGTTTGATAGTTAGATCATCATTCTTGGGAGCTGGGAAGAAACAATCTGCTATTAGTTGCAGGCCAGTAGCAGAGTTTCTTCACAGTGTAGCCATAATCACAGAGAAATTCACAAATAGACACTTCAATGACTTTACAGCCTATTGAGGTTAAACTGTTTTGCATAAGTGTGGAAATGTATTATCTGTTCTCTTTAGATCCATTGTGTCCTTGTTCAGTATAGCTCTAAAAGGCCAAACAAATCCTGCATGATACCAGTGGAGATTTCAAATGGTTCAAAGAGTACAGTATCAATTGATACACCATCATGCCTGCCATCGTGTAGCTGGCAGATTATTCTGATATCCTTTTTTGGAATTATTATTATTTTATTTTTGTGGTAGTATCTAGGAGCCCCAGATGTGGACCCCATAGTACTTGGTACTGTACAAACACAAACAAAAAGATGTGTTTACAATCTATGCAACAAACTAATCTTCCAAAGTCTACATCAGCTAACTGTATTGAATCAAATGGGAATCAGAGACTGAGGAGAAATGGTAGACTGTCTTTCTGTATTGATCAGCTATGGAAGATGGTCAGGGTGTATGTTTTTGTAGTGCAGTTAGATTATGCTAAATTTGAAGAATTTACTATTTTTATTATTCATTAACAAAGCAAAATTATTGGGAGGGCCTGCAAAACAATGTTTTTGTCATGTCTATACAAACGTTACCAACTCCTGTCTCCTTGATTACACCTCTGTGCACAGTCAGCCTGAGAATTTGGGGAATCTTTAGGTCCTCCTCAGCCTTTGTTGGCTGAAGTGAGGCCAAGCTGTCTGTTCTCTTAAACCCTAAAAACTGAGATTCTCCCTTACATTCCCTGTTCCCTCAAATACTGAGACCTGTGTCCACAAGCTTCAGAAAGCTCGAAGGTTGGCTCTGGATGCTTATAGTTTTGAATAATTAATTTGAAGGATTAAGTACTTCAGGAAGGAGTGTTGGTTTTTATACAAAATTAGCAGATATTCTTGGGGGAAATAAATGATATGCAAAAGAATAAAGTCCAGGAGAACTTTGGTTTTCTCTTTTAGAGAGTATCCATTGTAAACCGTGATATATTATCATCTGCTGCCCTTGAACTTTGCAAGAATGGGATCATTTAGCTGTGTAAAATATTCATAATGAAATTAGAAAACTTCAACATGCTTTTGCTTTTCTTTTGAAATTTTAGAAACTAGTCTCCAGTTTCACAAGGTAGAATAAAATAACCCTGCAAAAATGGGAAACAGAACCATTTTGTGTGACAACTGACTAGTTTCCACTAAAAGGTGAGTTTGTTAGCAAAATCCTTAAAATTGCTGATTTATGTTTTGATGTTGCAAACATTGATTTTTGTCAAAATGTATTATAACGAAACATTATGAAAGTGTGATTCAAAAACCTTTTCATGATTTTTTAAAGATTTAAATAATAGAGCTGTGCAATGGCTTGCAAACTTCCATTATAAAATAAGATTTTTTTCACATACCCTTAATCATTTTGTACAATTTGGACACCTGTGTGGTCTTCGTAATTACACATCGTCTCTCTTCTACTTAGTGATCTAGCACCATTTTGTGATGCCATCCGCTTTAAAATGCAGAAATGTGGCCTTTCTCTCCCCTTCATTGCAGCTGGTCTTTGATCCAGTACAGCTAATTCATATTTAGCATCTATCATCTACCATCATAGGTTTATAGGGACAGAGGTGCACCTGGTCTGAATAAATTTCCTTTGATGGAATTTGTGACTATCTCAGGATGTGATTAAGAGACATTCATCCTCTTCCTGGTGAGACACAAGGGAATCATCTTTACATGTGTGACAGCAAGCATTTGTTTGTTTAAATATACCATAGATATTTAATAATTCATTCAATGTTATAAACTACTGGCTTCATTTTCTTAGTCATCTGAGCTAAAAGTACAATATTTATTTATTTATTTTTTATCACATTGTGTTGCATTGGGTTAGGATTAGAGTTTTACCACCATAACAAAATGTGAAACTAAGATTAGAGATTTAAGTTAAAATAAAATTGGATTCCCAATAACCATATAGAACCATTAGAAATTTTCTTTGGATAATTCATTCCTGCACTTATGTATCTCCCACATATGGTCTTCCTATGTTAAAATCAAGCTTTTCCAAGTAAGCAGGGTAGGCGATATCTTTTAACTTAACATTGTCTATGGAGAAAACTGTTGTCATGTTACTGAAAGAAATTCCTAACATGTTTATAGTATGCAGGTGTGATGGTGCATGCCTGTAATCCTTGCTACTTGGGAGGCTGAGGCTGGTGGATCGCTCAGGGGTTCTGGGCTGTGGTGCGCTATGCTGATAGGGTGATATGTTGTGCTTGGTGCTTTCTGTGGGGGCTGATGGACCAATTGTTCAAGATGATTTATAGTCTGATTATGGTCCAAGGCTGGTGCAGATCAGTTTAAATTAAAGAGGAAATATTAACTGCTCTGAGTGCACTACTAATTTTTTTAATTGATCAATTACACATCAAGTAACAATATGACAACAGTGTAAAATTGCAGTTTGCTCACCATGTGATTTACAGATGAGTTATTCACAGATAATGGCCCACAATCAGAGGTGAAAGTAAGCTGGTATGGGCCAGTACGGCATACCAGTAAGAAAGTGGCCGCTGGTACAGGCCGGTACACAGCCGACATTAAAGTACTGCCATAGCAACGCTTTAAGCACCATATTGGTAGGGCCGCTGATGGGAGGAGAGGGCAAAAGGGACAGCTGTCTCGGTGCCCGACAATTTAAAAGGGCCCGGGGCTCCTGGCAGTGACCGGGAACCCCAGGCTACCGCAGCAGCGGCTGGAGCCCCAAGCCAATTAAATCGCCACCAGAGCCCCAAGCAGCGGGGACTGGGCAGTGCTGAAGGGCTGGCTTGGGGAGTCTGTCCCCAGCCCCGCCCCTTCCACCCGAGACCCCGCCACTTCGAGGGACCCAGAGCTGCCCACTCCCAGCCTTGCCCAGGAACCCAGCCACACTGCGTACTGGTAAGTCCTTTAAGTTATTTTCACTCCTGCCCACAATTCATGAGTAGCTCACATTGTCACTTCTCTCTGATGTTTCAGTGCAGGCACACAGTCCATAGCCTTTACTATGAAGCATCATAAATGAAAACAGAAAAGTCCATGCATACAGCAAAAAACTTAATCAAAATAGTCCAGGAAGAGTTAAGGGATCCGTACCTAGCATTGTTAGACCATCAAAACACTCCTTACACTAGCATATGATATGAAACATCAAGTCTCAGTTAATATTATATTTTCTTTACATTTGATTTAAAATAAAAAAGGAAGATGTAGCAATAGCCACTGAAATCACTGGGTATGGGCACATGACACAGGTACAACTCTGTTACCCTGATCCATTTTCATGTGATTGGGCCAGGATATAAACCCCAGTTTCTAACCATCACTCTTATGTGTCAAACTTTTATTACAGACAGGATACCAGGATTAATTAAAGTGAAATTTTAATAACCGCCATTTGTCAGTGTTGCATACAAAAGACAGAACCTAAAGCAGCATATAGTATCAGAGCAATCAGAGATATATATGATCTATTTAATCATCTCATTTATCATTCACCAGGGCAAAATTTCTTCTTACAGAATTATGTCCAGTATCCAGTGCCTTGCACAGTGTCCCCTAAGCGCACACTAACACATTGATTTACATTATTGCCAATACTAAGCATTCAAAAGTCATGAGGCATGCCACAAAAAAGCATAAGATTGGCTTTAAAATCATTAATTAAAAAAAACAAAATTTGGATTCTTTTTCTTTGCCTTTTGGTTCCTGAGCCTTCAAAGAATCATAGAAGATTAGGGTTGGAAAAGATCTCAGGAGGTCATCTAGTCCAATTCCTTGCTCAAAGCAGGACCAACACCAGCTAAATCATCCCAGCCAGGGCTTTGTTAAGCCGGGCCTTAAAAATCAATAAGGATGGAGATTCCACCACCTACCTAGGTAACCCATTCAGGGTGCTCTGGGGTCACTGTTCAAGCTTTTCTCAACATCCATGTGGGCTAGAAACATATTCTTGTAATGAAAACTGAAATTGTCATGGAATCTCTTGATTCTAGTAGTGGGAGATTTAAGAAAAACATCAAACATAATGAGACTCATGCTAAAATCATGAGGGTTGGAGAACCTGGTTAATGACTGAATATGAAGAAAGCATGCCACCCACTTCATCAGCCGCACCACTTTGGACCCCAGTTTTATTTTACTAGAATAGGGCTAGTAGCACACGAATCATCTGAATTAGCACTTCCCTTATGACTTCCAGTAGTAGCCTCTGAAGTGACTGCATATGGCATGTCTTTTTGTAGTTTCAGACCTGGATTTTCAGTAATGAGATAAATGTGCATTCTGTAAACCTCTTTTGTGTGTACAATATTGCATATGAGAGTGCAAATCCCAAATTTGGACATGCATGTGGCTAGATAGGTGCCTATCTAGCTATGTGTTATACCAATCAAGAATTTGCATGCACACATCATATAATTTACCATAGTTTGATTTATTTAGATTCGACATGTAAAAAAATGGCCATACAAAGATCTGTGCACTCTCACAATAATAAATGTACAATAACCACACAGCAAATTAAAGACCAATTACCTAACTTCACCAGTTAACATCCATCTATAATTAAAAACATATAGCAATTTACCTTTATCAACAGACAATAAAAATGAGAACTCCAAAAAGACTCACCTGAAATTGGACACTTTTTTATATTATGTCTTCTTTTATAAATAGATTATAAAGGGTTAATAGAGGACAGATGTTTTAATAAATGGTTAATCAATTGTTATGGATTGTTGTAGAATCTAATAGATTGTTAATATCCATGGCCTATAGATATATTAACACCTTCTGCCAATGGGCTGATACCAATCTGATACATACTACTAATTTGTGAAACATGCTTATAATATTTATTAACCATTTATAAATGGAATCTTCATATAAAGCATGGCCCCAAAAATATACCCAGATCCTTTCCTAGAAACCCTATCTACCAGATTCATGCACAAAGTAGATAGAAATCTACATGTTGACAAATAGGCCTTTCATTTATGTCCTGATTAGAGCTGGTTAGATTTTTTTGACAAACAGAAAAATGCTGATTTGTCAAAACTGAAACTGTTCTTGAAAGAGGGTTGGGTTCAATAAATTTGCCAACTCAAAAATGTAAAGAAAACTTCAAAATTGTTGAAACATTTCATTTTGACAT
This sequence comes from Mauremys reevesii, assembly GCF_016161935.1. NCBI lineage: Eukaryota > Metazoa > Chordata > Testudines > Geoemydidae > Mauremys > Mauremys reevesii. Next base: position 253,588,919 of record NC_052624.1, read on the forward strand.
GTTCAAAACTGAATTTTCTAGTTTCTCAGTTTGAAATGACTTCATTTTGAAATGTAAGCTAATTAGACTGAAAAAGGTTTAAATAAAGAGAAACAGGTCAAAACTGAAACAAAACATTTTGAAATTAGCAAAACAAAACTTTTCAATTGACCCAAATAGGAAAAAAAATTGCTTCACAAATATTTTCAAAATTTTGACTTTTCATCCTGATTTCAGATGGGGAAAAATGTTGAACTTTCAAAAATATTCACAGGATGGGAAAACCATTTCCTGACTAGCTGTAGTCCTGATATACTCAGTGTGCAACTGTTGCAGGGTCTAGAGGTAAATCCCTGGGAGGATTTTCAAACTGAGGAGCCAAAAACCCAATATAAGCCCAATAAACCTTGTAGTGAATAACAAGCCTCTGAAACTCAGGACCAGAAAAATCTCTTGGACTCCAGGAGAGATGTTTGTCTTTCTGTAACTAAGCATCACGTAGCTGATATTTTGATTGTAATTTATGCTTTTTGAAATTGTTCTTTGATCCAATACTGCTCAGTCAAAATCTACTATTGTAAAATTAAATGCAGTAGAGAAAAGTGACCCCAGGATCTCACACCATGTGTTTCTTATGAACTGTGTGTTTGTTTTTTCCTCACCATTAACAACAAGCACAAGATTCCCCTATTCTGAGTGATCCAGTCATATAAATTTAAGAAACTGTCTGAAGCCTGAATCCCAAGCAAGGATAAAAAAAATTGTAGGAAAAGGGTGAATGAACAAGCATATCAAACAAACAAACAAGTTATTAAGAGAAATCAGAAAGTCTAGAAGGAATGGATCAGCAAGGAAGCTATCTCTTGGAGGACAGAAAGTCTAGCAGAAAGTGGGAATTCCCAAAAGCCAAGTAGATTTGGACCTTGCAAAGGAAATTAAAACCAACAGTAAAAAGTTCTTAGCCATATAAATAAAAAGAAAACAAAAACAAGGACTGAAGAAGTGGGACTGCTAAACACTGACAATGGAGTAGAGATTAAAGATTATCTAAGTACCTAAATGAATATTTTGCTTCAGTTTTTAATAAGGGCAATGAGGAGCTTGGAGGCTGTGGAACGGTGGCTTATGGGAACAAGGCTATGGAAGTAGAAATTGGAAGCCAATTTCAAACAGCTTAATGGGACCAAATCAGGGACCTGGATAATCTCCATCTAAGAATATTAAAGGGACTGAAACATGAAATTGCAAGCCGAATAGCAAGGATTTTTAATGACTCTATAAAGTTGGGGTCATACCGCATGACTGGATAATTGCAAACATAGTACCTATATTTAAGAAAGGGGGGGGCTGTTAGTTTGACTTCAGTTGTATGAAGGTCTTAGAACAAATTTTGAAAGTCAGAGAAATTAAAGATGTAAAGGAAATGGTAACTGGGACAAAACAGAACATGGTATTACAAAAAGTAAGCTGTGCCAAACCAACCTGATCTCTTTTGTTGAGAAGATAGCTGATTTTTAAGACAAAGGAAATGCAGTAGATTTAATCTACTTGGATTTCATGAAAGCATATGGTACAGTTCCACATGAGAAATTGTTACATAAATTGGAGAAGATGGGATTGATACAAGAATCAAAAGGTGGATAAGGAACTGATTAAAGGAGAGACTACAAGAGGTCATACTGAAAAGTTAATTGTCAGGCTGGAGAGAAGTTACTAATGGAGTTCCTCAAGGACTGGTCTTGAAGCTAATCTTATTTAACCTTTTCATTAATGATTTTGGCACAAAAAATAGGAATGTGCTAATAAAATTTGCAGACGACATAAAGACAGGAGGCATTGCGAATATGGAGGAGAACCGGAGTTTCATACAAGAAGATTTTGATGACCTTGAAAATAGAAGGGATGAAATTTTATAGTGCAAGTTCATTTAAGGACTAGCAACAAGAATTTTTGCTTTGAGCTGGGGAAGTATCAATTGAAAGCAACAGAGGAAGAGAAAGACCCGTGTGTATTGGTTGATCACAGGATGACTATGAGCTGCCAATGTGATGCGGCCATGAAAAAGGATAAAGCATTCCTAGAATGCATCAGGCAAGATATTTCCAGTGGAGATAGGGAAGTGTTATAACCATTATACAAGGCACCTGTGAGACCTCATACCTCTAGAGCAGGGGTCAGCAATCTTTCAGAAGTGGTGTGCCGAGTCTTCATTTATTCACTCTAATTGCTGGTAATACAGTTTAACATTTTTAGAAGGTCTCTTTCTATAAGTCTATAATATATAACTAAACTATTTTTGTATGTAAAGTAAATAAGGTTTTTAAAATTTTAAAGAAACTTCATTTAAAATTAAATTAAAATGCAGAGCCCCCCAGACCAGTGGCCAGGATCTGGGCAGTGTGAGTGCCACTGAAAATCAGCTAATGTGCTGCCTTCGGCACGCGTGCCATAGGTTGCCTACTCCTGCTCTAGAGTCTCCCATGTTTAAGAGAGATGAATTCAAACTGGAACAGGTGCAGAGAATGGCTAATAGTATGATCCGAGGAACAGAGAATCTCCTTATGAGAAGATACTTAAGGAGATTGGGTTGTTTAGCCTAACAAAATGAAGACTCAGGGGAGGTATGATTATTCTCTATATAAATACATCAGAGGGATCAATCCCAGGGAGGTAGAGGAGTTATTTAATTTATGGGCCAATGCGGGCACAAGAACAAATGGCTGTAAACTGGCCATCAATAAGTTTAGGTGTGAAATTAGACAAACGTTCCTAATAATCAAAGGAGTGAAGCTCTGCAACAGCCTTCCAAGGGTAGTACTGTGGACAAAAAATCTAACTTGTTTTAAGACTAAGCTTAAGCTTATGGAGGGGATAGTATGATAGGATTGCCTACAGTGGCATATGGCCCATCCATGACTGGGTTACCTAGGGAAGTGGTGGAATCTCCTTCCTTAGAGGTTTTTAAGGTCAGGCTTGACAAAGCCCTGGCTGTGATGATTTTGTTGGGGATTGGTCCTGCTTTGAGCAGGGGGTTGGCTAGATGACCTCCCGAGGTTCCTTCCAACCCTGATATTCTATGATTCTATGACTGCTATTATTAGATAGTCCCAGTGGCTGGAGATGGGACTCTAGAGGGGGACTACAGTGTATTCTTTCCCAGGTGTCTGTCTGGTGGGTCTTGCCCACATGCTCAGAGTCTAACTGATCACCATATTTGGGGTCAGAAAGGAATTTTCTTTCATGTCAGATTCAAAGAGACCCTGGAGTTTTTTCGCCTTCCTCTGCAGCACAGGGCATGGGTCATTAGAATAAATGCTCTGTAACTTGAAGTCTTTAAATCAAGATTTTAGGGCTTTATTAACTCTGCCAAAGGTTATGGGATTGCTAGAAGAGTGGGCGGGTGAGGGTCTGTGGTCTGCAATGTGCAGGAAGTCAGACTAGATGAGCATTGTCATGCTGTCTGGGGTGGATCAGAACCATGAGTGGACAGAACTAAGGGTTCTTCAATTTCCAAGCAAAGTCTTTCCAGATGGATATCTGGATGCATTACCTCATGCTATCAAGTCTCATGATCTTCAACCTCTCTCTAGAGTATTAACTCACTACACATGATCTCTTTGTACTTTGATAGGCTTTCTTAAGAACGTTCCCATCACAGAAATACATAGAATCACGACTTGGACATTCATTTATACATTTGCTGAACACTATGCAGTTACTCATCACTCAGCTTCTGATGTCATATGTGGCTCTACTGTTCTATCTTCAATCTTAGACATGACTCCGAAGATCTTCCCCTCTGTAGAGGACACAGCTTGATTGTCACCTAGAATGGAGCACCCACAGAGACACAAAGAAGAGGAGAAGATGACTCACCCTGTGTAGTAACTATGGTTCTTTGAGATATGTGTCCCTATGGGTGCTCCACTATCCATTCTCCTCCCCTCTGCTTCGGAGTTCTTTTCAGTGGGCTCCGTGGTAGAGAAGGAACTGAAGGCAGTTCACCCATTCAGTGCTATATAGCTCTGGTGCAGGAAAAAAGGCTGTGGGGGACACATGCGTGGGCCCAACAGACACTGCTACCTAAAGTCTCTGGTCTTAGGCACATGGGGCACAAGCACACTATAGTGGAACACTCATAGGGACACACATCTCAAAGAACCACAGGCATTGCACAGGATGAGTAACTTCTTAATTAATTGCGTCCCATATTAGCCACTCCATTATCTTGCTCAGGATTTATGTCAGACTGACAGACCTATAATTACCTGGGTCATCCCCTTTAAACTATTAGTATTTATACAATATTGGTTTCCTTCCAGTCTTCTGGAACTTCCTGGCGTTCCATGATTTACTGAAAATCAACATTAGTGGTCCAGTGAGCTCCTCAGTCAGCTCTTTTAAAACTCTTGGATGCAAGTTATTTGGACCTGCTGATTTCTAAAGATCTAACTTTAGTTGCCTCTGTTTAACATCCTCATGAGAAACTAATGGAATGGAAAGAGTGATATCATATGATATGACTACATCATCTGTTTTTTCCCCAAATACAGAACAGAAATATTTTATGGAACTCTTGTGCCTTTTCTGCATGATTATTAATAATTTTGCCATTTCCATGAAGTAATGAACTAACACCATTGGTAGGATTCTTTTTCTTCCTAATATACTTAAAAACACCTTATTATCCTTAACTCTGCTGGCCATAGATTTCTCCTTGTGTCTCTTTACTTTCTTGATCAATTTTCTACATTTCTTAGCTTCTGATTTATATTTATTACTATCAACTTCCCTTTTCTTTCATTTGTTATATATTATTTTTACAGCTGCCTTCATTTCCCCTTTAATTCAGGTCTGTTTTTTAATCAATACAGCCTTCTTTCTCAATTGTGGGATTGTGGCCTTTGGGGCAGCTAGTAAAGTATTCTTAAACTATTGCCAGTTATCATTCACGTTTTTCTGATTAAATTCTTCCTCCTGGCAGATTTGACTCATAATTGTTTCAGCTTTGTGAAACTGGCCCTTTCAAAGCAAACGATGGGGTATGTTGATGTTGGGAGATGAGGATCTGACTTCTGGTTAACCAACTGGGAACATCTATTAACTGGAGAATACATAAATGGGATTAAGAGAAGTATATTGTCTATGTATCTTTGAAAGAGTGATGATCAAAACACTAATGTGCATATGCAAATCATAGAGCATATTTTGCTTTCATATAGTTTTTCCCCTTAAAAAGAATTGCAGAATGCTTAATAGACAAATTCATTCCCCATCCATACGAATACAATAATGTGTGCAGGTTACAATATATTGTGCAGCTAACATCAACAGCAGTGAGGAAGGGATGAAAAAAGGGACAAAGGAAAGTTTTGTAGAGAAGGATAGAATATGGGGAAAGTAGGAGGCTCTTGGCATAGCATTTGATTTTATTATTTATTTATTTATTTAATTTGTTAGTGAGGGGTTCAGGAAGGGAAATGGTTCTGGAAACAGGATTTGCAGCAAGTTGTATAGTCAGTTAAGAGCGGATAATGGGGGATATTCTAGGAGGTGGGGGCTATCTTAATTCCCAGGTTACAGACAGTAAGGCAATATATGAAATTTGAATCAAGGAGAATGATGAAGGTGGTGGAGGGCTGGTTGTAGGTGCTCTACTTACCAATTACAGAGCAAATCTATTGACTTAAAGGAAGCTGCCTGTTTTCTGAAGGAAGAAAAGTGGAGTGATTATGTCTGTTCCTATAAACTGTGAGGAATGAGATTATACGGGGGTGGGGTGGAAGGAGGAACAGAATGAAGAGATGGGTGAACCCTTAGGGTTCCCACACACACACACCAGCTAATCTCCTGAGACCACATGTCTTGGAAGAGGAAGAGCTCATGCTAAGATGCCCGGGGCTCTTCCACTGCGGAGCTGCATGCTCTTCCCGCTGTGTCAGTACCTCCATTGGAGGAAATGCTAGAGGGAAATGGGTAAAGGATGAAACCTGAAGCTTTCTGGGTTTAGTGCCAGACATTCACCTCAGTCACAGTCACTGCAATCTATCCACTGTTAATCTATAAGTAAGAATGGCAAAAATATGCTGTATGTTTTAGGTTAAAGTAAAAAAAACAGAAACATTTCTTTCCAAGTAACTTCGTGAATGTATTTGGAGGAGCTGTTTGTTTCCCTCATCTACTTCTTTCCAAGTCACAAAGTTCTGTACAGTACAGATTTGGGAAATGTAGTATTTTCTGAGTTTCTCATTTTAGCTGTGGGCACGTCAGAAAAGTTCGGAAATGACTTTCAATCCGGCATTTTAAAATTGGTTTTAATTTGTCTAAAAAACAGGGTAGAGAGTTTCATTAACAAGCTCAGAGTAATAGTTATACCATTTTCCCTCTGCTATCAACTTTCACTTTTATTTAAAATGGGAGTCCCCGTTGCATCTCCTTTCCCACAGGGCCCACTATCACTAATATTTCTGTGATCTATGAATAAACCAAAATTTAAAGTTAGTACTTGTAATCAGTGCAAATTAATGATTTCTTTTTTTAAAAAAAAATTTCAATCAGGAAAAGCAGCTTTGTAGTCGAAAATCCCATGCTGGCCTTAGAGTGGGAGTTTTTCCAGCCTCTGCTTAAATCCAAAAAAATACTGCAATCTTCTGGCACAGGCTCACTGTAATGCTTTAAAAACAATTTAGCAACTGTCATTGCTGTAATTACAGTAACTAATTACCATCCTTAGCAAACAAATAGCTTAACATAATACGCAAGCCGAATCAATTTTGAAGAAATGCAAATTCCAAAAGCGAAAAAGGGCATTTTGGCAAACCTGAAAGAGAAGCAGGAAAATAATACACTTTGTTTTATCTGCACATAATTCCCAGGGAATATCATATCATAAATATTTGCATTCAGTTCTTATCAGGACATTTGCATTTGCTTCTTATCAGTCTGCAGGCCGGACTCTGCCAGATAGAGAGTAGAGCTCCACACCATGCACATATTTCTAATGAATCACGTCTCAGGCCGAGAGAATATTTTGGCTGGAACTTTATCACTGAGATGAAGAGGTCATTTACTCTCAGAGTCGGTTCATCTTGGAATTGTCTTGAGATTGTGATGTGATTCAACTGACTATTTAAAAAAAATGGATTCTGTTCATTTCTGTAACATTTTGTATGAAGTAGATAGCATTTTTTCCCCAAGAAAATGAAATAATATTTTATGTAAACAATTTTTATTCAGATTTATACCCCAAATTCCATAACGAGTAATATTGCACATTTTCCGGTGTGTAAGAAAAGAATAAAATAATAAAAGATTCAAAATAAAGAAAGACTAGGAATAAATCAAACCTCACTTAACAGTCATTATCTTAAAATTTACTGCCAAATCCTTTTGTAGTACTTCAGAAACACATTTGATTAGTGGCAGTTTCCTTAGTAATGGAAGGCAACGTTTATTGCATGGTAACAGCCTCCGTAATGAGACCATCAGATTTCACTAGCAGTTTACCCAGATAAATTAATTTTTCATCTTCTTGTTGTTAACAGTGCATCTCACCTGTTAGAAAAACAAGTGGGAAATGTCATAAACATTGAAATCACATGCATTTTCTTTTTGCCATGCTTAAACACACACACACACACACACGGACGGACGGATGGAATAAACCATGACTCTTTAAGGACTTGATTCTGAATTCCTCATACATCCAAGATTCCATTTAACTTCACTTGGAATCTGTGTGCATAGGAATATAGGTCTGGGCTTTTAAATCCATTTTGGTATGGCACAAAACACTCATTAATGTGAAATAGGAAAAAATATATGTCATCTGACAAAAGACATATTTTGCATATTGATTAGAATCAGATCATATTTATCAAATATTTGAATTGAGCTGAATCATTTTCTGCGGTGTGGCTCTTTGGTTCTTTACCTAGCTACTTTTTACATTCTCATGTGAGCCTGAATCATGTTGGAAATTTTAAATTTTGTCCTGTGCAGGAGAGATTACACCCATAATTATTATTTATAAGTTTCTGGACTATATATTGTGCCAGATTCTCATCTGGTGTAAATCGCTGTTGCTCAAAGCAGCAGATGATCTGGCACTAAATATTTTTGTACAGATGCCGGGATCCAAATGGGAAGTAAAAATTTGAGAGGTCATCAGTCTACTATGTAGTCTATGATTTCATTTTCAGGTAACACCATAACAATCAGGACACAACAGAACAAACAAATTTGCCTGCTAGCCATTTAGAGCAGAAAAAATATATTTAAATATGGGTCTCCTTTTCCCTGTAGTGATCACTTAAAGTTAGTTTTTCCTGATGCCAAGTATCCCACTTGATTTATTTGTTTTAACACAATGTGCGGTTTCTAGTTCGTTACTATTCAAATGACTGATACAGCTTATTTGGACACAGGAAAACATTGCATCAGTTGTGTCAGAATTATCTAAAAACAACTCCTGAGGCACTTAGGTTGTTTCTGATATATATTGACTGTTATAGGGTATATCCTGCCCTGTCTTCCACGGATGCAGTGTCATACATTTCCAGTGTATATAAGGGGTTGGACAGGATACCAGGAGCCTATATATAGGGTATCTAGCTTCTGAGTGCCATGGAGCTGTAATACGTAGGAGTGGGCATCAGGAGAAGCAGGGATGGTAAATCTACAACTATATGGATTCACCAACCAGTACTTCTGCAGAAAGCATCAGTGCACCCTACGCTCATTCCCAGAATCAACAGGAGCTTGACACCTCACAGGATTAGACCCCTCTGCTGAGGCTGCTTCAGCCTTGAAGCCGCTTATAGAGTCAGTCTACAGTGTGTATGTGCGAGTGGGAGGAGTTCAGCTCTTAAGGCTCTTCCCAGCACATAACTCATGTATTGAAGTTTGACACAGGATAAAGGATTGATTTTTGTGCGGTTTAGATTATATATTTTTATTATATGCAATAAAATGTGAATTTGTATTAAATACAGTGACCATTCTTCAGTTGCTTTTTTCAGTTAACTTCATTTTGGAATTTCCCCCTTGCTATTCCTCCAAATTATATACAAATCTACCATAATTCGTCATTATCTTTAAGGTGTTCATGTGCTTGTGCATGTGTGTAGGGATACACAACATGAACAGAGATTTCAGGGATATATTATATACATTTATTTAATAAGATTTTACAGGTGTTGATTTATCACACTTTGTTGACAACTTCCCATTTATTATGCAAACTACATAGAAGTTTTAGGATGGAAAAGTCCCTAATTAAGCAGTAGGGTATATTATCTGCTGTTGTAAACTGGCACAATTCCAGCGAAGTCAATGGAGCTGCTCCACTTTATACCAGCCCAGTGAGCTCAGAGATACTAAAAGTGGAATCTGGAGTTTGCTGTAATGCACAAATGTAAAATGAGAGCAGTTAAACCTTTTTAATATGGGGCTGATCTTGACTTATAGTATTGCAGTCAGTTAAGAGTTTAGCCATTGGAGCTCAGTGGGGACAATAATGGACCTCTAAAGCATTTCCCCCTCTCTCACATTTTAAAGTGCATTCATATTAAAGTAAAAAGTAATAATGTGGTAAAAAAAACAACCCAGCAATGAGTGCTTTATGTAATTCAGTAACACATCTGGCATAGAAATCATATCTATCTTTCATGTTTTATCATTTGTTTTTAGCTTTTGCTTTGAGGTGGGAAGGGCTTACAGTTAAGAGCCCATTATCAGAGTAAAGGATGCAGAAAATCCAAAATATTTATGTTTGTTCATGGCACATGGACAAGAAACAGTGCTCAGGAAAAGGGTTTTCTGATTAAGTGATTGAAAACACTCTGGTGTATGTTAATGGCTTCTTCTGTCCAACAGATAACATCATCTTCAGCCTTATCACTGTTCTTGAACTTATTTTAAACATTCTCCTGTGCTCTTCCAATTATATACTGTGCTCTTTTGGCATCTAGTTTCCTCACTGCAACTCATCTCATTTGTTTGCTTTCTAATTTTTGTCAGCAGGTTGAGTATAAAAAAGAGCATTTAATAGATTCTCGAAGTGAAAAATACTTTCCAGAGTGAGATTAATTTATATGGAATTAAACCACAGAATTTTTTTAATTAAAAATTTTAAAAACACTAACTACTGCTTTTAATGTCTTAATATTATTTTGTCTACATGAGTGCTATGGAAAGCATTAAAGATAAAGATGAAGGAAGATGTGATCATTATTTAAATATATGCACATCACTCCCAATAAGATAAAATCAGTTAAGATCATGATAGATCACAATTTTATAGATAGCAAATTTGTCTTTGTCTACTTTAGTATAGATATTTGTCCAAGGTTAGAAACTACATAGGCTTTAGTAGAAGTAGTAGTAATAATAATAAATAATTTGACAATACCAGCTGTAAGTTGTGACAAACTAAACTTTCCTATATATATCTAATATTAAATTTCCAAGTCCTTGCTATAGAAGAGCTAGGTATTATTATTCTTCTTTAAACCTAAATGCACCTCCAGGATGCTGTGAGGAAGGTGAAAAAAATTACAGAACTTTGCCAATTTGGCCCAATGGGAAAAATTCCTTCCTGACCTCAAACCAGGTGATCAGTCACAGCCAGGGCCGGCTCTACAGTTTTCGCCGCCCCAAGCAGCGCACCGAATTGCCCACGCGGACGGCGGGGGCAGTTCTGTGCCCTTAAGGCGACAGGCACGTTTCCGCGGCGGTGGCAATTCGGTGGCAGCTTCTATGTTTAGCTGAAGCCGCGGGGGACATCTAAACACAGAAGTTGCTGCCGAATTGCTGCCACCGCGGAAACGCGCCTGCCGCCCTAAGGGCACACGGACTGCCGCCGCTGTCCACGGCGGCAATTCGGCGAGCTGCTTGGGGGCAAAACAACAGGGACTGCCACCCATTGCAGATTGCCTCCCCAAGCACAAGCTTGGAATGCTGGTACCTGGAGCCGGCCCTGGTCACAGCAACAGCATCATGAAAACTCAGCTCATGATGAAGGGGAAGAAGGCCTGGGCAGCTGAAGGGGACAAGAGGCCCCAAAAATCTGGGAAGGACATTCATTAGTTGGGATGGGAGTGCACAGGCCAATCAGCTTGTTCGCTCCCCATTGGCTGGTCAATGGAAGGCTGAGGCCCAGCATTCTCAGGCATGCACTTTCCCCTCTTCCTTCCCTTCCCTTCTGGGCTATCCTGCCCCCTGCCAGTCTGACCAACATCCCCCCTTTGAGATGGGGGATATTTGCCATTTACATCTTGAGTTATAGATTTAGGATGATGCTAAAAAGAAAAACTAATTTACCTAGACAGGTTAAGCACTACTGGAGATGGTAATGGTCATGGTGGAAAAGTTTGCAGTTCAGAGGCCAGAACTGACTGTTATAATTGTTTCTGTAAGCAGTCATACTGTAACCCAGTCCATGTTCCACAGTTATCCTCTTTCCTACACTCTGAAGCAAAGAGGGAGGAAATATGATTTCTTTGCATCTGGAAAATATACTGATTGAAATATCATTTTTGGTAAGTCTGCTGTATAGACACTAATTGATATTGTCTGAATAAGTGGAAGTGTCTGTCAGAAAAGCCTTTTTAAAAGCTGACTTGTTTTCCTATCCAGTATATTTAAAATTGGCATGTTAGCTTCCCTCTTAGAAAACGTCCTATTTTGATTTATGAATGTTTTCAAATTTTTAAGATTCTCGAAAACGTTGTTTCACCTGTAAGTAGAGAGATAGCTTGTTTGGCTAACTGCCTTGAGTGACTGTGTGCCAGGTAATGAATAATGCCACGTTCAATATTCTAAATTTGTGTTCCAAATTGTGAATTTCGAATGAGCTGCATGGAAGTCTACTGATAAGTGACTGATTTTTTTTACTGCAAGGATTGTCTTATTTTAAACTTTAAATTTAGTTGCCTTTACTTTACTCAAAGCATTTTTGAATGGGATGGGATTTAAAGTGATACTCAACAATATTCATACGTCTTTCTAAACCTCAGAAGCAGCCAAACTGAATAAAAGAATGAATAATTAGTGCAATATATTTCTCCAAAACAAAAGGCCATAGTAGGGATATCCACTAAGAGTTAAGCCAGGGATGAATTTAGCCCAAGTATTATACTACAAACTCTTATAAAACGGTTTTTTGAAAGCAGTCAGTCTTTGTACTGTGTATTAAGTTCAACATTCCTTTTAATTCTTTATATTTTATTTTAAAAAATTGTAAAAAGTGCCATGGTGAATTCAAAGCAGTCATTTACCAACAATGGGATATGAGATACTGCAGTTATTTGTAGTTTTGCATACAGGAAATATCTATGGTTTTTCACATTCTAAGGACTGCATGGTAACTTGTTGACTTTTTAACGGTAACTGTTAACTTCTTACTGGTAAACGCTCTTGTAAAACACCAACATGTCTGAAAATTGAGAATGGTGAAACGGATTTAGATATGAGAAGAATTGACATAAGTCTTTGTTCAATAGTCAAAATGAAGCCAATCTAAATTTTGTGTGTATATGACCATATCCATCACTGAATAAACACATTTGAGATTTAAAAACAAAATAAAACAGAAAACTTTAATGTACTGCCATACAGAGTACATGGATTATATGTTATTGAAAAGTTTTGAAAATGTTGTTTTGTTCTTTAATTAATATGTCCACCGAAGAATAATTGGTGTCCTATTCATAGGTATAGAATCATACTAAAATGATCCAACTAATAAGTGAAAGGACATCCAAAAACCATTACAATTAGCATCATGTCATTTTGCTCAGAGTAATTCTATAGATTTGATAATAGTTTAAGTGCAGTTAGCTAGCTGCCTTCAACATACAAAAAATACTAAAAACAGAACTGTTTGGATATAGAGAAATATAAGTAGCATCACTACAATTAGTCAAGTATACACAATGATGTACTAATGGGGAAATTATGATAAAGTTAATGACCTGTGAATACAGTGATTGCTCTAAATTCCACTTGTACAAATCCTTCAGGTTATTCAAGTTCATCAACTAAATTTGAGTTACAGAGGGTTACTACCTCTGTTGCTTCTCTTGTTTCTTTATTCCATTTTATCTGGAATATTGTGCATCAGTAGAATACTCTCTGAAGAAGCAAAGTGACAAAACTGTCAGTTTGAGAAAAGCAGTCATCTTATTAAACAACATATAGGGCCTGCTGCTCCACTGACTTACATCTTTGTGTAGTCATTTACATTTGTGCAAAGGGAATATAGAATGCTCCTATATTCCTATATCCTAGAATGCTTCTGATATGGAAGCATTCTATACCACTGCGCACGTATAAATGCCTATGCAAGATCCAAGGCAGTGGAGAAGCAGATTCACGGGCAGGTCATAGAATCACAGAATATCAGGACTGGAAGGGACCTCAGGAGGTCATCTAGTCCAACCCCCTGCTCAAAGCAGGACCAATCCCCAACTAAATCATCCCAGCCAGGGCTTTGTCAAGTCTGACCTTAAAAACCTCTGAGGAAGGAGATTCCACCACCTCCCTAGGTAACCCATTCCAGTGCTTCACCACCCTCCTAGTGAAAAAGCTTTTCCTAATATCCAACCTAAACCTCCCCCACTGCAACTTGAGACCATTACTCCTTGTTCTATCATCTGCCACCACTGAGAACAGTCTAGATCCATCCTCTTTGAAACCCCCTTTCAGGCAGTTGAAAGCAGCTATCAAATCCCTCCTCATTCTTCTCTTCTGCAGACTAAATAATCCCAGTTCCCTCAGCCTCTCCTCATAAATCATGTGCTCCAGCCCCCTAATCATTTTTGTTGCCCTCCGCTGGACTCTTTCCAATTTTTCCACATCCTTCTTGTAGTGTGGGGACCAAAACCGGACACAGTACTCCAGATGAGGCCTTACCAATGCCAATGTCCTTCCTTCTCTTCCTCCATGGACACCCAACTCCCCCAAGAGCAATCAAGGGACAGAGCAAGTCTCTCAACAAGAAGTTGCTTTTTGTTCACACAGTGTGGTCATTTCCAACATGACTTTTACCCTTTCACGGATCATGCTTATGGGCAGGCATGGATGGTGGACTCCACAGCTAGGAAAAGAGGCCTGGCCAAGATGTTAGTCCCTGTGTGGATCAATGGAGTAGAAGTACCAGCATTAATAGACTCAGGGTACAGCTAAACATTGATCATGGAACAGCTAACGAGCCAGAGATAACTTTGGGTACACCACCTACCTCCAGTGTATGCATGGAATATATGGCTTTGTTTCACAAAGTAGGTACAGCTCACCATGGAGAACCGCATGGGAAAAGTATGAGCAGATGTGGCCCATATGCTGGCTTACCCAGTGAATTCTTCAGGGAGGTAGATGCCCTCATGTCTCAAAACCATGGAAAGCTAGCAGGAGTTAGAAAGATGGAAGATCCTGGACCTTCTGACAGGATTAATATGCTTTCCACAATCAAAGGAAACAGAAGACTTCACCCTCTCAAGACTTTGACTTACTGACAGCCAGCATAGATTTTGTAGGTGAACAGAAAGATGACCTTAACTCTGAGCAGGACATATGACCAACTTGCCATTATAAATGGTGAGGTGATAGACCCACAACAGATGAAGCAGTGGCCCTAGTTTGAACTCAGAGAGGAGAGATTATACCGAGTGGCAAAGATCACCAAACCAGAGCGGTAAGGTGTAGATGTGCAGACTCACCCCTGCAGCGCCTCCTGCTGGTCGTTCTCAGGAATTAGCTCTTCCAGCTCCAGAGCGCCCTCTGCAGGCCCGTGATCCACCTGTCCTCTGGCCCCCATGTCCCTCCCTGGACCCAGTGCCCTTTTACCTGAGGTGCTTCCATTCCTTGGAACCCTGTCACACTGGGAAGGGAGGAGACTGATTAGTGACCTGACTGGAGGGTTGGGTCAATTCCCATCAAAAGGCAAAACACCCCAGTGTATGAGGGTGGTCCAGGGAAAGATTAGAGTCATGGCAAACAAAGGCCTAATCCCCTAACTACTAGGCAACAGCACCAGCGAACACCCAACCACAGGACTAAATAAAGACAATGGGACTTGTGTTTTAAGGTACTATTCAGTTTGAATAAGGGTATCAAATTGTAGCCCTTTATTTATACCTCTTTGACAGAGGTGTATGCAACTAGCTGAAATATATGCCACTGATGATCAATTAGAGGTATGGATCTTGATATGAATAGCACTGAATTTAGGCTTTTAAATTGTTTTTAAAAGTTGGTTGTTGTTGAAATATGCCGAGGTAGCTGATGAATGTTCTCTTTCCTGTGTCCTTGACATTTTTTCAAGGAGGGATTGTATCAAAGCTTTGTATTTTCTACTCTCTGGGTTTTAACTGTACATGGGGGTTCTTTCAGGAATTTCCCAGTGTGTTAAAATAAAATCCCATAACGTTATTTTTTAAAATTTGTTGTAGCTCTGCAACTACCCTCACTTGGTCATATTGTTTTCTAATTAAGGGATAGTTAATAAGACAGAAAATATCATATTGCCTCTATAGAAGTCCATGGTACGCCCACATATTGAATACTGTGTGCAGATCTGGCAGCCCCCTCTCAAAAAAGATATATTGGAACTGGAAAAGGTACAGAAAAGGGCAAGAAAAATGATTAAGGGTATGGAACAGCTTCCATACAAGAAGAAATTATAAAAGACTGGGACGTTTCAGCTTGGAAAAGAGACAACAAAGGAGGGATATGATAGAGGTCTATAAAATCATGACCAGTGTGAAGAAAGTATATAAGCAAGTGTTATTTAGTCCTTCTCATAACACAAGAACTAGGGGTCACCAATTAATAGGCAGCAGGTTTAAAACAAACAAAAGTAAGTATTTCTTCACACAACACACAGTCAACTTGTGGAACTCTTTGCCAGAGGATGTTGTGAAGGCCAAGACTATAATAGCGTTCAAAAAAGAACTAGATAAAGTCCTGGAGGATAGGTCCATCAATTACTATTAGCCAGTATGGACAGGGATGGTGTCCCTAGCCTCTGTTTGCCAGAAAGTGGGAATGGGAATCATTTGATGAATACCTGTTCTGTTCATTCCCTCTGAAACACCTGACATTGGCCACTGTCAGAAGGCAGGATACTGGGCTAGATGGACCTTTGGTCTGACCCAGTATGGCCATTCTTATGTTCTTATACAGAGGCCCTACTATATTTTCTAAACCATGCTAATTTCTTTTGAGGCCTGGGTATACAATATTGATGGCAACAATTGTTTTGTCATTGACTTCAAAGGGAGTAGAATCAGGCACTTAGGTTTAGATTTTTAAAGGTATTTAGGCACTTAATGATGTGCCTACCTGCATCTTTAGGTGCCTGCATACTTTTAAAGAGCTGGCCCTTAATCCCCAGTGTGACTCAAAAAATGCTGGAGCAGAAATAGAAGGGGATGGGAGACAAACAGACAACAATGATGCTTAGAGGTTTCTGTGATGGTGGCTGCTTCAAATTCAACCTGGACTCAGTACTGGACTGTATGACCAACAATAGTTTGGTCTGGGAGGACTTTGCAGATATGCTAAATGCCAAGACTGCTGATAAGAAGAGAGGAACTGGGTCAGACCAAAGGTCCATCTAGCCCAGTATCCTGTCTTCTTACAGTGGCCAGTGTCAGGTGTTTCAGAGAAAGACACGAGAAACTATGTAATATACAGTTATGGAATAACCTATTCTCCTAAACAGTCAGTTTGGGATTGATTTTCTCCATGAATCATGAAAGTTTATATCATTAATATTTTAAAAATCCTATTTAGTGTAACTATAGATATTTTCATTATCTATATAAACATCCAGTGCTCATTTGAACACTGATAAGCTCTTGCCTCAATGATACCCTGTGGAACTCATTGCCACAAGGTAATTATTTGCTGTGTAAAAAGTATTTCTTTTAATTAACTTTACCACATTTCAATATCATTGAATGTCCCCTTTTTCTTATATTATGAGAGAGGTTAAATAGGAATGGCTAATTTATCTTGTTTATATCATTCATAGTTTCTTCTTATTATTTGTATTTTAATGTCATCTGGAGGCACTACTGAGATTGGTGCCCTATCATGGTGGGCATGGTAGAAATACATAGTAAGAAACAGTTCCTGCTTTGAAGAGCTTAAATAGACAAGACAGACAAAGGGCAGAAAAAGGAAGTATTGCCATCTACATTATTCATAATACCTCTATCTTGTCCCCTCATTTTTGTCTTCTCTCTAAAGTAACCAGGCATATTTTTTCAATCTCTTCTCCTATAGAAGGATTTCCATGCCTCTAATAATTGTAATCACCCATTACTGAACCCCTTCTTTCTACTATATTCTTTTTGAAATAGGGTAACCAGGATTGAACACAGTGTTCCAGTTGGCGGTGCACCATTGATTTATATAATGACTTATATATAACATTGTCAGTATAATTTTCTCTCCAATTCTTTATACAGTCTAAAATTTCATTTCTGTTTTTGACCATTGCTGTACACTGAGCAGAGATTTTTATTGAACTTTCCACAATGATGCCCAGGTTAGTACCTGACTTGTTAAAGTATTTCAAATTATTTCTCTCAGTGTGCTTTACCTTACATTTGTAACACTGAATTTCGACTGCCATCATATTGCCCATTCATGTAGATGTGTAAGGTCCCTCTGAAGTTCCTATCATTTCATCAAGGTTTGGCTGTCCTAGATAATTTTATGTCAGCTGAAAATTTTGCCATCTTTATGTTCACCCTTCTGCACATCATTGATCTTTACATAAAGCAACTGTCCTAGTATACATCCATGAGGCATCTCATTACTAATCTACTGCTGTGTTGAAATTGTTCATTTATTACCAACTTTTTGTCTTCTGTCCCAGCCAACAAATGCTTGCCAAATCCAGCCACAGTTTTCCTGCTCCATGCTCTATAATACCATAGGAGACACACAACAGATGGTGCAGGGGTTAAGGTGTCCTCGACTTCCCCTCCTATCCAGGAGCGGCATCAGGTTTTCTGGCGCCCTAGGCAGAATTCGGGGGGCGGCATTTTGCGCACTGCCCACGGGGCGCGCGGGAGCTTCCGGTTCTGCTCCTGTCACACCGCCGAAGAAGGACCCTCCACCGAAATGCCGCAGGCGACAGCCGAAACGTCGGCGGTAGCTCAATTGCCTGCCGCTGTTTTCTGCGGCTCGTCGGCGGAGGGTCCTTCTTCAGCGGCGCGATGGGAGCGGAACCCGAAGCCCCCGCGCGCCCCGTGGGGATCGCGCAAAATGCCGCCCCTCGAATCCTGGCGCCCTAGGCGATCGCCTAGGGTCGCCTAATGGAAACACCGGCCCTGCTCCTATCTTGAGAAGACTTCCTTGTTTTCTATGGCAGCCTTTGGTCAGAAGGGCTTTGCCAGTTTTCCCACCACCTTGTGGCAGGCTGGACTGGAGCCATTCAGGTGGTTCAGATTGTTAGTGCTTCGGATGTGGGTAGTCATGCCTAGTGGTTAGATCAGGTGTCACTAGCCAGGAATCAGAGTCTCGGGTCAGAGCTGGAGTCAGAGGCCAGGTGCCAGGGTCAAGGTCACAGCCGGAGTCAGGAACCAGGATTCGGAGCCCATGGTCAGAACCAGAATCAGAGGCCAGATGCCAGAGCCTAGGGTCGAAGTCGAAGTCAAGGGTCAGGAATCAGAGCTGACAGTCAGAGCTGGGTTATTTGGAGTGAGGTAAGCCTGGGCTAGGGCTGGGGCTAAAGCTGGAACAAGGCAGAAACAAGAAAGCAGAGGAGCTATTGCAACCGTGGGCAAATGCTTTGAGTAGCCACTGAATGGCTGCTGCTGCTGAGCTAAGAGACAGTCTGCTGACTCATCCAACCAATTAGGTGATGTAGCCGGTTAGGGAGCTGTGCTCATTCGCTTGCCTGGTCACTGGCTCTGCTGCAGGCCCTGCTTCCTTACACATCCAGTCTTGACTCAGCCTGTGTGATGAATCCCCTGAGCAGTGATGGGTCAGCAGAGGGCAGTGTGGTGAATCTGCTTGTGGTGATTCTGCAGCTGCTCTTTTCCTCCTGCTCAGGAGGGCGATAGGTTGCCAGCAGGGGAGGATTCCGTGGCAGCTGGAAGGAGCAATCACAGAGGCTGGGTGCCTGGGGCCCTGGGAGGAGCCTGGTGCAGGAGGGAGTTGGGGAGTGTGTATTGGGACCCACTAGTGATACCCAATTAGATCTCCACGCAGGCCAATTTGAGAATTTTATGACAAGAGGCAGGCCATTTGGGCAGAAGGCTGACAAAATAAATAAATAAAAATTCAGCTGCCAATAAATAAAGACCTTGACTGCAACACAAGTATTAGTGTTTCTATCTTTTAACAAAGTTTATAAATCAACATCATTGCCTGTGTTTGTGGCAATCTCTAATGGGAGAGGTGACTTTGAGAAACTTTGTGAAGAGTGGTTTGTAGCAGGTCAGGGCGAGGCGCGTGCACTGGTGAAGATGCTCACCTGTCAGGTGACTGTGGTGTTGGTTTTTTTATAATGTTTACGGTAGAAAACCCAGATTTGCAGTGGTATATTGATCTGAACATTATTAAAAGATAGGTGGCTAGATACTGGCTATTCTGAAACTGGTCACCATATTGAGCTCAGAAATCACAAAGTCCCACTTCTCCGAGTTTTGCCTCCAAGACATCTGGGCTCTGGAGCCTTACAATTTCTTCATCAATCATTTGCTTCAGAAGGACAAGGTCCATTGGCAGAGACAACAAATGGAGCTCAAACAAATAAAAGCAAGTCCTTTGGAAGTTTAAAATTCTCAAATTGCATTTTAAAATTTTTGATCAGCTTATTTAGGAATTCTTGCATTCATTTAATCAAAGTTTCATCTGTAGCAACAACACACAATGTGAGAAAGTGAAACATCTTTCCTATTAAGTCTTCTGAAATATTTCAAGATTCTTCTGAAATCACATGCTTTTTCAAACAGATCCCCAACACTGCTTGCATGGCTATGGAGATGCAAGTTGGGGAAATTCAAGTGACCAGTAATATCACACAGAAAAGCTACCTGTGACATAGAGGTATTCATTTTGGTCTTGTGGTTTGAAAGAAATTCTATTATTTCGTTTTGAAGCACACAAAACTTCTCTAACACCACACCCCTACATAGCCAGTAAACATTGTTCTGCTGCAAGAGGTCACTGTATTTGGCTGAAACATTTTGTAAAAGAGCTTTAAAAAGATGCTGCTGCAAGCTAGATTTTGAATGCATGTAATTCACTAACCTCATCAATACTCATTGTTTTTTTCAAATCCCCAGACACCTTACCACACAGGACAGTCTGGTGAATGATGCAGTGAAGTGTATTTAATTAAGGGTGTATCACTGCCAAATATGAAGCAAAACCCTTTTCTTTCCCTGTCATGGAGGAACCTCCATCTGTAACAAGCAATTTTACTTTCCACAGATCTAAACCTTTTTTTTTTCCTTCAAAAAAGCCTTTTACCATTTCAAAAATGATCACTTCTGTGGTGTAGGTTTCTAATGGTATTAAGCAAAAAAAAATCTTCCTTGAAAACTCTAACAAACAGTGATAGCTGGGCAGTGTCACTTAAATTGCTTGATTTGTCCACTGCAAGAGGCATGTATTTGGCTTTTTTTTTTAAATCAGAAAGCAGTGCTGACAAACAATTCTAGTAAATTACCTCCAGTCTTCACACTACCATGGAATCAGATGGTGTAATGAGACAGAGTGGCCTCCCCCTGAGTTTGATGGGGAGGGACTACTACACTCTCCCTGGTGGGTGGAGGTAAGCCAGCTCTGCCCCCCATACTGGAAGCAAAGGGGAGGGTCAAGAAGAATAAAAGGCTTAATTGGGTTGGAGCCAGTGAAGGAGGCAGACATCTCTAGCTTGCTGCAGGACTCTGGACCAGACGCCGAGCTGTGCGGTGCCCTGCCCCCAGAGGAAACTGAGAGTAGAGAAGTATTGCTGAGACTGCCGTTCACCACATACCCCAAGGAGACTGAGGACCTGCAGACTACGGAGCCACACTAATGGACTGTGGTAGGAAGTAGCCCAAGGGAACCAGACATTCGGTTGTGCTGTCGCTGTATGAGTTAGTGTGTTTTGGCAGGATTCCTGCCGACCTCCCGCCACTTTTAGGGCCCTGGGCTGGGACCTGGTGGAGTAGGGTGGGCCCTGATTCCCCTGTCCCCCTGTTACTGACCCCACCTGTGGGGTGGTGGCCTAATCACATAGTTAATCAGGAAAAGCTAATCCACTTTAAATTAACTCCCTATTTTATTACAGATTAACTTTCATGTGTAGACAATCCCATACTATTTGTATGTACAGTGTTAGTTCAATTGAGTCCAATCTTCATGCTGTTGTAATAATAATAATACGTAATGGTAAAACAGCTCTGAGATTTCATATATATCTTTTCCATCCAGGAGATACACAAGAGTCTTCACCAGCATGAAATTACAAAGGCTTCAATTTTCTTCTTATCAGCAGCCTTAATTTCCTAAGATTCACATCCGTAAATTGCTGTGGAAAAAATTAAGCTTTTCACCAATGAAACTTTAGTACATTTCAAGATGCCATAGTTTTTTCTGCAGACTTTCATAAGAAAAGCTATAACTACGTAAGCCATTCCTAATCTTCCTCCAATTTCTTTGGAACAGCCTCCTTGATTGGATATTTATGGTGCCAGATAAATGAATTAATCTACCACCAATACAACATGTCTGTTAATTGTGATGTCCACTTGCATCTTGGGTTTGGGCTTTTTTTGGTTGTGTCAGCAAGCAGTCATTTAGTTTGTGCCTCTTTTAAGGAGAGTCCATATTCCTCACTCACTGTTTTTACAGTCTCCAACAGTTGTTGCATTGCATCAGTGGTTGCAGCAGAGTGTTGTGTCATTAGCATATCTGAGGTGAGTTAAGAGATGTCCACCAGTGGAAATCGTGCTCCTTCCACTGTGTCAAAAACCTACAAAATGTTTTCCAGTAGTTGATGAAACACTTGATCAATGGGTGATTGTACTCTGCATTTTTCAATTATGTTACAGAAGTTCACGATTTGATCACTTGTGCCCTATCCCTCACTAAAACCAGCTTGTTTTGGTGGTAGCTCTGCTTCTAGCATTCTCTTCGTGTGATCCTGGATTATGTAGAGCAAAGCTTTGTTTGCGTGCAATAACAGGGAGATAATACGATTGTTATTCACTATTATGTCTCCTTTCTTTTTTAAGGAAAGACACATTCTCTTCAGACAGCTATCTGGACAATTTCTAGTCATCCATACACAGTTGCAAATTTTCCACATAAGATCAATACCACAGTCACCACTTGCTTTTAACAATTCTGTTGGTATATTATGTGTTGCTGGTGCTTTCCCGGGCTTCATTTTCATAATAATACATCCCACTTTCTCTTGCAGAATTGATGGCTCTGGCTTCATACCCTCCTTTATGTTGTCTTGTATTGTAAATGGCCCTGATGAGGTACACAGAGTGGCACAGTGTTCAATCACGGGTGAAACTTTGGTTAGAAGTTTGACCAATGTGAATCGCTGTGATTCTCAGGTTCCATGCATTTTAACCTAATATATTCACTTTTTTTCTCATCTAGTCTATCTCTGGATCTCTCTGCTTAATTCCTGGTAGTTTCTCCGACGTTCTTCAGTCTACAAGCTAGTCTCTTCCACTCTGTGTCATTTTTTTCACCGCCTCAAAGACCTTCTCAGTTAACCATGAAGCTGACTTTTCAGAATGTGTGTTTTGGTGGCTTTGAGCGTGATAATTTTCATTTTGTTCCAGAGTTCTTTTGTATTGTTCTCCACTTTCACCTGTGACAATGCCTCAGATCCATTTTGGACTGAAGTAGTTTTTGCTGATTCTGGACAAGTCCAGACACAGTGGACCTGCTGAATATCTTAACATTTTCAGTTTTAATTTCCTGTTTGACGCTAACAGTCAATAATCTGACCACAGTCTGCACTCAGGAACATCTTTGTTCATTGGACACTCAATCTCCAGTGTTGCTGTATAATTACACGCTCAATTTGGTTCTTCTTCACCATCAGGGGACCTCCATGGGTATAAACAAATAGCAGATTGGGTGAAAATGGTGTTTAAAATGACCAGATGATTTGAGCAGTAGAATTCAGGTAAATACTTCCCTCTGTCATTTTGTCAGCCAAGACCATTGTTTCCTATTATATCTTTATAACTTCCAACTTCCTCATTCAGGTCTCCAATTACAAGGGTGAGACCTTTGATTGGTACTTTAATGGGTGTCTCTTCAAGCCAGTCATAGAACTCATTAATCATGGTGGAGTCAGCTGCTGCTGTAGGAGCGTAATCCTGTATGACCAATATTGACTGGCTTCACTCAAAAGTGACTTGTAGTGATTATATCACTATTGGGTCATATGCAGGCACACACTTTTATGTCTCCTAGAGTAAAATAAATGTAACCCTATTTTCTCTCATATTCTCAGATCTTCACTTGTATGTTGCATATCCATTCACCATCATGAAGTGACTCCTACCATTCCATCACAGCTCTGAGATTCCATATATATATTTTCCAATTCTTTGGTCACAATGGCAAGCTTCCCTTCATATATACTTCTCATGTTCCATATTTCTACTCTGATTATTCATTTACAAAGGTTCAGTTCATTTTTCTTGGTGCAAATATCAGGCACTGTACTTCCTGAAGGATTTGGTGCTCATCATCCTAATCACAATCTTAATGGCAAGAACATTCTCCCTAGTATAATTTGTCACACTTTCTGGTCTATGGCCAGCACCACACATGGATCAGTGCTTTGACTTGTTCTGCTTTGATAGTTCTCATGGGAGAAAGAGTTGTTTCCCATTGCCTTTCCTGCAGTTTGTGGCTGTCATTGGTTACATCCATGATTAAACTCTTCCACTTTTTGATAGCATTTCCTCCAGAGGGGGTCCCAGACACTCATTCATCTGAAGCTGATGGTACTTCTTGTGGTTTGCTAATGCCACTCAGAAGCCAGCATCAGCCAGTCGCATGTGGTATTGTCTACTGCCATTACAGTAGCAGGCTCCAGTGCAGACTGACCTGACTGCAAACAACTGATATGGTCATCCCCAAAACCAGTCAAGAAAGAAAATGAGTCCCTTTAGTATCATTGTGAACCTGCACTCATGAGTCAGGATTCCCTTACCACTTCCAGCTACTGGCAGAGTGAACAGTTTCTACTTTCTGTCTCACTAGCTAAAAGGTTAAAGTCTCAGCTGTCTTGAGACAAATACACTTCTACAGCCCGGCAAAGCTTTCTGGACCTGCTAACAGAAGTAGGCTAATGTTCTGAACTGAAACATGGCAAAGATTTTTAATAAACTCCCAGGCTGTTTTGAAGTAGGTTGCAGAGTGGCTAAAGATTTATTGATTTCAGTTCCCTGCAAGGAGTCATCATTCACAGATAAATGTAGGCAGAGGTGTTTTCCAGACTTTGAGGAAGAAATCCTTGAAGGCCTAGAATCTGAGATCTCTGAAGTGGTGCTGACTGGGATACAGGGAAGCTGGATAATTATTTTGCAGTCATCAAACTCACAGGGGATTATTGCATTGTTTTTAAATCTAAAACCAAGGACCCAGGCTTTTCTTAATTCCTCAGCTGTATCATCAGCTATAGAATCCTCTCTCTACTTGATGCTGAATTGTGCTCCAGAATCTAATATTAATTTAAAATATAAGTTCTTCTGTAGCACTGTCTGGTTGTGATCATAATCTTCCAAAGCATTAATTGAAAGTGAGCTGATGCAGAATAGTCTGTCTGAAATTGTGGACAGTCTGAAATCATAGCACTAACAGACTTACCCCATTCATCTCATTGGGTTGTCTGTTGTGAAACCTAATGATAATCTATATGCCACTATTGTTAACTATTTAACTGCTCCTCACCTTGGAGGCTGTTTCTTACTCCACAATCCAAAAGGATCTATCACTTCTTTCCAGGTGTCCTCATTTGCTCCCTACACAGCTGCCCAAACCTCCAGCTTCACCCTTGCTCAGGTCTCTGCTCCTGGCACAATCTATAATGCAGTTCTGCATTTCAATAAAAATATCTGTAGCATATTGAAAATTTATGTTTAGAGTCATGAATGTTGTAAAAATAAATAAAACAGTAAGAAACTTTAAAGTTTATTTCCATTTTTGAGAGTTTCTAGCTGTATTCCCTATTATGGGTCAAATTGTGATAATCTTTTTTATGCTGAGCAGTACTTTACTCTGCAAGTTGTCCCACTGAAACCAATGGGACTAACTGAGGAGTAAGGTACTACTCAGTATGTGTCAAGGTAACATAATCTGGTCCAGTATGCGACAGAGAGTGTCACTTAACTTGGTAAAATTTGTCAAAATAGAAAAAAAATAATTCAACCATATTTGTTGGATGGATTGTTTTATCATTATGTATTGTTATTATTACAACAGCACCAAGAGATCTCAACCAAGATTGGACTCAATTGTGCTAAATGCTGGACATACAGATAGTAAGAGCTTGTCTATACATGAAAGTTAATCTGTAATAAAATAAGGAGTTAATTTAAAGTGGATTAACTATTCCTGATTAACTGCCTGTATGAATGCTCTTATTCTGGAATAAGAGTGCCATATTCTGAATTAGTTGAATCTACTTACAAAGTGCATTAAACTAATTTAGAATATGGCAGTCTTAGGCCTGGTCTACACTCGGGGGGAGAGGTGGAGGGGGTGAGCTAAATCCATCTAAATTTCACAACTTCAGCTACAAAAATAGCATAGAGCTACTTAGAGCTACTTACCGCGGTGTCTTCACTGCAGTAGGTCAACTGCTGACATTCCCCCATTGACTCCGTCTACGCTTCTCGCTCCGGAGTACCGGAGTCGATGTGAGAATGCTCGGCGGTCGATTTATCGCGTCTTCACTAGATGCAATAAATCGACATCCGCTGGATCGATCGATCCAGAGGTAAGTGTAGACATGCCCTTATTCTGGAATAAGAGCATCCACACATAGAGGTAATCAGGAATAGTTATTCCAGAATAACTCTCCAGGTAGACAAGTTTTAAGAGACCGAGGCAACAGGCAGAGAGGAAAAAGAAACTTAAAGTCACATAGGAAGTCTATAGCAGAATCAGAAACTGAACCCTTATCTTCTGAGTTCTCCTGCAATACTTTAACCACAAGATCATCCTTCCTTTGGCTGTACTATTGCATTCAGTAAACTCCCCTCAATATTTTAAATTAAACTGTTATTACTTCAAAACTTTCAGTCTGCCAGAGTGAAGTGCTGCAAAAACCTGGGATCCTTGCTACAAAATGTTGTTCAAGTTTGCTGGGAAATACATAGAGATGTGCCTAAAACCTCTCTTTGACCAGCCATTTCTCATCGAGAGCTTAAAAGTTACAGAGAGCAAGTCCCACTTAGTATTTCCGTGCACACAGATTTTAAGGGATATCTGAAGTCTTTCTGGAAAATAGTGTTGAATAACTGGAAAGTAATGGTATTTGGCCTGTGCATTGCTCCCAAAGTTTGCAGAATAGTTTTGAGAGTATAAAAACTATTGATTCCCTAACATATCTAGGAATATAAATTCCTGTTCAGAGAATATTATGAATTCAGCAGAGTCAGGAGGATTTCCAGGACTGCACATTTTCACCGCTAGACTCTGCTACAGTCACTGAGTTTACAAATAAACACAAGAAGAATCTGCTAAACTTTTCTTTCACTCTAGACTTCATGGTGTGTATTCCAAGGTTCTAGCTATAAACATGCTAATAGAAAATCAATTAACAAACAAGTATAAGGAAGTGCTTCTCTGTCTAATAAAGAAAAGTACTCAGCAAAATATACTGGGGTATTTGGTAGTACTACATCCTATTCTCTCTATGGGCAGTTTGTATTACCGAGGCATACAAAGGTGCTAATTAAAAACAAGGAAAAGACTTCACATCAGAATTAAGCTTTTGCTTGACACAGGCAGCTTGGCTTTGCTAAGAAATCTCCTCCTGTCATACCAATCTCTCTTCTGCAGAAAGTCTGGAGACATATGATTCAAAGTCAAGCAGTGATGGCTCCTTTCTTCATCAAAATGTAAGTGGTCTGTTGGATTTATCAGCAGTTCCACTCCGTACAAACAAGCTAGAGCTAGAGCACTTTAAAGAAGCTGCATTGTAATGTCTGACTTGGCCAAACTGACCGGAACCAGGTCACAGTAAAAATTATAGTCAATCTGGCTTTAAAAATTTAGAAGTTATGATTTTAGAGCATGAAATATAGCATGACTTCCCAACATATTTTCAGGTCAAAGAATATGATAGGCAATGACTTGTCCAGGAAAAGGCTACTGAGAAGAGTCTTCCCTGAAATGATAGATTTATGTCAACAGTTGGAAACATTTTATGTTAGTCACCAGTAGGAAACGGTAAATCTATGTTGCCAGATGGGAACAGTAGAGCTCAGCATGTTTGCCAATCCCCAGGATCACAAAACTCCAGAAATATCGACGTGGGAAAGAATTTTGATAAGCACCTAGGTGATTTAAGAGCCTAAGACTTGCTCCTAAATCAGTCTGGTGCTTTTAAAAATCTTACTCAAGTGTCTCATGCCATACTCCTGTGGGGAAGCATTTATTCTCTATCCTGTGACCATACTTTCAGTTCCTCTACCTGTTTTCCATTATAGGAAAAGTTATGAAGGACAAAACAGAGAAATTCCTGCTGGTCCTTCAGATCTTAATTTCATTTTATTTTGCAATTCCCCATAGGTGTTGGAGAAGTCATATGGCAAGAGAGAGGCTGCTCCGCAGTGAAGGATTCTCTCACAATCACAAGTTGATGTCAGGGAATCCTTGTTAAAATTCTGCTTTCTTGCTACATAATATAAACCTCAGCATCAAATTAGAAGCAATACATAAAAGTTCCCTTTCAAGATTTTTTTGCTAATGATTGACCCCCTAACCAAAAACTTAGTTGATGATAAATCCACTGCAATTATTAAAACAGATGCATCTCCTTAAGCTGTGTTCCCTGGGGCTAATCAGAACCCTTGTTTGGCATGTTAAATATACCCGTAAAAACAAAATATGACATATTACAAGGAAGAAGGACAATTTTGTAGCTAATGCACTGAACTAAGACTCAGCAAATATGGGTTCAATCCTTGGCTCTGCTCTCCTGTATGACCTTCATTTACACGGCAAGGATGAGTATCAATTGATTCTAGTGGCTTTTGAGGCTAATGAAGCCTGTGAGATTCAATACTGCTCTAATGATTAATACTATTTTTTGAGGTTTGATTGATTGATGGTTTGGTAGGATATTATGATAATCATTATCCTCTAGCATTTTTTCAGTGACCCCTAAATATCCCTAAATGCAGGTTTGCCTTCCAGGTCACCATGATTTACAAATATCCTGTGATGGATTGAGTGAGAGTGGAGATGGCTAGAGTCCCTCTGGTGGAAGTCTCATGCCAAATGTGATCCATTGCAGCATTCAGTGTTTTTGATCGTGTATGTTCTGCCTATCCAGGAGAAGGAAAAATTCTTTGCCTTCATTATAGCTGCTGCTGAGACTCACACAGTAGAACTCTACAGTGTGATTGATTACCTGATTAATCCAGACTGACTCCACTCAATCACAGAGCCGAGAATCTTTCTCAATGTGAAAAAAAATCCTGTTATAGTATTTTGCAGTTTAAAATCACATGGATTTGGATGGAACTG
Source organism: Mauremys reevesii (assembly GCF_016161935.1). Lineage (NCBI taxonomy): Eukaryota > Metazoa > Chordata > Testudines > Geoemydidae > Mauremys > Mauremys reevesii. Next base: position 253,617,650 of record NC_052624.1, read on the forward strand.
TGTGTGTTCATAAAGACAGAGCAACGTCCTGAGAGGACAAATGCTAGTTATTCCCTGCTTGAATTTTTGAGTATTATTTTCAGACATTCTGGAGGTACTAAGGCACTCTGAAACATATCCAGTGAAGTGGATGGTTGGTGAAGGACAGTGGGCAAGTACTTTTGGCTGGGATTGTCACTATCTAGCTGTGATATGGACAAGGTGCTAGCTATCTTTATTTAAACTTTTGTGAGGTCTCGGCTTGAAAAGGCCTGATGGGGTTAGTTTTAATGTTCTTGTTGAGCAGCCTAATAACTATTTCTTTGAATAATTGGATATTGGAGACTTTGTACTTTGAGATGTCAAGTTTTGTCCATAATAGCTGTGTGTTTTAAATGATGTGAGATGTGTAGAGTCTGAGGTAGCTGCCACCGAAATCAAAAGAAATAGTCATAAATAAGCAATAAATACCATTGCAACTGAGACTTAGACATCAGCGTTCATGATTTGAATATAGCAGATCTCTCAGGTGAACTTAAAAGAAACTTCCCTGAGTCACTAGGAATTGCTCTAAACTTTCCTGGAGATCACTTTTGCATGTATTACTGCAATATTAGAGAACACATTTTGTGTTTTGCTAAGGGACTACAACTTTGGAGTCACACTGTCTCCATTTCTGTTCCAATTTACTTTATACATCTCAAGAATCATTCTGAAAACAATTATATATACAGCACCAGTTTTTGCTTAACAGCAAAATAATCTGAACTGTGTTTTAGAATCATAGAGTATCAGGCTCAGAAAAGATGTCAGGAGATCATCTTGTCTAACCCCCTGCTCAAAGCAGGCCCAATTCCTAACTAAATCCCCAAATGGCCCTCTTAAGGATTGAACTTATAACCTGGGGTTTAGCAGGCTAATGCTCAAACTACTGAGCTATCCCTCCCCCCAGCAAAGATTGTGCATAAACTACATATTTATTAATGAATAAGTATACTGCATGAGTTTTAGATTACTTTAGCAATTATGCCAAGTGATGGGAGCAATATAAATGATCTAATAATTGTTAACATATTGTGCCGGTGTATAAGGATACTGCCCTAACCAATGCATCATGATTTTTAGAAAGGTTACTTTTTTGATAAGGCATAGTAATCTCACTATACTGATGGCTCTGTTCCCTTTTTGAGTTGAGTCCTGCTATCCCACAAATTGAATGGAAATCTCATTAGTGGAGCTATAATGAGCTGGCAACAAAGCCCCTGCAAGCTTGCATGCTTACGCCATTTTCCTATTTGTCATACTCTTCATCATGAGCCTGAAATTGGCTATTAGGGTTGCAATGAGCAAGTCTGAAACTGTGAGACAGGCTGAGCCACCAAGCAGAAAAAACCAAACAAACCCAAAGAAGGATACACAGTATTATTCATGGCAAGATTTTGTGTGTGTGTGCGTGTGTGTGTGTGTGTGTGTCCTGATCTCAAACTGCATCAGAAGAAAGAAAACAAAAGAACAAAAATAGGAGGAAACAGGGACTTAGCCAGAGGTGAAAGTAAGCCGATACGCCCTGGTACAGTGTACTGGCAAGAGCCGGTACGCCGTACTGGGGCAGATGGCAGGGCTCTGGGGACGATTTAAAGGGCCCGGAGTGGTAGTGGCAACCAGAATCCGGGCCCTTTAAATCACTGCCTGAGCCCCCAGCTGCCACTGCTACCCCGGGGCTCTGGCAGCGCAGCTCAGGTGGCAATTTAAAGGGCTTGGGGCTCCCACTGCCGCTACCCTCCGGGGCCCTTTAAATCGCCACCTGAGCCCCGCTGCTGGAGCCCTGGGGGAGCAGCAGCAGGGCTCTGGTGGTGATTTAAAGGGTCAGGGGCTCCTGGCTGCTGCTACTGCAGTGGAGCCTTGGGCCCTTTAAAGCTCCGCCAGAGGCTGGGACCCCCTCCAATGGTGATTTAAAGTGCCTGGGGCTCCGCTGCGGTGGCAGCAGCTGGAGCCCCAGGACCTTTAAATCACTCCCGGGGCTCCCAGCCGCCTCTGCAGCTGGTAGCTCCAGGAGTGATTTAAAGGGCCCGGGGCTCCCAGCTGCTTCTACCATAGCCCCAGCCCCGGGCCCTTTAAAACCTGATTTAAAGTGCCAGGGGATTTAAAGGCCCCACCTCTTCTGGTAGAGGCCACACCTCTTCTGGTTGAGGCCCTGCCCACTCCTAAGGACTCTGGAGTACCAGTAAGTCCTTTAAGTTACTTTCACTCCGGACTTAGCATCAAAATATGACTTGTTAATGTGGACTTGAACCATTTTATTATGGCTGCACCAGTAATGAGAGCTCAATATAGAAGCTACTTGTAGAAAAATCTTGCAATAAAATTTTTTGTGTGCTAGTAGTACAGGCAGAGGCACTTCAGTGTAGAAGTACAGATCTTTGGATCAAAACTATGTAAATCTGACACTGAAATACAGGAAAGTATATTGGAAGTTCTGGAGGAAGATAGTTATACTGGGAAAAGTGCTTCTAGCTAGTCAGAGAAATGACGGTAAAAGGTTGATCTCTGAATGAGGGTATGCTTTCCACACTGAAACAAACAAACAAACAAACAAACAAAAACAAGAAAAGGAAGCTACGTCCTTTGCTATTTCTGTATCACTTATAAAAACATTTGCCTAGGCAAGCTAGAATCATGAAGTGATAACTTGCATGATTCTAAGGAAAGGAAGGAGTGAGAACAGCAGAATAAGGACAATGGACTTCAGAAAAGCTGACTTTTAACAAACTCAGAGAACTGGTAGAGGAGACCCATGGGAAGAAAATCTAAGGGATGAAATTGTTCAAGAGAGCTGGCAGTTTCTCAAGGAAACAATTTTAAACACACAACTGCCAAGTGAATAGCAAGAAGCCAATATGGCTCCATCAGGATCTCTTTAATGACCTGAAAATTGAAAGGGAATCCTACAAAAAGTGGTAACATGGAAAAACTGCTAAAGAGGAATACAGAAGAATAACATAAGTGTGTAGAGCAGGGGTGGGCAAACTTTTTGGCCCAAGGGCCACATCAGGGTGGGGAAATTGCATGCAGGTCCATGATTGTTGGGGTGGGGTTGGGGGTTGGGGTTCAGGGTGTGGGAGGGGGTGCGGTGCGCAGGAAGGGGCTCAGGGCAAGGGGTTGGGGCAGAGGGGGGTGTAGGGTGTACGAGGGGACTCAGGGAAAGGGGTTGGGGTGCAGGAGAGTGTGCAGAGTGCGGGAGGGGGCTCAGGGCAGGGGTGAAGGGAGGAGTGTGGGAGGGGGCTCAAGGCAGGGGGTTGGGGTGCAGGATGTAGCAGGGGGCTCAGAGCAGGGGGTTGGGTTACAGGAGGGGGGTGGGGGCAGCAGGGGGTTAGGGTGCAGGCAGGGTGTGGCAGGGGGATCAGGACAGGGAGTTGCACTGCAGGGTGCAGGAGGGATTTCGAGTGTGGGCTCCGGCCCGGCACCACTTACCTGCAGTGGCTCCAGGGTGGCAGCGGCGTGCAGTGGGGCTCAGGCAGGCTCTCTGCCTGCCCCGGTCCCGCATTGCTCGCAGAAGTGGCCGGCACCACATCCCTGCAGTCCTTGGGGGAGTGGGGGTAGAGGGCTCCATGCACTGCCCTCACCTGTGGGTACCTCCTCCAAAGCTCCCATTGGCCATGGTTCCCTGTTCCCAGCCAATGGGAGCTGCAGGGGGAGGTACCCACAGGCAAGGCCGCACACGGAGCCCTCTGCCCCCCCATCCCGTAGGAGCCACAAGGACGTGGTGCCGGCTGCTTCCATGAGCAGTGCAGGGCCTGCGGCGCCACAGGGGTGGCCATCCCGCAGGCTGGATCCAAAGCCCTGATGGGCTGAATCCAGCCCGCAGGCCATAGTTTGCCCACCCCTGGTGTAGAGACAAAAACAAAAATTAGTTACACAAGGGACATAAAAGGTAATAAGAAGAAGTTCTTTAAATACAGTAGGAGCAAGAGAAAAATGAAGAAAAGTATAGGCCCTCTACTTAGTACACAAGAAGAGCTAATAACTGATGACATCAAAAAGGCTGAGGTGTTCAATACCTATTTTGCTTAAGTCTTCACTAAAAATGTTAATGATAACCAAATACTCAAAACAGTTAATATTAGCAAGAAGGAAGAAGAAACACAAGCCAAAATAGGGAAAGAACAGGTTTGATAAGTTAGATGTATTCAAGTCATCAGGGCCTGATGAAATTCATCCTAGGGTACTTAAGCAACTAGCAGAAGCAATCTCAGAACTGTTAGTAATTATCTTTCACAATTCCAGGTGGACAGGTGGGGTCCCAGAAGACTGGAGGACAAACGTAGTATCTATCTTTAAAAAGGGGAACAAAGAGGACCTGGCCAGTCATAGACCTGTAAGCCTAACTTCAATACCTGGAAAGATGTTGGAACAGATTTTTAAACAATTTATAAACACCTACCGGATAATAAGATTATAAGGAGTAGCCAGCATGCATTTGTCAAGATCAAATCATGCCAAACCAACCTAATTTCCTTCTTTGAAGGGGTTACTGGCCTAGTGGATGGGGGGAAGCAGTAGACATGATATATCTTGATTGTAGTAAGGCATCTGACATAATCCCACATCACATTCTCATGAGCAAATTAGGGAAATGGCTGGATGAAATTACTATAAATTGGGTGAACAATTGATTGAAAGACCATACTCAAAGAGTAGTTATCAATGATAAGCTGTCCAACTAGGAGACCATATCTAGTGGGCACACAGTCCTGGGTCTGGTACTATTCCATATTTTTCTTAATGACTTAAATAATAGAGTGGAGAGTATGCTAATAAAATGTACAGATGAGACCACAATGGGAGGGGTTGCAAGCGCTCTGGAGGACAGGACTACAATTCAAAATGACTATGACAAATTAGAGAATTGATCTGAAATCAACAAGATGAAATTCAATAAAGACAAGTGCAAAGTACTTCACGTAGGAAGGGAAAATCAGTTGCACAGCTACAAAGTAGAGAATAACTGGCTAGGCGATAGTACTGCTGAAAAGGATCTGGAGATTATAGTGGATCACAAATTGAATATGAATCAACAATGTGATGTAGCTAAGAAAAGGCTAATAACATTTTGTGATGTATCAACAGACATGTCATATGTAAGAGATTAGATATAATTGTCTCGCTCGACTTGGCACTGGTGAGGCCTCAGCTGGAGTAGTGTGTCCAATTCTGGGCATCACACTTTAGGCAAGATGTGAATAAACTAGAGAGAGTCCAGAGGAGAGCAACAAAAAATGATGAAAGGCTCAGAGAACCTGACCTATGAGGAAATATTTTTTAAAATGGCAATCTTTAGTCATTGAGAAAAGAGAAATGTCTTCAGATATGTTAAGGGCTGTTATGATGTGATGTTAAGGACAATGATTAATTGTTCTCCATGTCCACTGAAAGTAGGACAAGAAGTAATGAGCTTAATCTGCAGCAAGGGAGATTTAGGTTAGGTAGTAGGAAAAACTTTCTAACTATAAGGGGAGTTAAGCATTGGAATAGGCTTCCAAGGGAGACTGTGGAATCCCCAGCATTGGAGGTTTTTAAGAACAGGTTGGACAAACACCTATCTGGGATAGTCTAGGTTTACTTCGTCCTGGTTCAGTCCAGGGGCTAGACTTGGTGACCTTTTGAGGTCCCTTTCAGCCCTAGATTTCTTTGATTCTATGAAGCTTGGAACCCATGTCATATGTATGTATAAGAACAGCACTGAATCCATTATTGTGCTGCTTTCCAAAGATCTGAGATAGATTAGCACTATGAGAGAATACCAAAGTGGCAATGTCTTGTATATTAGTTGTGCGGTGCCCAGCACAATGGGGACCTGATCCTGATTGGAGTCTATGGTCACTGTTGTATTACAAATAAAATTAATAAAGTTAATTAAGAAATGTTTATGGATGAGGGAAAAAGAATGAACTCACAACTGTTGTGATGTTTCCTGACCTAAATTACCATGTAATATTGCTGTGGTCTGCACATAATTTCGAGAATGTCTGTATTTTAGGAGTGAATGAAGTGATTCTATGTCTGTAGTTTGTAAAGCACTTGGGTTGCTTTACTATCATGTCATCATTGTATCCTATGTATCCATATCCACTATCATATGGTGGTAATAGCAGCAATTCTATAAGCAGGTAAGAGGTTGTCAGTCTAGATATTGAGTTAAATGATATACTGGAAGAAGAACAAGAAGATACCGATAGAATTTTCTGAAAAGGAAAATATTAAATCATTGAGGATACATGTTGATGTAAATAACTTAGAGATCTACAGTATTATTCAAAGTATTATTTATTATGTGTATGTGTTAGACGGAGATGGAAGATATGCTAGCTTGCACTGATGACCTGGATACCCATTGTTAATCACTGTATTTTTTAAATTAGCAAAAAAGCAAACAAGTACAATTTAAAAAGCTATGATGCTGTGTTTCAAAATGCATTTTTTCTAGTTTATTTTTAATTAGTTATGATAAAATCTCATAGGATGTGTTGTGTAAAATAACAAAGGAGATTTCACAACAGCACTTGGCTAGTAAATCTTTATTAAGAAGTTGGGAGAGACTGTGGAAGGTTTTGTGTGCTAGTTATAGGTCAGAGATCTGTGAAGTATAAGTTGACAGTGGTTTTCTGTGTAATATGTTTCATTAGTCATAAAACTATGATTCAGTCAGTTTGGAATCTATACTGATACTTCACAGTCATGTTACTTGTACTGTACTATACTATGTTACTGTTCATCACTCTGAGAAAACTAGTGACATGGTTGAACTATATCATGCTTCCTCCTGCATTAATCCAAGAAGCACGTGGAAGACACTGAGAATCATGACCAGCTATTTTATTTACAACTATATGATACAATCTCTTCTCCAGTTTGGCAAGAGAATGGGGAATTTAATAATGATAATGTGTATTGCTGGAGATAGATCATTATTCATGTCAGTAGAATACTCTTTGGGACAGATTCTGATTTCATTTACACTGGTGTAAATCAAAAATAATTCCACCAAAATCAGTGAAATCTGGATTTACACCAGTGTAAATGAGGTCATGGTTGGGCTGTTTGTCTGAACTAATTGTGGTTAATTCTTTCAGTTCTCAGTGTTATTCAGCATAACATAATGTAATGTTTTACTGGAAAGCAGACATCATAATAGAGGAACTTTTTCGTTTTGCTCTTCTGATCATATACTTTTTTCTTTTATTCTTATCTATGGTAGTTTATGGGGTTTTGTTTCCTTCATGCTATGGTAGTAGATTTGAATGCAGATAAGCCATTCTTGGTCAAACGTTAGCAACAATTTTTTTGAGTGATTAATACATGGAATTGTAATATAAGTTAACATCCCTGATATTCCTGACTAGAAGATAAAATGGCCAGTCATAGTACTAATTTATTACCAAGTTGTAAGAATAACAACAAAACATCAAGGACTTTACAATTCCCTTATAAATTAATCTTCATCTTAATCCAGTAGAGGCAGTGATGATTTTGGACCAGGAGTAATCAGAATTAAAATGGGAGGGGAGAAGGGCATCACGGCTTGTGAGAGGGATAGTAGCAAATATCAGCGAAAAAAGGGCACAGATTCCTGACTAGTTAAAGATAAAAAGTGAGCTTTTGGGGCTTTGTTGTTCTTTGACACTTTCATCACTGAGAGCAGTTGTCAGTTCTTCAGTGTTTCCCCTTTTCTTACAAATATCACCTCCATGTAACCTAGATGTATCTTGGGTCAACTTTATTTCATTCAGGTTCAGTTTCCTTCAGATTCTTGGACAGCAGAGCAGTATTATCTGCTCTGGATAAGACAAAGATGTAAATTTGGGTATAATCAGTATGCTGTGGAAGTATCAGTCTCCCGTAGTGGTCTTACATGTTGAATAAGAAAGATGAGGGGATTGAGGCCTCAGAGATGAAAAAAAAACTGCCCATCATGATCTTCTGGGGTCTGTCAGAGAGGATTGAGTGAAGCCAATGTAATGCTTTTTTATTCATCCCGTATGGTCCCAGAGATAGACCAACAGCACTTCATGATCAGTGGTATCAAAGGCCATTGATAAGGGAAGCAATATTAACATCTGTGGTAAGTAATGGATGTGATACCTCTGATCATGGCCATATGGTTATCTATAAGTGCAACCAAAACTGTCTCCTTTCCTCATCCAGTTCTGTAGCCTGACTGGAAAAGATCTGCAATATGGGTAGAGAGAGATTAAATGCTCCAGGTTTGGGATCACCATCACCTACAGGATGATCTTGAAAGGAGAAGTAAGAGACATGGTGGTAATTTTAGGTTATTAGCACCAAGTGACACCTTCTTTACCATTTGTTGATCTATTACATAGTTCACTGTAGCTGGTACAATGTCCTCACTGATGTTGACAGACAACATTGACTGAAGTGTTCCTCACTAGAACGCTTAGTCATAACGTCATTAATCATAAAGGGCATAAATTATTAGATGAACTTCCCTTGGTTTTCTCAGAACCTCTGCTTGAGCTATTGGCCACTCTGAATTAGGGAAGAGTGGTTACTATCAAGTTATTAAAATGAGAGTTGTTATGTAAATAAGATGATGTTAGACTACTATGGGAGCAACAATGCTAAAGCCTATGTGTTAAACCTCTGGTTATGCCCAATGGAAAGTAGATATTTTTTCAGAGTATGAATAGAGTCAGATTGAGCTCAGTGCTTGTGTGGTGACTAAACAAATGGCCTTATCTACTGACAAATCTGACTACTCATTAAAGATTACAAAAAGATGGTGAGATCACTGCTTTCAACTCTAATTTGCAAGAAAGATATCTAAAATTTCGTTAATTTTCTCACTGCAGACAGTAAATTAGTCTGTGACTGGGCAAAGACAGATTAATTAGGCATCCTACTGATATTATCTGGAACACCTCACTGGTCAGTATTTAAGAAGGCGTTACAGTGTAGGAGAAGGAGGTTCTCTTAGCCTCCTTCAAAACAGTGCTATAGGAATATATGTAATCAATTGGCTGTGGCATAAAGAATTCCGAGGGAGACTTCTGCCACTGGAACTATGGTCTGACTTCTGCCACTGCTACTGATGTGTTTAATCAGTCTTCAGTCTTTGAAGAGCCATGCTTACTGGGGAGGGCAGTGAAGTGGAGAGCAGAATCCAGTGTGTCAGTAATTATAGACAGCTTTTGTTGTAATGCTTTATCAACCTATCAACACACTCGTCCTTGGAAACAGTAGCATTCTTTATCAGATTATCATGGCATACCTAAGTCTCTAGCTATTTGATTGTTTTTAAGTTATCTGAATGAAAAGAATGTATCAGACACAATTTTGCAATTGTATAATAAAACATAACTTAATTTCCAGGAATGTTTTGAGTTAAGACATGTGAAACTTTAGTAATGAACTCCTCAATTCAGGATAGGTTTGTTGTGGTTCCTGAAATTTTCAGCAAACTTGAGCTACATTTTGAGCAAACTTGGCAAAGGTCCATTAAATCTGGGCTGACTGGTTATTTTAGGTGGAAATCATGTGAAACAGTGAGGAGGTGTTGTGGGTATGAGGGTTTTTTTGGGGGGGGAATTCATGGTTTCAACTACCGATGGATGGTTCTGAAACAAATCCTGGTTATTCTTGGCCCTGGACGTAGGAGAATTTTTTATGTGGATCCAGATGTACTTGCTTGAATGGGAAAGACATATTTGGCACCGCTGATAATCAAGCTATTTATTTCAGTTCCTACACATGGTTTTGGGGTCTAACTATTAATATCTGCATTTGAAAGTAACTTGCCCAACTCCATGCAAAGATTTAGTGACAGAACAACTAGTAAACCAACCTTTTCAGTAGGACTAGTTCACAGGATGGTCCTTGTCAATGCAGGGGATTTGGCCAGATTATCGGACAAATCTTTTTACTATAGACTATACTGTAATTCAAACTTTACTATCTAGCTACCCTTTTCTGAGTTATAGGGTATAGAACACCCTGATCTTGATATGGAGAAAAATCCTCAAAAATATATACAGGCATTTCTCCATGGCCCGTAAGATAAATTATTTGAAGCAAAAATGTAGGGACCTCAAAAGAAAGATGCCATAATTGATCCAGAAGTTTAGAAAGATAATATTCTAAAACACTTCTAATAAGTAGTGTCATAAAGTGTGTCTGAGTCATGGACTTTATTACATTGTGATAATTGATTTGACATATGTGTGTGAAGTACTGGAAATAAGATACTAATTTACCATGTACACACAGGGCCTCATGCTCCATAATCAGAGGTGACTATAACTGATGGGGGGACAGAAATGTGTGAGGGAGGCATAAAAGAGAGAATGGATCTGTGAGGTTTTAGCTTGGAGGATGACATATGCAGTTTGGATGCATTTTGTCTATTGCTCCTCATCTCATATAATAATTGTTTTGCTGTTTCAATTCTTTTACTTGGTTTTACTGACAAATGTAAGGCGTGGGGCCACATAATGGACAACAAAGATAAAAATATAGAACACTGCCTTGTTGAACTAAGCACCCTCCATCTTGTTCACTAAATCATGTCCTATGGGGAAAATAGTATATGATCATATAATTATCATACTGCATAAGTACAAAGGATCAGAGTGAAGTCTGTCTAGATTTCTAGGGTGAAATCATCACCCCAAGGAATGAATAGCAAAATTCCAAGTAACTTCAGTGAGGCCAGGATTTTTCAGCATTTTAATCTTTATCCTCTTTTCACAAAGAGACATATTTTTGCTGATGTAAATGAGTGAAACTCCATTGAGGTTGATGGAATTGTGACCATTTATATCAGCAGAAAATTTCCTCCACAGTATTTTGCATGAAATTATTATATTGTTGAAAATTCTTTCTAAACTTTTCTTCTTTTATCTTGATGCTTATATTGTGTTGTTGATTAACTGAAGTTAGAATTATAATTTTGCATTGATGGAAAGATCAGCAGGATTGCATGGGGCAGAAAGTCAGTGCAGAATTTTGCTTAGTATATGTAGGTCAGTTTTTGTAAGCAGATGTTATTTATACAAAGTCCAGAAATATACCTTCCCAAGTCAGCTTATTTTGACTCTACTTAATGTTCAAAACCCATAAAAAGAACAGAATATAAAAATTGCTTATTGGCCTTTAGTAGTACGTGCTTCTGGAAGAGTTTAAGTATGGTATTATATCTAGACAAAAAAGCAATATTTTCTGTGGTTTCTTTCCTCACTTTGTCTTGCTGCTTTAACACATTACATGCTATAATGTAATCTATGAGATAGAAACAATACCAAGAGTCCTAATTAAATTAAAAGTAATTACCAGTTCTATAGATAGGGCTTTCAATTGAACAGCTGCAACTTGATATTTTGTCATCCTCAGTTTATCTACATACATGTGCATGATTCTTTGTATCAGTTATTAATGATGTCTTCTCAGTGGTCAAGAAGAGTTGAGGGTAAGGGGACAAGAGAAAAAGAAAGAAAGAGAGAAAGGTATTATTGGAGACACAAAGTTACGGAATGCATTTGCTACTGCAGCTCTTCACTAGAAAACAGGTACCTCATTCATCTATATGACAGAATGATCTGAAAGAAATATTAGGCCACTCCCAATTGATAGAACATGCTCATTTTTATTGACTGAAAGCAGAAATTTAAAACACAGAACAAGAACCTCACATGTTAAGCACAAAAGGCTTGATTTTCATTTTCACTAAGGCCTCTCTACACTGCAGTATAAAGTGCCTTAAAGTGGATGTCAATATAATTTATTAGCTTAATGTTTCAATATAATTTAAACCCACTTCAGTGATCTTCTACACTGCCAGAGTGGTGTAAAGAGGCCTTAGGTAAATGGAATCAGATCTAAAAGGTATTTTTTGTGGTCTGACAGATTTTCAATGTTCAGAGAGAAAAGGTTGTGGCTTCTAAAAGGAATTTTATTTGAGAGCAAAGAGGGAGTTGCATTACATAAAGATGTTGCACTACAGTATTACTTAGGCTTACTTGATCTCTCTTGCAGCTTGGTGATTCTTCTACAATGGTTGGATACAACACCATTCTCCAGTCAAAATATATGATGTAGCTGTTTAAGAGCATTTACAGGGTGATGTCCCTTTGACAGACTGTTATCTTGCTGGTATAAGTCTGCTACAAATATGAGCAATTATTCCTAAAGCAGTCAAATTAAATTTTCATAACTATGAAACTGCATTTTACCCTGGGGCACTACCTGCTTCCCATTTCTTCATTCCCCTTTCCTTAATCCTCCATATTAAATCTAAACAAATCAATGTTTACTAACATTAATATTTTAGCATACTGTTCTTGTTCTGCCTTCTGACATCCTCTGCCTTTACTGGGAGCAAAATGTAAATATTCCATCATCCAGGGAGTACATAGCGCACATGCTGTCTGTAAGACTCCTTCAGAAACCAAACCAAACCTTCGATCTGATCTTTTGTTTTGCATTCGTGTTAACCAGTTTATTTTTTTCATGCATATAGATTTGTTGCATGTATTTTTCTGTCCTTTAAGTTGCCATCTTTGCAGACTGATTGATAACAAAAAATTATGAGTTTCTGCCATTGTACATCAAGAATAAAAGAACATCAAAAATTCTGCTCCGCATTCTGGGTGAACCTGCTCAGCTAACCAGGTTCAACTACTTTTAAGAACATAGTTAGCCATTCATCTCTTCCTGTGTTCATTAGGATAAGAAAATTATATGTCTCTGACCTGCCTGTCCCTGCACTTGGAAACTAATCATAGAATCATAGAATATCAGGGTTGGAAGGGACCTCAGGAGGTCATCTAGTCCAACCCCCTGCTCAAAGCAGGATTACTCCCAACTAAATCATGGACAAGACTTTATGAAATCACACAGATGGCACTATCTCCTTTCTTTCTGCTACACACTCGCAAACACATACACATACGTTCTATAGACACCGCCAACCTTAAGCATATTCTCACCAGCAACCGCACCATAGTAACTCTAACTCAGGAACCAATCCATGCAACAAACCTCGATGCCAACTCTGCCCACATATTGACACCAGCGACACCATCACAGGACCTAACCAGATCAGCCACAACATCACCGGTTCATTCACCTGCACATCTACAAATGTAATATATGCCATCATGTGCCAGCAATGCCCCTCTGCTATGTACATTGGCCAAACCTGTCAGTCCCTATGTAAAACGATAAATGGACACAAGTCAGATATTCAGAATGGAAATATACAAAAACCTGTAGGAGAACACTTCAACCTTCCTGGACACACAATAGCAGATTTAAAGGTAGCCATCCTGCAGCAAAAAAACTTCAGGACCAGACTCCAAAGAGAAACTGCTGCGCTTCAGTTCATCTGCAAATTTGACACCATCAGCTCAGGATTAAACAAAGACTATGAATGGCTAGCCAACTATAAAAGCAGTTTCTCCTCCCTTGGTGTTCACACCTCAACTGCTAGAAGAGGGCCTCATCCTCCCTGATTGAACTAACCTCGCTATCTCCAGACTGATTCTTGCCTGCATATTTATACCTACCTTTGGAAATTTCCACTACATTCATCTGACGAAGTGGGTATTCACCCACGAAAGCTTATGCTCCAATACGTCTGTTAGTCTATAAGGTGCCACAGGACTCTTTGTCGCTTTTTACAGATCCAGACTAACACGGCTACCCCTCTGATAAGTGAATCTTATGATACTTGTTCTCATCACAACAAACACCTGCTTCCCACCCCAGAGCTCCATCCTATTCTTATTAGAAATCTACTTAATATCTAATTATAGTATTTGGCTGACCACTCAGTATCTGAAATCGGTATTTGTTTGAAGCTAATACAAAGCTAATAATAGATAGGAACACAAATCAATTAAAAATTACTTGCCCTAAAATGGTGCTCTTTTGCCTTGTCTCTTTTCTTCATCCCCATTCTTTCCCTTCATTTTGTGATTTTTCTGCCTATGTATCTAATCTCTCTTGGCATTATTTCTCTGTACCCACTAAAGTTTGCAACTCTTTTCAATTTAGTATCTGCAGATATAATTATAGGCTGGTTACTTTCACTTCTATCTCTTTAATAAAGATGCTTAATAAGACTGGACCTAAAATACCTTCTTCGAATATCCACCACATACTGTACCTTCTCCAATTTCTACAATGTGGCCATGTTCCCTCTTATATGGACAACTTTTTTCTGGAAAATATCGATGCCACCTCTTTAATTAGGCAGTGGGAGCTGCTGGATAGTGATGCAAATTCTTCAAGGACTAAATATAATCTCTCCCACCACCTTGAGTTTCCAGCTTTTACCAGAGTGCAGAGTGAAAAAGCAAACTGAGGACTTATAACTCACATTCTGGCATAGTGCTGCTGCTAGATTGCTGGCTTTATTCCTCTTGTTAAAAATGCGAAGACATGGAGAAAGGATAGAAAGAGAATTACCCTTATTCTAAGGGTTTATAATACAAGCACAGTTTTGCCCCTACCTAGGACTATAAACTTGAAAGTAGAGTTCAGCAGGCTGTGTCCATCAGAAATGGTGAAAAAAGACAGATAATATGGAAGCTGATAATTACCAAACTAACATCAGCAACCACATTTCCTCTGCCTTTTTATTATTAGAAAAAGTTAAATCCTGATATCTAGTTTGTTCATTGTGTTTTCTGGCACACACTCTATGTTTGTGTGCCTGCTGGGCTGGAATCCTGATGCTGGAAAAAAATAAAATAGAGCATGCTGCAATTTCTAGCTGTCTACTTGGCTCTTCTCTGCACCTAGCTTCAAAGATTTTTTTAAATATATTTTTTCTGCACCACAGCTCAGATTTGCTAAATCCAGAAATTGAAACATTCTGGGAACCAAATCATTTGGGGGCAAATCAAAGCTCTTGGAACGTTGCCCTAGGATTTTGAAGATAGTGGTTAATACTAAAAAATGTTCAATATTTTTAAGGAAATCCCAATTACTGCGGGCTGCACCATTCAAATCCTTGATACAGGAGAATGAATGCAGCATGTCTAGCAGAGGAGGAGATGCCATGGGTATGCATGCATGCATTGTAGGGACAGGCATCACAATGATGAATTAAAGGGAAAGCCCTGTGATACTTTACATCTATTGTATATGCTTGGTGTTAAGTTTGCATGTAGTATATCACTTAAAGCAGGGTCCACATCTCTTTTATTAGGTATGAAAACAAATACTGATCATAAAGCATTTTATTTAATTTACTCTTAGAGTAAGGTTTTCATGTTCTAAATAAAAAAACAGTTTGGGGCTTAAAGGGGTTAAATTGACTCTTTTTACAAATAAAAATAGTGTTCCTGTCTTAGTTTTACTAGATTCTTCTAATTTTTGAATGGCTTTGTAATGACATTTTAAATTTTAGATTGACTAAGTGTGAGACCAGAGGGATAGGCAAAGATGATTTTAAGCCATCTTTATATTTTTCCATTCCTGGGGCCACCAGTTGTTGGGTGACAGCCTGGTTCCTGGCATAAAATAAGTAGCCTGAAGACTGCTCTCTTTTATGCTGGTTGCTGATGGTCCACGGAATCAGAACTGAGCAACTTTTGCTGCTAATAACTAATGGGATATTCTCCTTCAGCTCAGGAAGTAGGTGTAGTGAGAGTGTTTGTGCCAAACAAAACAAGAGCCACGATTTTCAACAGTAGGGTGCAACACATTCTTTTTCCAAGGGCTTTGTTTCCCAGTCCATTGAAATTAGCTCAGCTCCTCTCCCGAGGAGTAAAACCTTGAAAGTAAAACTCAATAGTGTAAGAAACAAAAATAAAGCACAGAATGGGTTACTTACCGATAAGTAGGGCTGGTCAAAAAATTTCTAACAAAACACTTTCCTGTCTGAAAATTGGATATAATCGAAATAGAAATTTTCCCGGGGAAAAGATTGATTTTGGGGGACTTTCCATTGGGAAAATCAAAACAAAACATTTTGTTTTGGGCCAGCAGCAATCTCTGGGTCTGCCTGAGCCACCATAGTACTTCATGGGAGTTGTAGTACTTGTCCCTCAGGCTCTTCTATGGGCCCTACTCCCCATCCAGACCGTGATTGAGTTGCTATGGTACATTATGGGTGCCCAGCATTCTTTAAACATATTTTTTTGTTGTTTAATGTAATATCTATAAAATAACATAATGATGAATTTCTAAAACTACTGGATGGCATTTTCTTGCACCTGTTTCGTACCAAGCTATATCTGCCACATGATACTATGATGGCGAATGCCCTTCATTTGTTTTTGTATAGGTTTAGTCAGTACCGATTTTGTTGATAATGATTCAAAGGAGGTCAGGAGGAGATTCCTCCATAAAATGAGATGGGCATATAAAATGGCGGATTTAAAAGCATTCAGTATTGGGATAACTTCGCTGTCTTCAATAGGAGCAGAGTTAGGCCAATGCTGAACGCTTTTGAAAATCCCACCCATAATGTACAGAGACACTAGTGCTCTATTACATATGTGTTCCATAGCAAGGGTATTATTAACTCATGTACATGCCTCCTCACACCTCTGGTTGCCTCCGTGACATTGCTTATGGGTTTTAACATTACTGCTACTCTGCTATTGCCTCAGAGTATGTAGGATGTACTAATGATGTAAACCCACTCATATAACATGATAGCTGCTTCTTCGTTGGTGATGTCATTGCTGTAAATTCTGACCTTCTACTCTTGTCTTCCTATGACTCTGGAGTGCTCTGATGCTGTTCAGTGTTTTTACGATGTGTTCTCAAGGCTCTAATGAAGTCCTGAAGACTATATTTGCAAAAGCGACTAGCGATTTTGAGCGCCTCAGTTTTGGATAACAAACTTGAGACATTTTAAGGCCCTGATTTTTGGAATATGTGGAGCACCTGCCCTCTAAAACTTAGATTCCTTTATGTTATCTCATACTGGGTACCCAAAAACTGAGGGACTCAAAATTGCTAGTCACGTTTGAAGATGTAAACTCTGATGAATTATTTGGCTTTTGTTCCTTCTAAACATTTTAGTTACATGAAGTGTTCCAGGCAGACGCTTTACTTCATTTCTAATTTCATCCAAGCAATCAGGAATAGTTCTTTCTCTAGTACTTCAGCTTATACAGTATTCATTTGTGAATACATCCAGCTTTGCACTTCCTGCACCACGATTCAAAAATCTAATTCATAAGGAGATTAGAAAGAGTCCTTTGATATATTTGCCTCACAAATAAAAGAACACATGTTAATGAGGACTAAAACGTGCATTATTCCCAGAATAATAAAATATGGAGATATCCCTATCTCATAGAACTGGAAGGATTGAACTCACAACCCTGGGTTTAGCAGGCCAATGCAAATGATACACAACTGTGCTCTACATCTCTACCCAGATTGTTGATTGAATAGTTCACATAGGCTTCAGCATTCTCTTTATCAAGCCTGTGACACTTTCAGAAGCAGAAGAAGATGAGTTATTGGAAGAAAATGGAAAAAAATAACACTTCTATGTTAAATAGTTAATATTTTGACTGTAACCTTTTAAAAAACTTAAAGGTTAAAATGTGAAAGTTAATAAAACTTATATTAGAAATAACAACAGATGACCACAAAATGAATATAAGCCTAAATTCACTTTTGAGGATCAGTTAGGTTCACAAGCTGCCTGAGCTATCAATTTCTGTATATGTTCTTGATAAGAGAAAAACTGAATGGATGTTTAATGTAGGTACACTTTACCTGATTATCATCTGACATGAAGGGCTATAAGGATGCTCTGATTCCTGCAGAAATCCCCCAAAGGTGTGCCTGGGGTTCTAAAATAAAATGTATTTTTCCAGGCTTATATTATGTTTGTTTATATTCTCAAAACTTTCAGGTGTGGGTAATTGTTTCTAATGATTAAATCACAAATTGACAGTAAAATCAGATGTCAGTAGAATAAATATTTTAATTGCATGGGTCTATTGCTTTTTGTAATAGAATATTGAGATCATCTTCATTTTGAATAAAGGTGGAGTTAAGACATGAGAGGCCAATACCTTATGAGGCAAAAATAGTGTAACAGAGTTACTGTCCTGGCTGAGTCTGTGTGTGGCACTGGCACATCCACATACAACCCCAGACAGGAAAGACCACTGACACAGGAAGTAACCCAAGAAGAATGTTGAGTGAAGGGGTGTTTTCTTCACCTGGGAAAAGGCGCAGAGTCAGCAGTACCAGCAGGAGGACAGGAGCTGCCTCTGTATCCTCTTCCAGTAATAAACGTATGTTCTGTTGTTGTGCACCTCATGCCTGTGTCATCATTCCAGGGACTCTGCAGGCTTGTGTTAATCCACAAGGACCACAAGGTCATGTAGCAATAATTAGTATGGTGGTCCTCAAACTTTTTAACTTGCACCTCCACTTACCCCTAATGTAATTTGCCTTCACTCCCCCTTAGGGTTCTCAACTTTCTATTCGCACAAAACTGAACACCTCTTCCCTGCCTCTTCCCCTAGGCCATGCCCTTACCCCATCCTGTATCTGAGGTCCTGCTCCTGCTCACTCCATCCCCCCTCCTTCCATTGCTCGCTCTCCCCCACCCTCACTCACTTTCACCGGACTGGGGCAGGGGATTGGAGTGTGGGAGGGGGCTGCGGGGTGCAGGCTCGGGGAAGGAGTTTGGGTGTGGGAGGGGCTCAGGGCTGGGGCAGGGGGTTGGGGTGTGGGCTGGTGCAGGCTCGGGGAGGGAGTTTGGATGTGGGAGGGGACTCCGGGCTGGGGCTGGGGGTTCGGGGTGCAGGGTCCCAGTGGTGCTTACCACAGCTCCCAGGAAGCAGCCGCCAGGTCCCTGCAGCCCCTAGGCGCCTGGGCAGGCAGGGAGGCTCCACACACACCCTTGCGCCAGCAGGCACCACCCCTGCAGCTCCCATTGGTTGTGGTTCCTGTCCAATGGGAGCTGCGGAGCCAGCACTCGGGCACAGGCAGAGCTCAGAGGCTCCCTGGCCACCTATGCACCTAGGGGCCACATGGACCTGGTGACTGCTTCTGGGACCTGCAAAGAGCTTTATCATGCAGGGAGCCTGCCTTAGCCCTGGGCTCCTGCGGCACTGCTGACCAGACTTCCATGGCCTGGTTGGCGATGCCAACTGGAGCTGCCAGGGTCCCTTTTCGACTGGATGTTCCAGTCAAAAACTGGACACCTGGCAACCCTAGCCCCCCTGGGAGCCACATTTGGGAGCTGGGGCCAGGAACGGGGCTGCAGTCGGGGCCGGAGCTCGGGCCAGGAGCAGAGTTGGTGGTGGGGCCAGGAGCCAGGCTGCTGTCAGGAGCCAAAGCCAGAGCCAGAACAGTGGCTGGGCCCAGAAGCCAGGGGCCACAGCCAGGCCAGGAGCTGGGGCCGCATCTGGGGGTGTGGCTGCTGCCCTGGGCTGGGAGCCAGAGGCAGGGCCAGAGCAGAGCTGGGAGCAGAATGGGGAACTCTCTCCCCACCCCCCTGTGGATGCCGCCACTCTCCGCTGAATGTTCCTCCATGCCCCACTAAGGGGGTGTGCCCTACAGTTTGGGGGCCACTGAATGAAGTAGTGGGAGAGAACCTCATGTCTTGCTCCTCAAATCTGGGAATGTGAGGGCTACTGGAGACAAGGTGAAAGAAAGAGGAGACAGAAAAAAAGACAATAAAAGAGTAGTAAAAGAAAGAGAAGGCAGGTGAAAACTGTAGAGAAGAAGGTGAGAGAAAATCTAGAAAAGCCAGGAAGATGACTGAAGAAAGTCACAAGGGAGTGTGATAAAGAGGTGATAAAGAAATGGCAGAAGCAGCCCCTTATCTAGGTGCACTTAATTTGGGACTGCTTTAGTCTCTACTGTCTCTAATTGAATTCTTACCAGAACTTTTATCCAATATGCCTTGTAAGGAAAGTTCCTCTAAATTTGGCAAAGAGAAGCTGTCAGAGCTCTACAGCCATTTTCCAAATGGCTGTTGCTTGCTGTATCTCATTCTTTTCCTACTGGTATGTATTCTTAATTTCTATTATTTCCATCTCTGATTCCTGAAGAGATGGTCTGTGTGTTGAGGAGAGAGATAGGAAGTGAAGAGAGAAAGGAACTTCCAGCGTAATCTTTTTTTATTTTCTGATCCTCCAGTTTTTAATAATGCAGATTCAGGGCTCCAGGCTGTGCAGTGTAGACTTAGCCTCAGACAACTAATTTTGAATGATTTTGCTTGTGTACTGTTCATTTTGGCCATATTTTGATGATACTCTAATTCCCCTTGTTACCAGTGTCCACAAATCCATGAAACATTTCATGCAAGACTGTTACCTCTTTGCCCCCAAAATGCTGCTCTGCAGACTCCATGAGCAAGTATCACCTACATGATTTTAGTCAGAATCTTTCTGTTTGTTTCAATCTAATTACTGTTGAAATGATATGGCTGAGCTGACTGCAAACATTAGATCCTCCATTAATAATCAATATGTGGTTTGCCAGATTTGTGTTTCTTTGTGCTATTTTAATGGGATCTGACAGTTTATCCAGCACTGAGATTATTTTAGTAAAGACTTTTTGACTAACTCCACCTGTGTGAACAGCAACCACCTTCCTGTTGCCCAGAAAGCATTTGCAGGAGATTCCCTTCTGTACCTCAGAGTGAGCAGTCCAGTCATATCTCTAAAGGTGTTTTCATGATGAGTGGGGAATCTGTCTGTACAATCTTTTCAATTCTGGTTGATGTTACAAAATTATTATGAGAACTGCTGAATCATGAGTGCCTCTCTGTACATGTATCTGACATATCCTACCAGCTGGAAAGCAGTTGGTCCACCAGACCAGAGACAATGAGGAATACTTAACATTAAGAACAATGCTTTGAATAGACAAGTGAGATGCTGAAGGAGTTTGCTCAAGCTGGGAAAAGATACTTCCTTCTCTGCTCTGGAGGGAGGGGGAAGTTGAAGAGTGGAAAGTTACCAAAAGACAGAACAAAGAAAGCCAGGTGACCAACCAGGGATTAAATAAGAAAACACACAGGGACAGGAGGGGTTGGACAGGAGAGAAGGCAAGCTGGGAAAGGAGACTCCATGAGGGACAAGCAAACTCAATATGTAGGGGCCTGCATGAGGCAAGGGACCCTACCTGCCTTCCTGAGCCTAGACGGCCCCCAAGGACTCCCAAGGGAGGGGTGAAATAGCAAGGGATATTGTAATTAGGGTGTTATGTCCTAAATGATCTGTGCTCTCTTGTGCATTATATGATTAAGTATAAAAGAAATTTGTGTTAGACTCTGAACAAAGACTCTCCATGTGTTAAATGCTTCACAGCTGCAATATGCTTCCTGAGAGAGTTGAACTGTAACCCAGGAGGCTCGCTGCTTGGGCTGAAGTTCTGGGAGAGGGTGTGCTTAAGCAACAAGGAAGTCTGAAAGGTCAGCACTGAGTCCAGAGGGGCAAGGTAGCTAGACAGCGGGTTCCAGCTCTAAGAATAAGGGGCTAGACAGCAGGTCTGTGCCCTGAGATTGTGCATAGGGACCCCAAGATTGGGGCAATGTTTGAACACTGTAGGCTCCAGAGGCTTAAAATACCCAGGGATCCAGAAGCTTGGATTCTCTTTACAGCAGTCTGCTGGGCAGCGTACTGGATCTGTGTCCGTTTATTATGAGGATTATAGTTTCTGTGTAGTCTCTAACATCTTTGATGGAGATAGGGATAATATAGGTGTGATCCAGAACACAGATATCCATGTATGCAGCTAAACATCTCATGATTCTTGGTCAGCTGTGCTGATGTTGAAAAACAATCCAAAGTCCCTTGAAAATAGTGTGAGATACGTGTTGATGGGCAGGCTCATCAGACTACACAGACCAGGCATGGATGGGATTGAAGAAGCTGAGATTTCAGTTTCTGCAGATGGAGTAAACAATGGAGTATTGTAGATAAATGATGAGGCAGCATCAGTGCAGGAGTAAATGAAAATGGGACATAACACAAGAAGATAATTCACGTGCTGAAGTAGGAGCAGAAGTCAATAAGGGCAGCTTGCCTGGTCCTTTGGATGCTGATTCTGTAGTGTTTGTTGACAGGGTAGGCTTGTCAGACAATCTGTTTAAGACAAGCAATATTGAACTCCATAATCATTTGTTAGTGAGGCGACGGTTTTGCTGCAGGCAATGTGAACTGAAGAAATATAATTTTAAAAGCTATTAAACTTATCTAATTTTCTATTAAAATGTTTCCAAACAATGTCCCTTCTAGAACAAAGAAAACAGGTCTCCTCTTTTAAAATAACTACAGATATGGCTGGACTCTAGGACCCTGTGTGGATATGGAAAGCTATTCATTCATTCATCTCCTCAACCAGAGGTACCATTCTTAGAGCATAAAAAGGGCAACGAATTTGTCCAGACAGTAGAGTTAGCAGTAGGGTTCTCCCTGAAGGATCCTACTGCTAACTCGAACAGCTGAGAGAGGAATGCTAGCTCAGACTGTGGTTTGTTGTGATTTTGCTTTCAGATGAAAGGAAAACACTGAGAATGACAAGAAATGAGAGAGTTCTGGACAATAACCAGCACTTATACTTAGTTCAGTGGGATGAAACTCCAGCTGCTTACAGACAAAAACACATTTTCAATTTTCTTTTAAAAAATGTTGTTGCCAAACAATATCCCTCTTTTTTATAATAAAAATTCCAGCTGGAAAACCACAAAAGTTTCTTTTTAGAAACAAACAAAGCCAAACTAACTTGGGGAAAGTGAAAGCAATTCCCTATAAGGGAAGGGAGGGTTTGTTTTTCCTTGGAACCTTTTCCAATTTTTCAGAATGAAAAGGAGGAGGGGGATTACAGTGTCCAAGCAAAGTAGGGTCGGAGGAGGGATTAGCAACCCTTGTGCCTCCTTATTTCTTGCCTTCTTTATGTCGCCACACCCTCCCTCCCCCCGCTCCTTTCTTCCTTCTGTTGGCACTTGTCTCCATCTATCTCCCTTGATCTGTTTTTCCTTCCTACTTTCTCCACCCCCCACCTTAGCCCATCCTAAATCCTTTCCTCTTGTCTTTTGTCCAATCTATCTTGTCCTCCCATGGAGTCCACTCCCCTCCTGCTATTTGAGATTTCTCCACGTAGCCCTGTAACCTGCTCTCCACTGCAGCTGACTTATCCCTGACTCCAGCAGAATGTTTCTTTTCCCCCAGGCAGTTTAATCCCTTCTGGATCCTTCCCCAGTCCTGCTTTTTTCTAGCCCAAGGTTTTATCCACCATTATATTAGGGGATCAATTTAATTCAGCAACAAGAGATGTCAATCTAAGTGATTAATAAAGTTGATTAAGCCTAAGATTATTTGTCAATGATTAATACAGCATAATACCAAAAAGAAGGCCAATACATTACCAGTCAATCTGGGAGGCACCAGTGCAGCTGTTCAGCTGTCTCAAAATCTGAGCTTCACTTTATCTATACTAGAGTTATTTACAATAGAAGAGGGTTTCACCATTTGTTTTCATTACTTTAAACCTAACATATCATTTATATGTATCTTCTTTCACATGTTTTTGAAAACGTTTTGCTAGATTGGCACAGACCATGCAGTAAACAGGACAGCGATTGTAATTAGTTTATTATCTTATTTTGACCATAGCATTCCAAAAGTCAGCAAAACTTCAAAGACATCCTGCATCAGCTATAGCTTGGTAGAGAGAGCATATTATTTAAGCGTAAAAGAAATATGCCTCACAATGATGGCATCGCCGCTTGCCTCGAATATTTACAACATAAAGGACAATCCTCAGCTATCCACTCCAACCCATTGCCAAACTCATCTATTTCATTCTCACTCATAACAATTTTACATTCAACAACAAAAACTTTGTCCAAACCCTGGGAACAGCCATGCGCACCACAATGGCTCCCCAATATGCCACCATCTTCATGAGCCACCTTAAAAAAAATTTCTGGACAAGTGCACCATGAAATGAATGATATACCTGAGATACGTATATGGTATTTTTATCCTCTGGACAGTTGACCTAAACTCCCTCAAAGATTTCCACCACAACTTCAACAACCATCACCCATCCATACCTCTCCCTAGAAAACTCCCTGTAGCAGGGTGGCTACCCCGCTCCTGCCCGGAGGGTTAAAAAGAGCCTTGGAGAGGGCTGTGTCTGGGGAAAGCCTGATTGGGGAAGCAGCTGCAGCTAGGCCACACCCCAATCAGGCCGCAGCTGGCCCTATAAAGGGGCTGCTAGGCTTGAGCTAGAGAGTCTCTCTGGATGTTGAGAGGGACGGGCCTGGGTGCTGGCAGCTAAGCAGGGGACCTAGACTGGATCAGGGCTGGGGAAAGGCCAGAGGAGCTGTCCCGAGGCCCCACCCCCTCCCTGCTCCTATTCTAACTCCTTCCCCAAATCCCCACCTCTTCCCTGCCTCCTCCCCTGAACACACCATGTTCCTGTTCCTCTCGCTCCCTCCCAGCCCGCTGCCAAACAGCTGTTTGGCAGTGGCTGGGCAGGAAGTGCTGGGAGGTAGGCGGAGGAGCAGGGACGCGGCACACTTTGGGGGGGGGAAGTGTTGAGAGGGCAGGGGGAGCTTGGCTGCCAGTGGGTGCAGAGAACCCACTAATTTTCCAGCCCTGGAGCACCCATGGAGTTGGTGCCTATGGCCAAGCGGGAGGCTGGTTGGGTAAACAGCCACAGGAGTGGCCACACCCAATTAGGGTCCAGCTGACCCTGATAAAAGGGCAGGCTGAGGGAGTGAGAGAACACTCTTGTTCCAGCTGAGGAGCAGAGAGGACCAGGCTGCCTGGGAGAGCAAGCATGGTACCTAGACAGAGCAGGGCTGAGGAAAGGCTGGCAGAGCTGGGGAGCTCTGGCCTGGTGAGTCCCCAGGCTGAGGCCTTGCTAAAGGCCCGGGGAGGTGCTAGGGCTGTAGGGTGGCAGCTGGGGCTAGAAAGGCAGCAGCTCCAAACCCTCTTGCTGATGGTGAGTGGCCACTTCAGGCTGCAGTTCTCCCCTGAGGGAAGGGGCTAGATGAGGACTGGCAGTGGGTCACTGAGGTGAGGTGGGCTTAGGGGATTGGGGTTCCCTGGGGAGGAGAGACCCAGAGTGTGGAGGCACTGCTGTGGGGCAGCACCCCAAGGTAAGGGGCACCAAGGTCCGGGAGGGACACGGGGCCTGAAGTGCTACAAGCGGTGGAGACCTGGAAAGCAGGTACCAGTAGGAAGATACTGACCAGCAGGAGGCGCTCTGAGCCTGGACAAGCTAATTCCTGAACTGACCGGCAGCAAGCGCCGCGGCCCACCATGCTACACCCACCCACACACCTCCAAGCGGGAGATGAATTCTCACGAATACAATTCTGAACTCTGGGTTTTCGCTGACCTAGGACAACAACTGTGAGTGGGGCACAATGGAGGGAGAGGGGAGTTGCATGGAAAAGGAACATTTGTGTATCTGTAAAAGCAACAAAGAATCCTGTGGCACCTTATAGACTAACAGACGTTTTGCAGCATGAGCTTTCGTGGGTGAATACCCATTTGCATCTGAAGAAGTGGGTATTCACCCACGAAAGCTCATGCTGCAAAACGTCTGTTAGTCTATAAGGTGCCACAGGATTCTTTGTTGCTTTTACAGATCCAGACTAACACGGCTACCCCTCTGATATTTGTGTATCTGGCTTTCAAACTGTAAGGTGAATACCTGAGGCAAAGGACTCTGCCTGATGTACTCTTGGGTGGGTGTTTTGCTCATGGTATGCTTGCAAAGCACACTTCTGGCATTTTTCCAAAGTAATGCTGGGTTCCTTTCCTTATAAGTGTTCTTTGCTATACACTGACTCAGTGCTTGTGAGAGGGGAAGTACTGCCTTTTAGAAGTGCCCAGTGGTAGTGTTTAATTTTACCAGCTTGCTGGGTGGGGGTTGAGCTGGTTCTGTGTTGTATTGTTAAGAAGAATCCCAAGATATTGAACCCAGCCCTTGTTGCTGATGATTTCACCTGGTAGAAGAGTTACAATAGGGTTGCCATGCATCCAGTCGAAAAGGGACCCTGGCGGCTCCGGTCGGCACTTCTGACCAGGCGGTTACAAGTCTGGTTGGTGGCGCACTGGGGGCCAGGGCTAAGGCAGGCTCCCTGCCTGCCCTAGCTCCCGTGGCTCCCGGAAGCAGCCGCCAGGTCCCTGCAGCCCCTAGATGCATGGCAGCCAAGGAGGTTCCTCATGCTGCCTCTGCACCGAGGGCCGGCTCCACAGCTCCCATTGACCAGGAACTGCAACCAATGGGAGCTGTGGGGGTGGCGCCTGTGGGCACGAGGGCAGCGTGTGGAGCCTCCCTGGCTGCCCATGCATCTAGGGGCTGCAGGGATGTGGTGGCCACTTCCTGGGAGCCATGGTAAGCACCACTGGAACCCTGCACCCTGAGCCCCCAGCCCCAGACTGGAGTCCCCTCTTGGAGCCTGCACCTCCTCCAACACCCTGCCGGAGCCCGTAGACCCCGCCTTCATGTCAAACCCATCATCACCAGCCCCACCCCAGAGCCTGCACCCCCAGCCCAGAGCCCACATTCCCTTCCACACTCTGAACCCCTCGGCCCCAGCCTGGAGCCCTCTCCTGCACCCCAAACCCTTCATTCCAGCCCCACCCCAGAGCCTGCACCCCCAGCCCAGAGCCCATATCCCTTCAGTACCCCAACCCCCTGCCCCAGCCTGGTGAGAGTGAGGAAGGAGGGATGGGGCCTCAGAGAAGGGGTGGGGCCAGGGCAGGGCCTCGGGGAGGGGCGGGACAGAGGTGTTCGGTTTTGTGAGATTAGAAAGTTGCCAACCCTAAGTTACAGTTGTATTTCTCAAGACTTGTTATATTGTGCTGTGATAGACAGATAAAGAGTCATGCAAAGATTCCAGTACCTATCTATAGTACAGCTTTAGAGATATACAAATCAGCTTAAATTTAAAGCATTCTAAATATAATGTGCTATACTTATTTCCTATTAACTACTTTTTTATTCTGGTTGCATAACATCTTATTTTTAATCACACTTACAGCTACAACATACAAATCCCATGATTTAATACATTTTCCTTGTGAGCTGAATGCAATCTAATTTCTGGTAGTTAGCAATTAAACAATTTACCTTTCTGGTTAGTAATTCTGTTTGTGAGAGCTGCTTTTCCATTATATTCTGTTTATAAGCATTAGCTTCACAAACCTTGATAAAGTCCATACTTTATCTGATAACTATCCCTACAACAGTTAGCTAAAATTTAGTGTTTTTTCCATATTGTCTTTGGCCTGGCCTTGACTGACTTCGGTCAACAATTAGTTGGAGTTGGACTGAGAAAGAAGAGGAACTAGATAGTAGATTTCAGAAAAGTTTTTATTTAAAAAAATACCAACAAAAAAGGGTGTTGGTGGAAGGTAACCCCCAGTATAACATAAATATAACATAAATCCAGTCCCAGGCTTGGCTGTACCAAACATCCTTTCTACATACTGTTCAGCCTAAATCTTGCAGCTCCCAGAGCCACCCTCTATACCCAAGGTGAAGTTAATTAGCCTCAACTATGGTAATGAGTCAGCAGAAATCTATTAATTCCATACAGGGTTTCAACACCTGCTCACAGAGTGAGCTAATAGAAGGACCAAGCCCCACCCTGTAATAGCAGTGAAACTAATTTCATTGTAATAATAGGAAAACACATGCACATACAATTTTTGTAGGAAATAAATATAGAACCGGCACTTAAACATTGAGTGATTAATGTTTTAAGGTGCGCTAAGCCTTTGTGAAAACCTGTTTTGATGAACATTTTGTATATTTACTCTTGCTTCAGGAAAAATGTGGTTTAGTTTCTTCTTTTGAGATATTCTCTGATTTTTGTGATCATCCTAATTACAGTATGTACAAAAGAATTGCACATATGTTTACAAAACAAACACAGTACTTCTATAATTACAAAGTCTGCCATTAAATTAGTGTTTCATGTGTTTGTGTTTTAATTATTAACTGTGGCAGAATGTAACCAAACCAGAAAACATGTAATTTCTGTGATAATAACACGATTAGCAGCATATCTTTCTATAAACAAAATGTGCTTTTCATTTGCATTCTCCCCTTGTCTTAGCTGCATTTGGTCCAATGCATAGCATTCTGGCATGCTTCCTTTTTTCTAGTCTAGAAGAATCTGTGGCATTTTATTGCATGGATTTTTTTATTTTAAAATTGATTATTGGCAAGGTGACTTTTTGTATGATATCATGATTTACACACATACACACACAAATCACTTCCCTCATACACTCTCCTTTAACTACTATAACCTCAGTTTTTCTTCTTTCCTGTATGATCTGCCCAGAATGCTGCTGCCAAAGCTCATCTTTCTTTGCCACTACTTAAATCATGACTTTCCCTACTTGTCAAATCTCTGCACTAGTTTCCCCACTTCAGCCTACAGTTCAGGCATCTCCTCATAACTTCATAGTACACTTTAGTCTTGATCCTTCATGCTATACAATTGTTTTTATTTTCTCACCTGCCTTGGCCTTTCCAAGCTTCTCTCACTCTTTTTTTATCTCAGAACTTACCATCTCTTTTCATGCTTACCCTGAACAACCTCCTCCTTAATATGCCCAATGTTCTAAACATCCTCCAGATCAAAGGCACAGTCCTGCAAATCTTTATTCATTTGGGTAGTTCTGATATAACAGTCCCATTTATTTCAATTTAGGGACCTGGTGACCCTATTTTATTCATACATTATCACTTTCATTGGGCTATTTGTGTGAGTAAGGATTTGCAGAATCAGACCTTTACTTTGCTAAAAGTTGCCTCGGAAAGGGGAAGGATAGTTCTGGGGTTAAGGTGCAGGCTCTTGGCTCTGTTAGAGATATCATGTAACCTTGGGAAAATCATTTAACCTCTGTGCTTCAGCTTCTCCACCTGTGAAATGGGGATAATATTTCACTGTTATGCTGCACAACAAATGGGAGGGTCATAGAAGTGCAAATGGTTGTTTATTAGATAGCATTTGAATGCAGCAGATGGCAAAGTCTTTGGATTTCATGTAGGATGCTCACTGGTAGGTCTGAAAGTGCTGACCTACTAGGTCTGTCTAGGTGCTTATGCCATGCTCATTGCTGTGAAATCTGAGCTGCTCACATATCCTGATTGTGAAATGAGCCCTGTAAAGGCAGACCCTTACACCAGTGGAGAGCTCACTGAAGTCTATGGGGCTCTATATAAGAGTGGTCAGCCTACACAGAGCTTATTGAAGGATGAGGGCCATAAAAATACAGAAGTCTAACACGTAGTCTTAACGGTGTTGGTTTGTTCCCTCTGCTCCTAAAGGTTATGTTGAGGAGGGAAGGGCTGTTTGTATTTTGTGAAAAGCAAAGGTGAAGAAGTGAGTTTAATATTTTATCTTGAGGTTTGTGATCTTTTTTTGGAAGTGAGTTCCTCCAATGTAAAATCTAATTTGTAGCAGAATTTATTTTGTAAATCCACCTACTAAAGTTAGGAATTCTACAGTCTTCATTGAGTGATTGTCCATGTGGATTACACTTCTGGTGAGCATGTGCCTCATGTGCAAGATCAGATTATTTTGTCCAGTAGTGACCACTGGGCAGGGGCGGCTCTAGCGATTTCGCTGCCCCAAGCACGGCGGCATGCCGCGGGGGGTGCTCTGCCGGTCGCCGGTCCCGCGGCTCCGGTGGACCTCCTGCAGACGTGCCTGCGGGAGCTCCACCAAAGCCACAGGACCAGCGGACCCTCCACAGGCACACCTGCAGGAGGTCCATCCCTCAGGGGGAGGGATAGCTCAGTAGTTTGAGCATTGGTCTGCTAAACCCAGGGTTGTGAGTTCAATCCTTGAGGGGGCCACTTAGGGATCTGGGGCAAAAATTGGTCCTGCTAGTGAAGGCAGGAGGGGGCTGGACTTGATGACCTTTCAAGGTCCCTTCCAGTTCTAGGAGATCAGTATATTTCCAATTATTAAAATTAAGCCACCTGCCACCCAACCAGCAGAGCACCCCCCACAGCGTGCCACCCCAAGCACACGCTTTGCGTGCTGGGGTCTAGAGCTGCCCCTGCCACTGGTGCCCTGGTGCATAAAAGAGCAGACTCAGCCATCCCTCATTTCCTTCTTACTGCCCAAGGCTGCAAGATGAAGCCCTTGCAATGTCCAATTACTCTCCACAGATTTACTGTGCAACTTAAATCTCTTTTGTATATATACTTAATTAGTATATTCATGTAGATAATACAGTTGTTAATTACTGTATTTTTTCTGATTTTTTTTATTCCCATTGTCTGTTTAAAATCAAACAAACAAATAAAACCTTGTTACCACGATTTCACCTCTATGGTTGAACAGACATAGCCAGGCTTTATCTTCTATGGGTGAAGCAAAGTCCCCAGACTTCAAACCTTCCCCCTTTTGCGATGCAGCTATTCCATTGAATGATGGGCATTCTAGGTGCTTTTTTTTGCCTTGAGAAAGGTCAGATTTCTGGTAGGTGCTCAATTTGTCATTCCATTTCAAAGGGAGCGCAAAAGGTGAGAGAGCCCGCTTAACCGTGCTTTTTTTTTCTCCTGAAATGCTTGATGGGAGCCTCCTCAGATCTGGCAGGGAAAAAAAAAGCCCAAGAGGCTTCTTCTTTGTATTAGCCTGCATTGAACTTGGAGGAAGTAGCACAGGTTGCAGAAGGGAAGAGTTTGCTGGAAACCCCAGGAAGTCAGTGTGTGTTCAGCTGCCTAAAATACTAGTGGCAGTTGCTGCATCTCTGTAAATGGGAGGAGGCTCTGGGCTGGAGCAGGGGGTTGGGGTGCAGTGGGGGTGAGGGCTCCATCTGGGAGTGCAGGTTGTGCTGTGGGGCTGGGGATGAGGGGTTTGGAGTGTAGGAGGGTGCTCCAGGCTGGGACAGAGGGGTTCAGAGGGTGGGAGGAGGATCAGGGCTGGGCCAGGGGGTTGGGGCACAGGAGGGGGTCAGGAATGCAGGCTCTGGGAGGCACTTACCTCAAGCAGCTCCCAGAAGCAGCGGCATGTCCCCCTCCCGGATCCTACTCGGAGGCGCAGCCAGGCAGCTCTGTGCACCGCCCCATCCGCAGGTGCCGCCCCTGCAGCTTCCATTAGCCATGGTTCCCGGCCAATCGGAGCTGCGGGGGTGGTGCTTGGGGCAGCGTGCAGAGCCCCCTGACTGCCCCTACACATAGGAGCCAGAGGGCAGACATGCTGCTGCTTCCGGGAGCTGTGTGGAGCCAGGACAGGTAGGGAGCCTGTCTTAGCCCTGCTGCACCACCAACCAGGCTTTTAACAGCCCAGTCAGCAGTACTGACCAGAGCTGCCATGGTCCCTTTTCGACCAGGCATTCTGGTCGAAAATCGGACACCTTGCAACCTTAAGCAAGTTTAGCGCTAGCATGGAGTCCTTTCGTGTTACTACCCAGCACACAGTACATAAAATGTGGTGTCAGCAATCAGTGTAATTACACCCAACAGCGAGGAAGGCTGTGATTAGCAGGCAAACAAAACAACACCTAAAAACAGGTAGTATAGGCCACTGGGAATACTGGATTTACAAACAAGAAACCTTGTACAAGCGTAGAAGAAACAACTGAATCTGTATCCAGATCTGACCAGAGGGGATAAAGAAGAAAAAATAAAGGTACAACTTTTTTACTATCACGTTGGGAAAGAAGGACAAGAAGTGAGTGAGAAGTGCGTACTGCCAGGGATAATGTCCGAAACACTGGAAGAGCTGATAAAGGTGTTTGAGTGCTGTGACCCCAGACAGAATGAGATTGTAGAGAGGTTTTTTTTACTCAAAACCAAGAAGCAAAATAGAGAATATATACTTACATTATAGAGCTGAGAACTCTGGTATTTACATGTAACTTTGTGTATGGGGAGATGTCAGAAAGCCAGTAAAAGTTTGAGGTAGTTGGACTCTTCTGGACTTTCTCTCTGGATACATCTTGCGGTCCCCACCGGCAGACGGAAGACTTGGCCACCGGAAGCCTGCCGCTGTGCCACTCGAGAGCCACACTCAGCTTTGGTAATTATCAAGGGTTGGGGGTGTTTTAATAACCTGTTGCGGATGTGTGTAAATGCTTGAGACTCAGTAAAGTTTAGCTTTAAGTGAAAGCACTCTTGTGTTGTCCCGTTTGTGCCAGCCATCTATCGGTCAGGTGGCCGTGTCTCCCCTGATTTATTTCCTGACACCACCTTGCACAGAGTAAAGTTACCAAGAGCTTTGGGTTGAAAGAACCCCGGGTAATATTTGGACACATAAAAGATTGCCTAAGTAAAGACAGGATCATTTGTGGAACATGTGATGCTGGCCTTCAGGCAGGATTGTTGAGAGAAACAGATCTAACCTAACAGAAATACTTCCAAATAGCAGGGCCAGCTGAACTATCCAGGGAAAGTATAAAAAAAAATTAGTCACTATTGCAGAACACGTACACAGGCTCAAGCTAAAGTTGCCCAGGAAGCAGAACAGAGACATACTGACTAACAACACAGGCATCACAGTCCAGAGTACATACTGTGGAAAGCAACAGGAAAGGCAGAAAATAAGGCCTTGTCCACACTGGCAGCAGCATATAGGGTATGTGTAACTATGCGCCACAGTGAAAAGCAGGCTGTGTCCATATTGCAGAGTGTAGCTACATGTGACAGCAAATGGCTCTGGAAGTGGGGAGGCAGCAGGGAAAGGCTCTGGCAGCAGAACACTACATTGCTAAAAATAGCAGTGTAGACAGAGGAGGTACTGCTTGGGTGTGGGGAGAGCCATGTAGGGTACCTCCCCATAGGCTCTGGCCAGGTTGTGCCTGCCAAAAGTGGAGGGGCAGGGTGAGGGCAGTCAGCTTCAGGAGTGTTACTGAGCATGCTTGGTCCATGTGAGCATGCTCAGTACAAGCCAAGCTGAAAATCTGGGGGAGCACACGACCCTGCATGCTCTCCCCTCTCTAATTCTGACATGTCTTTATTTGCCTAAGCAGTGCCTCTCCATCTACACTGCCCAATACAGAGGTAATACAACCTCTCCACTGCTACTCGATATTCATGTGTTCATATGACCAAGGATCACTTTTGTAAATGGGGAATCATCACCGAGTGGATGTGTTTCTAGCTGAGTCCCTAGGGATTGGTTCATGATCCTACACTATTTAAAATTTTTCTTAATGACCTGAAAGATAACACAAAATTATCACTCGTAAAATTTTTAGATGACACAAAGATTTAGAGCCCTAGCCAGTTTTTAATCTGTTTAATGTGTGCCAGGTTGTTTTTGTATCATTCTAGTTTCTTAATAAACGTGTCATGCAATACAAAGTTTACTAGCTGTGATGTCAAGAATGGGTTCTGACATACTGATCTTGATGTGCTATCCAGCCACGTAACAACCCCTCCCACACCTTTTGGCAGGTACTGTTGGGTATGAATGCCTAATGGGCATCACTCTGGTTCCAGAGGTGTTTTGGTATAAACTGAAGCATGCACATGGAGGAACTCACAGACATCAAGATCATAGCAGATGACTTATGAATTCTGGTTGATCTTAAGAAATTGCTGTATCACCGAATGCCTAGGAGTACAGTGGAGTCAGCCAGATGCTGAGCTTTGTTATTCTGACAGCCCAGAAGAATGACAATGTCCTATGTATGTACAGAACCTAAAAGTGGAAATCTAACAGCGAAGGTATATTTCCTTTATAAAAATATATCCATCTTGACAGTGGAAAGGGGAGAAGGTAATTCAGCTTCCATGATTATACAGTCTTGTCCTCTCTGCTCAGGCTGCCAACAAGGTGCCAATTAAGAGGGTGACACTTGCTGTCAGTGCTGCGTCACATCTCCTAGAGCAGGGACAATGAAGGGTCATTAAACCTTGAAGAGTCCCATTCAAGTGGGAGCACCTTCGAACAACAGAGTGGCCACATCCTAGGTAAAGCCAGTTTTCTCCACCTCTGTGCAGGGGTCTGGGGTTTGGAGCAGCAGAACTTACCCAGAAGCAGAACAAAGAGATCACGTATTAACGCTGGATCTTAAAAACCACAGAGCCTGACAGACTTGGGGGATAGAGGGCAGGGAGACTCAGAGTGATTCATAGAGGAAAGGAATCTTGAACACTAGAGAGGAGCAAACAGGTATGCTTTTGTAGTATAAAGGTCCTTTTTAACTGTGGGACCAGCCAAGAAAGAAGGGAACTAGCTGCAGAGAAGAAAGAGAGACTCCATGATTTGTAGACGTGCTATACCGGGGAAGGGGGGAATCTTGGAGTCCTTAGAGCAGTGGTTCTCAACCTTTCTAGATTACTGTACCCCTTTCAGGAATCTGATTTGTCCGGTGTACCCCAAGTTTCACCTCACTTAAAAACAACTTGCTTAAAAAATCAGACATAAAAATAAAAAGGTATCACAGCACACTGTTACTGAAAAATTGTTTACTTTTCTCATTTTGTCTGTATGAAATTTTAGTTTGTACTGACTTGGCTAGTGCTTTATATGTAGCCTGTTGTAAAATGAGGCAAATATCTAGATGAGTTGATGTACTCCTAGGAAGACCTCTGCATATCCCCAGGGGTACATGTACTCTTGGTTGAAAACCACTGCCTTAGAGGACTCTGAGCTAAGCAGACAGGATGCTCCAGGAAATGCATTTAGGTGTTTATTACTTATTCTGGATCTGCATATTTGTTATGCTAGCTAAAGTAAACAGATTGTGGTTTTGGAATTTTACAAGGCCTGCTATGTGTCTGTTTGCTTTCACTATCACCTCTCTGAAGAGGTGAACTGTGAACTCAAATTGCCCACAAGGTTGGAGCTTTAGGAAAGGGTGTGCTTGGGCTACTGGGGAGTCTGGGGGAGCTACTGGTCCTGGGAACCTAGGACAGCTGGGCCGCAAGGTCCCATTTCCATGAAGGGGCAGCAGACATAGTACCTGCATGGAGGAAGTGTGCCAGAGAGGCCAAGGGAAAAGAAGACAGTTCTGCAGCCTATTCAGGCTAAGGGAAGCTTAAGGGCACATGGGTCTAGTGTGTTGGGATCCAATCATAGTAGCCTGGTGACGTTTAACAGGGCTGTGACAATGGGCAACTATCTTTCTAGGTTCTGCACACTCCTATCAGAAGCATGTGAATCCTGGAGACACTCAGCTCACAGTGTTGCAGTGTCGGAATGGTAAGAGACCTAAGAACAGGCATTCGAAAAAGTAAAGACAATCTTAAGTGAGGTACCAGTCCTAAAATACCAGAACCCTGAGGCACAGCTAGAGCTACAGTGTGACGCTGTGATGCCTCAAAAGGTGGAGACATTGGAGCAACACGGATGCAAAGCTGCCCACAGCATTAGCTATTAGAGCTCCCACAGACACAGAAAGGGGGTATGAGTAGATAGAAAAGGAGCGACTGGCTGCATTCTTTGGAATGGAACAATCCCCTCAGCCACCTTTGGACATGCAGTCTGGTCAAAGCCATTAGAAAGCATCATGAAGAAGCCACTGCTGAGTGCACCCAAGTAACTACAATACATGTTACTGAAACTCCAGCATTATGATATGAGGATAAAGTGCTGGCAGGGAAAGTCACTACTGGCAGCGGGTACACTGAGCCGGGCATACCTTCCAGATTGTTATCAAAAGGACTGTGATCAATTGTTCTTCATGTCACAGAACATAGGACAAGAAGTAATCTGCTTAAACTGCAGCAATGGAACTATAGGTTAGATATTAGGAAAATGTTTTCAACTATAAGGATAGTGAGTTAGGAGGTTGAGAAGCGTTTTTAAGAACACGATAGACAAATATCTGTTAGGGATGGTCTAAATATACTTGGTCTTGCATCATTATGAGGGGCTGGATTAGATGACCTCTTCAGTTCCCTTCCAGTCCTACATTTCTGTGATTCTATTACCATTTTCAGTAAAATAAATGGCATTATTAGATCTAGATCCTAATCCAGATCTTAATATTAAGATTTCTTAAAGCCACCCTTCTGCGTTTTCCCTGAGCAACATTGCTTTACTTTTGTTTGGTGTTTAATGGCAGATTTTGGAACCCTACTCATCTTAGTGAATACTTACTCGTGCAGGTAGACCCACTGCTCTCAATGAGACTGTCCATGAGGTAAGGGTTCAACTATCTAACCTTTACGACACAGAAATTTATAAACCTTGGGAAGCACAGGATAAAATTCAGTCCCAACATAACAGGCATAATCCCCCAGTGGGAATCTCATCCGTTTATTCCATGGCTGAATTTGGCCCAAAGAGCTGATCACTATTCTCCTTAAATATTCATTTTGCAAAGAGAGGGTTTATATAACCTGTCGATTTACATTATAGCTAATGTAAAAAGTTTGTGACTGCAACCCTAAATGTTTTATCACCTGTCAGACATTTAAATGATAATAAAAAGTAACATCCTTTAAATTAATTAGACATGATTAGGACTTCAAGCCCACAGGCCACTTCATTATGCAAAAATTATAAGTTAGCTATTTAAATTACCATTAAATTGATTCTTATGTTAATTGATACTACACTTATAACCCTTGCATTTAATTTCTATAGGATCTTAGGAGATATTATTAAGCTTTAATACATGTAGCTGAAAAGTATTAAGCAACTGGCTTCAGTGGAGCTAGGATTTCACCCATGGTCCCTGCCCAAGGAGGATAGGGATAGATTTTTCAAATGCATTTAGGCATCTGTTATGGAATGCACCCCTATAGTCACACCCTACACACTATTGTAATAATCTTTGTACAAGGTGTGCCTTGTGAGGTATCTTTTGAAAATTCATAACTTGCTGATCAGAAATATCATGATAAAATGCATGTAGCAACATTATGTGTAAAGTTATGAACATAAGGTAAAATCATGACTGAGGTGTGGCTGGGGGAGTGGCTAAACCAGTTTCTCAAAGACAAAGGGGAAACTGATGCCCCAGCCAGGTGTCAACAAAACTGATGGGCCATCACGTAATCCGACATGACAATACCGATTTCAGCGCTACTCCTCTCGTCGGGGAGGAGTACAGAAATTGGTTTAAAGAGCCCTTTATATCGATATAAAGGGCCTCATTGTGTGGACGGGTGCAGGGTTAAATCGGTTTAACGCTGCTAAATTCGGTTTAAACGCGTAGTGTAGACCAGGCCCAAGTTGCTATCCTTTGGCAAGAAAGGGGGGCAGGGACAAAGAGAGCTGCATCTTAGAAAAGAAACAGCATGAGGTCTCCTTCATCCACCAGATGCCCTGACTCTTGGTTTTCAGCTGGAAATGCTTTTAAAAGGAGGACTGAAACTATAAAAAGGAGGGGCAAATGCCCCAAGACACCCAAGATAAGAATGTCCATACTGGATTGGACCAAAGGTCCATCTAGCCCAGTATCCAGTCGTCCAACAGTGGCCAATGCCACTGTCCTCTCTCTGCCTGTCCATCTCACTCTTTGCACCTGAGAAGACAAAAGAAACAAGCTGTTGGACTCTGGGAGAGGGGTCCTGACCTGAAGATTTACCTTAAGTTCCAACAGAACTGCTGTTGGAAGCATGTGGTGAGAAACTTTGCTTGAATCTAATATAGTTTGTTAAAACATTTTTAATGCTAAACTTATCTTTATTGTTCTTGTAATCATTTCTGATCTATGCTTATTTTCACTTAAAATTTCTCTCTTTGTAATTAACTTCTTTTATTGTTTTATCTAATCCAGTGTGTTTAAATTGTGTCTGGGTAATTCAATGTAAGGTAACAAATTGATGTATTATTCCTTCAAAGGAATACGAGACTTAATCTATTTGTACTGTCCAGGAGAGGGCTGAGCAGTACATGTCATATATTTCTGGGGGGAAACTCAGGAATGGGAGTGCGTTGGTGTCACCCTGCAAAATAATCAAGGGTGGTGAGAGCCAGGGTGTGACTGGCAGTCTGCAGTTACACACACATCTGGGAGTGAGCTGCATGATAGCAAGCTCTTGTAAATGGTCCAGGCTAGTAGCTATAACAGTAAGGCATTATCAGGTTGAAAAACAGGGGTGACACTGTCCCTCAATGGTCTGGATTGCACCCCAGTATGTCATAGCACCTAAAGATGAAGGTAGGTGCCTACTGGGATTTTCAAAATTGACTAACCTACTTAGCTGCTTTTGAAAATCCCACTAGGTACTATCTTCATCTTCAAGCACTTAAGTACCTTTAAAAATCTGGCCTTACAGCCAAAATAATTATCCCAAATCAGTCAAATGAAGATGCTGGATTTTATGAGATGAGCGCCTCACAAAACTTAGATTATCAATGCTATGTATAGATCACATAGGCTTCTGAACACACCTGAGTAAACAAAGATTCTGGAGAAAGCCTCTTTATAAGACTTGAATGTTTGACTTACCAGCGAGAAGGCTCTATACCTCAATATCAGTTCTCTGAGGCATTCAATTCCCCTTCTTGTAAAAGTCTGCAGAACCCCACAAATCTTCTGAGGCACCTCAGGATCACACAGTCCATTCTGCAGAGATGAAACACTTTTCAGCGGACAGCAGCCCATCTGGAATATTTACAGGAAATTTGCATCTTTTATTAACTTGGCCACCACTCAACATTGCTGTATTGAAATAGAAACGAAAGAATATTTTCATTTAAAAAATCCCAAACAAACACTGATCTTCTGTTGAGAAGCTATCAAGAATAATGTATTTAACAGTTTAGCAACAGCATTCAGATTGCCCCGTGGACATACTCTATTCCATTACTGACAGAGAACATTAATAGAGAAAAAAGGCTTCTTAAGTTAGCCTTAACAAAGTATCTTTTTTAACTAGATTGCTTTAGACCATGTCATACTGAAGTGTTATGTCTTAAGGATTTTTCCAAATGAATAAAGCATGACTAAATGAATTAATGTACAGTAAATAACTGGTTATTGAAAGAACTGATCTATGAAGGATACACAAAGTAATGGCTCGATACATCTCTGAGATGAGAATCAGGATCTATTATTGCACTGGAATACTCCATGTAAATGTATACAGTGAGTAAGGAAGTGCTGCTGCTATGATACTGTTCAGTATTTGCCTTTATGTCTCTTAGAGTTCTTTTTGTATCTACAGGCTGAGAATTCATTGTAAATTATAGCGGCACCCAGTGGCACCACAATAATTAGGTTGTATAATCACTTCCATTATGAACCTTTATTTCTGAGTTTTAAAGCTCAGCTGTAAAGTGTGTTATAGTCTGAAACTTGGCGTTCAGAACTTCAAGGATTTAGCTTGGGAGTGATGTTGGGGGTTTTTTAAAACAAATTTTCAGATAGTGGTTCAGTTGCTATTTTATAGTTGAAGTTATTTTTTGTACTTGCATAACTTAAAAACTGCTTCAGAGTGAGCAAGGAAATTTGGCAAGCAATTAGTTCATAATACAGTTTAACTACTTTTGGCATTATAAAGTAAACTATTTTCAATAGCCAAGATATTTACATTTGAAAAAGGGTACTTAATACAGGTTTAGTAAATACTTTTCAAGTGGATTCTTTCTTACCATAATCTGGTATAAAACAATTGTTGTTGTTAATAAACAATATGCTTTTAAATACAGATTGCTCAAATGTACTTATACCTCCCCAAATATGTTCATTATTTTCACAGTTGGTTGTCAGAGCTCTGACATCTCTCATCCAGATATTAAAACTCTCCAATACAAAGTTAAGTCTAGTCTATACCGGAGATTTGCCATTAGTGGTCAGCCACTGATACAGCTGCATTGGCATAACCCCCACCCCCAGTATAGATAAACAAATCTGGTATTTGCAATGATGGAGCACAATACTATTGCTAAGCTCCATCAGTGCAAATAGTAGCTTTGCCTGTCTACGCTAAGATTTGCAACAGTGCATCTATACTGATGGCTGTAATAGGGGCACATCCCCAGTCTAACAAAGCCTTTGAAAAATCACTCCATTGAAGTCAGTGGAGTTACACCAGGGATGAATTTGGTTTATTGCATCTTATTCTGTAATTGCTCAGAAAGAATTATTAAGGTTTAGGGCAGATTGTGTCTTCAAGGCATAGGTTCATGCTGGAGGTACAATGTGAGCGCACACCTCGTGTGAGTACACATCTCTGCTTCATCTTTTAGGACAGTACAGCATGCTCTCCCTATATGTCCAGCTAGTTTGAAGGTGATTGGTGCTGCAGGCTCCTTGTTCATTTTCCACTTTGTGAAGTCTTGCCCTGACGGAGCACATCTACAGTACAAAATGTTACTGTATTCAAACAAGGGTTTAAGCCTGACTAGCTGACATGACACTGAACGTGATCTGCCTTGGTCTATGTTGACCAGTCAGTTGTGGTCAGCATCATATTAGCTGACTCTACTTCTCAGAATAGCGTTTAACACAATACAGTTTTGTAATGTAGATGAGCCATTGTGTCAACTGTTATGTGTCTCTGAGGCTTTTAAAACTACTATTAAAATTGAATGGTAGAAAGGTGATAAAGAATGGTAAATAGAAATTAACTCCTACAGTACCCGTCTTTGTTTTGTTTCTGATTGTGACTGGGGAAGATCCTCAGCTGGCATAAATTGTCATAGTTCCATAGAATTTGGGGGAGTTATGACAGTTTACACCAGTTGAGGACATGCCCCTCAGAGTGTTACAAGAAAGGGAAGCTACAGGTAAAGCTGATATGATGGAGCACATTTTCAAATACAGCTACTTTAAGTTGTTTCGCGCGGCAAGCACTGGGAAGGGGGGAGGAGCAGGAACACGGCACGCTCAGGGGAGGAGCTGGGGAAGAGGTGGGGCTGGGGCAGGGATTTGGGGAAGGGGTTGAATAGGGGCAAGGAGGAGGTGGAGTTGGGGCAGGGACTTTGGGGAAGGGGTTGGAATGGCGGTGGGGCAGGGCCAGGGACAGGGGGTGCTCAAGCACCCACCGTCACTGGGAAAAGTTGGCGCCTATGCCACCTGCCTCCAGGCAGACAACAAGCACAAATTGCGCAACTGGCTGCTGAGAACTAGCTGTAATGGGAGCAAGTGAGCCATTTGTGCACCGAGAACACAACACTTCAGGCACGACCCATGGTGTCTGCCCTGGAGCAGGGTCCGTCAATACCCCCATCGGAACAATTGTCAGCAGTTCTAGGGGTTTATGAATCAGTGTCGCCTCCAGTTCTTACTCTGTCCCCAAGCCTATGCTTCTGACCGGGCCAATGTAGGCCTGGTAATTGGTCTATTGTCTGGGGAAGCTTTGGATTGGGCTTCCACTTTGCTGGAAGGCAATAGCCTGGTATTGTCAAACTGTAACACTTTTCTTCAGTCAATATTGTTAATTTATTATGACTCTCCTTGTGCCCACTTAGCAGAAGTCACTTTAAGGAAGCTTCAGCAGAGGCAGGGCACCATCACCTTTTATGCAGCACACTGCCACTGGCTTTTCACAGATGCTGAATGGAATGAGGCAGCACAATTATACCAATTCTGATGTAGCCTGCCGGAGGAAATTAAGAATGAGCTGGCTCGGGTAGAGAATACTGCAAGTCCTGGACACTCTCATCAACTTTGCTATCTGAATTAATGACCGATTATGAGAATGAAGAGGAAAAAAGGGGATCCTTCCAGCCACCTTTTCCCATGCAGTCCATCAAAGCACGCCCTGCTTACTGAACCAATGCAAGTAGACCTAGCCTTTAGACAGCTTGTCCCATACAAACCTAGAAGAACTCAGGAAATAAACTGGCCCAGGTGCAGTAAGGGGGACCAACCTGGGCAGCAAGTCAAAAGAAGCTCCCGAGCTTTGAACCTCAACTCTGACTGACACATGAATCCAACTTCCTAGGAAGACCTTTCACCTGCAAGTATCAAACCAGCGGTGTATCCCTAGAGAGGCATGATGGATCCCAACAGCAGGCCTTGACTGACAAATGTATAGACATTGTGGCAGCCTGCACCCTGTAAATCCCATTACAACCTAAGTTCGCCCTGATCTGATTGAAGCTATTGATGGCTCACCCCTATCCTCAGGACCCATAATTCAGGAAACAGTCCCTGTGGAAGTCTTTATCTGAGAACACAGGGAAATATTGCAATTTGGGGTGTTACGCTTCCTGCTGAGATCTCCTAGCTGGCCCTCCATGGTCCCCTCATTCACTGGCAATGACAGGAAATGAGTTTCCTTTCAGAATTTTGCAGCATTGCCAGGGACAAGCCAACATTGATCCAACCTCCAACCCACAAAAATCACGGGTAAGAATGTCCACCCAGATGGGTACACTCTCAGAGTACATGGCAGAATTTACTTGTAAATACCAAGTGTTCGCTGATGTGTTTGAAAAGAAAAATGCAAATATCCTCCCCCTGCACAGGGAGTATATCATTGCCCAATAAATTTGCAACCAGGACTGAAGGTTCCATTTGGGTGGATCAACATTATGTCAAAGCCCAAATTGTCAGTATTATTAGATTATCTCCTAAGAAAATCTAGCTAAAGAGTTACTTTGTAAATCAACATCGTCAGCTGGAGAACTGGTCCTCTTCATTAAGAAGAAAGATGGCAGTTTCCAATTCTGTGTAAATTACCAAGCCTTGAATCAAATCACAATCAGGAATCGATACTCTCCACCCCTAACTCTTCAGATGTTGGGTTATGTGGGGACTACCTGAATATTTACTAAAAGTAGACCTTCAGAGAGTTTACAATCTCATGCATATTAGAGTGGATGATGAATGGAAAACAGTGTTTAACACCTGTTATGGCCATATAGAGAATTTAGTCATGCCGTTCAGCCTAACGAATGTCCCAGCCACTTTCCAACATTTCCTCAATGGTATGTTACTGGATATATTAGAACAATATGTTGTAGTCTATCTTGATGATATACTCATTTTTTCCAACAACCAGAAGAGCAAACAGTTGCCACGTCAGGACAGACCTAGAGAAACTATGATAACATGGCCTTTATGCTAAATTAGAAAAAATGTGCCTTTGATTAAACCACTATGGAGTTCCTGGGTTTTATCCTGTCTCCTGAGGGAATTAAGATGGATCTGCACAAGGTCCAGGCTGTTCGCAATTGGGCCATGTCCCGAAATATCTGTGACCTGAAATGCTTTCTTGGCTTTTCCAACCTTTATTATCCGTTCATCCCAAATTTCCATTGGCCTGCTGAGGCCCAAACTGCTTTTGAACAATTATGCTGCTCCTTGTTCCTGCTTTCCTGACCTGTTCCTGGTTCCCTCTTTCCTGCCTTGTTCCTGTTTCTTGCCCCGATCTCTGGCTTAGACCCTGTTTCTGAGGCTTGGCTCAATGCCTGATGCTGACTTCAGCTCCAACCACTAGATCCATCCCCCTACGTCTTCTCCCCAACAGTGGACAAGTAGAAGTGTTCTCTTTTTATGTATTTATTGAGTTCCTTAGGGTCCTTACACAACTGTAATTCCCCTTTTTTGTCTCAGCAATTACTAAGGAGTGCACTCAATCTGTTGGTTGTTCTGTTCTCCAAATGCTACCATTTGCTGTCATGTTCTGCAGCTCTTCTTCTAGCCTTTTTCTTAAATGGTTGTGGAACTTTTTGTGTGGCATATTTCTGCATCTTTTCTTAACCATGTCTTGTATGTTACTGAGAAAAGCCCATTTCCTGTGCTTACATCTTCATTTTATGCTATTAATATTGGTTTTATGTTGTCTTTGTGTCTCTCTATGGCATACATCCTCTTAACAATACCCACCACCTCACACATGTGTAGGTGCAAGACTGGTTGCTTGCCTCTGTATAGTAGCACAAACTTCTGTTTTATCATTTTCCTTTTGTATTTCCATTGTGCGTTCTCCCAACACTGGAACTGAGCCTCCATTTTAAAGTTTCACTAACATTTTTGACTCTTTTACTTTTATGTTCTCCTTACATCTCTCTATTTCAGTTTCTGTTATTACATTTACTTGTGCCCTAGTGTCGAGCTTGTATGTCACATAAGTGCCATTGTGCACATTCAAATTAGCCAGACCTTTTCAGTTTTCAGCCTCAAACATTATTGTGCTTAAAACACCACTTCCTCTTTACTTGAGGAATCCATTCTTAATATATGCACTCTCCTGCTTTTTTTGCACATTTTAGCATAATGGTTGGGTATATTACCATTTTTACATATTTTCCTGAATGCCGGGTATTTCTGTACTCAGGCTGGTTGCCACATCACTGGCATTGTTTCCTGCTTTCCATTTTTCTGTCCCTGACCAATTTAATGTCTGTGAACATTTTCCCTTGCTGGTTTAGCTACGGTACTCAGTCATATGCTTTGTGCTTTTCTCTAGGCTTTTTCATTTGTGTTTCTGTTTGTCCTGCTGCTTGGCATATACATATTGCACTTTCTATTGGCAGATCCATCACCCTTAGTAACCAGTCATGGACTTTTTTATTGTTACATCCCAGGACAATCTGGTGTTTAATGAGACTGTCTTTTAATATTCCATATTCACAGGACTGACTTTTTTAGTATTCACTTTGTGACAAACTCCTCTACTGTTTTCCCCTTCATTCTGTGTTCTCATCCTGAACATCTGTCTATCAAAAGTAACATTTTTTCCTAGGAACACAATTATGATCAAACATTTTCATTATTTCTGCAGTTTTCCTCTTTATGTAATACACTGTAAATATCTAGGGATTCTGTGCCTGCCACTATGAGGAGCAGAGCAATCATTGCTCCTTATCCAGTTTATT
Source organism: Mauremys reevesii (assembly GCF_016161935.1). Classification (NCBI taxonomy): domain Eukaryota; kingdom Metazoa; phylum Chordata; order Testudines; family Geoemydidae; genus Mauremys; species Mauremys reevesii. The sequence goes on from NC_052624.1 coordinate 253,662,312, forward strand.
TGCCCCTGCGGCTTTCATATATAGTACAAATTTCAGTTTGAACTTTTTTCAGAACCAACAATTTCCCTGATTCTCAGGGCTGGTGTGGGAGTTACTTGCAGTTACACAGGCTCTATAGCAGCCATTTTAGTGTTGCCTCTCTTACTGGGTCTTCCAGCTGTGGAACCAGGTATTATCTTTAGGAAGAGCAGACTGGTATAAAGATAAACCTTTTATTATGGACAAAACTATGGACAGAATAAGGTAACAAACTTTGTACTCCTCTATATAGAGCTTCAGCCTGAGACTGTCCTGTCCTGGGCTTCTTTGTTTCTGGTTCCAGCAGCAAGTGTGTCACAGGAAACTCAGGTTTCAAATACTATATAAGAGCACAGGAAGTGTGGCATCTCTACACTTCCTAGAGGACTTACTCTATAGCATATTAGAGAGATAAGGTGGGCAAGGGAACATCTTTTATTTAACCAATTTCTGTTGGTGAAAAAGACAAGCTTTTGAGCTTACACAGAACTCTTCTTCAAGTTTGGGAAAGGTACTCAGTGTCAAGGCTAAATACAAGGTGGAACAACTTGTTAAGCATAAGGAGTTAACACTGCAAGAAACCATTCAAAATTAAGCAGGCAGTTAACACTTCTTCAGGCATATGACAAAGGAGAGTTAGCAGTTACAGATTGTTGTCATGAGACATAAAACCAGCGTCTCTAGTCAGTCCATGATTTTTGGTGTCTAGCAGAGTTATGAATTTATGCTCCCAGGCTCATCTTTTGACGGTTTTGTGCAAGTTGCCTTGGAGAATGAGGACTGAGAGGTCAGATATGGAGTGATCATTCTGTAAAAAGTCTTCAACCCATGGATGATACAGTATTTTTGTCCTTTATAATTTGTCTGTGTGAGTTCATTCGAGAGTGTAGTGATTGTCTTGTTTGAATGTCAATAGGGCATTTGATGCACTGGATGAGGAATGCCACATATTGTGATAGGCCTGTGTAGGACCCAGGGATCTTGGAAGGTGTATTGTTTGTGGGGGGTGAGGTACTGATAATCATTAAAGATCCATGGGTCCTATACAGGCCTATCACAGCATGTGGTGTACCTCATCCGTGCACTAAAAGCCCCAGTAACGATTTATTTTTTATCAAAAACATTTTTTTGAAAATTAATTGAAAAGCATGAATATTGGCATGAATTTTTTTGGTGTGAAAAAACAATAGCAATTTTTTTTCTTCAAAAATAAGTCTCTTTTGTTATGAGGCCTGCAGGACAAACTCAGATATAATGAGTCAGGCTCCTGAGGTGAGAGAGGGGTGGGTAGGGTAAGAGATTGTACCATGTGAACTTTGATTGTATTTGATATGCTCTACTTTTTCAAGAAAATACTCTGGCCTGTGTTATGCAGGACTAGACGATCACAATGGTTCTTTCTGGCCTTATAATGTATGAATATATAAGATCTACCATCCATTTCCTCTTCATTTATATACTTTTAAATGCTTTGGGGTTTTTTGTAACTGTCACCTTTCTTGGTATATCATACACCGTAGCTATTTTAATGTAACATTAACGTCTTTTGTCTAATGTATAATTTCTATTATCTTTTGAAAATTAGCAAATAGATCATAGGTAAAATGATGAAATCTTAATTCAGCTTTACACTTAGAAAAACTCTCTAAATTGCCTTTCCTTTAATTAAAAAGGTTTTTTTTCCAGGCCATGAGCTTTGTTTTTTTTTTTTTTTTTAAATACTTTAATGGAGTCTAGCAGAGGATCTTGAACTTTTACTTAGGGTCAGACTAAAAGGGGTTTGATTTAAATAATAACAGAAGTTTCAGTGCATCTGTCAGGGAGATCTATATTTCTGGCAGTTATAGGCCACCTTTATTCTGTGTAATGATGAAGATTTGACTTTGTTTGATTTTTCTTTTTCAGCAAAATGAATGGTGCATCTTTTTTTAATTGTGATCCTCATCAACCATTTGGCTCAGTAATAGTATGCAAATTGAACTCTTTAAAAATTAATGCTAACATTTATTAAATAATGCATCATACAATAAGTTAATTTGAAATTCTAAATTGAACTCCCTGTCTGCTCATGACAGGTTCTCTCCCCCATCTTCATAAAACATCTTTATAGTCTTTCAGAATACCTTGAATGTGTTTCCAGGTTTTAGCAAATTGATCTCTGTTGAGCCTGTTGATAAGAAGAGTTTTCTGTGTTCTGCAGTTTTGAGTTGTGAGCTTCTGTTTCTGAATAACTTGTTTACATTTTTTTAATCTGAAAACTGAAAACATCAGAGGAAGTGTTAAAAGAAACTCTGCCACTTAGTGGTGTTAACTTAATCTGTTGAGAGACACACATCACATACAATGACATCTTGTGTACTATGAACCTGATCCTGGACCACTACAATTAATGTGGGAGGTTTGCCATTAGTTTTAGTGGACATAAGATCAACCCACATGAGTTCAGGCCTCATTTCTGCATGTAAAGAGATGAAAAGTTGGAAGACTTAGGTGCAGAGATGCAAAGCTGGGTGAATTTTTTTGGACTAATAGTCTATTACCCGAAAAATGCAATTTCAGTTGACCCAAAACTAGTCATGATTTTGACACAAATTCACCTAATAGTTACTGCCAGGAAAAAAATTATAGGGCTATATTCACAAAATGGAGGCATGGGGGTGGTACATGATTTGAACATGGGTCTCTCACATCCTAGGTGAGTGCATTCATTATATGGCTAAAAGCGATGGTGGGGGGACACTTTCTCCTCCTATCTGTTTTGTGAATCTAGCCCTTTAAAAATGCCTGGAAACAAAATGTTTTAGGTCAAACAACACATTTTGTTTGACACAAAATGGACTTTTTTGGTTTGCAGAATTTTTTTGACATTTTTTAATTCAGTTTAAGCTACTCAGATTTTTTTTCTGATATATAAACCAAAAAATCATTTATTTGCCTAGATACTTAGGTATGTCTATGAAAGCCTGAGTCATCTCAAAGCAGTGTACCGCCAATGGAGTTAATTGTTCTTTAAACTAGTGTGAGATCAGTATCAGGCCATAAAAGTAGACTACAATTTACACTGTTTACGGCACTGTTCATTTTGACAGAGCTGAGATGTGGTTGGGGTTTTCATAACTGTACATATACAAATGCAGTAGTAAATGTTAAACTTATCAATATACCTGTCTGACCTTCTACCTATGAGGGTTTTTTTATTTAGTATGTGCCTTACTCAGGCTGTCTTTTCTAGAAGGCGCTGTCTATTCATTTATTTGCTAGACATACCATAGACTAGTATAGTAATGTAAGCTGGTAAGGTGACTAAGGAGAAATAAACACAGAAATAGGGAGTAAGGTTTATTCAGCAGGAGGGAATTTTTTACAAACACAAATCAAGCAAAGTAACAAAATCTTCCCTAGGCCGGGGATCAGAAAAGCCCCAAGCATTCTCCTTTGTTCTGTCTTTCCAACAGTCCTCTTCATAGCCCTTCCCTTGAACAGTTGTGCAACAGTAAAATGTGTGCCAGGGACTATGTTGTGATTCTGCACCTTGTCACAAGTAAGCAATATTATCGTGTGTGTGTGTATAGATGTACATAGATGTGTCATTTTATATACTATTGCCACTATTCCTTTTTTGGTATGCTTGATGGAGTCCATTGAATTCTGACTATCATCTTTTGCTTCATGTGTTGTAAGAGTGTCCTCATGTTTGCATTTTCATAGAAGATGATACATAGACTCAAAGTGATTTAGGACAATAATTTTCCTGTTGAGTCTAAAATTTCCAAGTGATGTGACTTTGTCAATTTAGTATCAAGCAGTATTATTAATTATTAGTATCATTGTAACTCTATGACCCCTAATTGTAGACCAGGACTTCATTGTGCTAGGTAGTATACAAACTGCCCTGAAGAGTTTACAGTCTAAGAAATTCTCTGCACTGTTTTTTCTTTACTGAGGTCAACTTATAAGCCAAAAGGCCAATACGTAAGGCTGGACAAATTCAAGCTATCCGACGGTATGTCTGCACTACCCACTGGATCAGTGGACAGCAGTCGATCCAGCGGGGATCGATTTATCGTGTCTAATCTAGATGCGATAAATCGACCCCCGAGCCCTTGCCCGTCAACTCCTGTACTCCAGTGCCGCGAGAGGCACAAGCAGAGTCGACGGGGGAGCGGCAGCCGTCAACTCACCGCAGTGAAGACACCACAGTTGATCTAAGTATATTGTCTTCAGCTACATTATTCATGTAGTGGAAGTTGCGTAACTTAGATCGATTTCCCCCTCTCCCCCGCAGTGTAGACTAGGGCTATGTATGATAGACTGCTTTGTTAGCTCAAGTAATTTGGCAGATTTTGAAAAGAGAACATGACTGAATTACTGCTTAGCTCCTTTTTGGATAAACCAAATAAACTGAGGCCATGGCTACACTTGGAAATTTGCAGCGCTGCAGCAGGGTGTGAAAACACACCCTCTCCAGCGCTGCAAATTGTGGTGCTGCACGGCTCCCAGCGCTGTACGTTATTCCCCACAGGGAGGTGGAGTACGGACAGCGCTGGCGCTTTGAAGTGCAAGTGTAGCCATAGCCTCAGCTTCTTAAGTGTCTCACTATAAGGCAGGTTTCCAGACATTGAATCATTCTTGTAGCTTATTCATGAAGGTTTCTCAATTTATCAACATCCTTTTTGAAGCATGGACACAGGAATACACATTAGTCTCCATACTGCTGTGTGCAGTGGTACTTCCCTACCTCTCTTGATATTCATGTGTAAAGACTGGTGAAGAGGTGGTGTTTTGAATGATACCTATTTTAACTTTAGGCAAGGGTTTGATATTTTTGAGGCAAAATGAGGGGTAACGTTCACTTTCAGATTAGTATTAAGTGGTTCAAAATCTTTTGAGACTTTGGTTGGCAAAAGTCACATCAGATCAGCTCATCCGAAAATATTTCTGTTTGCTTTGTTTCTAATTTCTGTTGCAGAATACCGTCCCAAAAAAGGATGAGGGGCACTAACAGTTAGGGTGAGTAGATGAGAGACATGAAATATCGGGACGCCGGAGGGTGAGGGGGTGCCGGCAGAGCAATAAAAAAAAACAAAATGCTGGCAGCAGAGGAAAAAACAAAAGCAAAAAAAAACAAAACCAAGAGCCGCCGGAGCATAGGAAAAATTGGTGGGGGCTAAGCTCCCACTGGCAGCTCCACACCCCACCCTCCACACCAGCTCATCTTCGCTCTGCCTCCGCCTCCCCTGAGCTGGCTGCTGCGTCCTGCTTCTCCCCCCTCCGTCTAGCGCTTGCACTGCCATACAGCTGATTAGCTCAAGCCTGGGAGGGAGGGGTGAGGAGGAGAAATGCGGCGTGTTTGGGGAAGAGGCGGGGCCAGGGTGAGGATTTGGGGCAGGATCCATTAAGGCAGTGAGGGGTGGGGTTGAGAGGGCAGAGCCAGGGCAGGGATTTGGGGAAGGCTCCAATGGGGGAGGGAGGGGCGGAGTTGGGGCGGGGCCGGGGTGGACTTGGGGCAGGGGGGCACAAGCCCCTTCTGCCTGTGTGCCGGAGGGCAAAATATTGGGACAATTTGCATCCCGACCGAACATTGGTCAGGACGCGGGACAAACAAGTAAATATCGGGACAGTCCTGATAAAAGTGGGATGTCTGGTCACCCTACTAACAGTGCTTGAAGCAAACGTGGCCTATAATGGAAATAACTAGAATGTATTCCTCAGAAAAAGGCAACATTTTGCAGGGGTAATAGCTGGAAGCAAGGCAGGGAACCTAGTGATGGGAGGAGATTCAGCAAAGGAGAGTCCTGAGTTATACTGTAGGTGAAAATTATACAAAAGTTGGGTTTTTTTAGAGATTTATTTTGAGTTGAATTCTGACCCATAATTCAAGGTATAAAGAGGTGAAAATTTAAATGAACTATGATGGGTCTCCACTTGCTGGCCATGTTGGGGATTAGCTTCACCAGTCAGTACGTCTCACCTGCCATCACATCTGCTCTCTGACCCGCATCACTCCAGGGACCATGACATGCTCTTCATGATATGGCCCTACAGTCATGTCACCATATGTGCTCCCCCGTTCTGGGGGTTTAGTACAGTCATCCAACTGTCCAGTTACTTCCCCAGTGGTGCATGGGGGAACCTGGGCCCGCCCACTACTCCAGATCCCAACCCAGGGACCCTCTGAACCACAGTTACTTACTGCGTTCCTATACTTCAACTACCGCTGCATTTCCCTGGGTCACTTCCTCAGGGCCATAGCATCCTACTCAGTCCCAGTAGCCCATCTGGAGCTCCTTCTCTACTTCCCAGGTCCCTGCCTGTACTGCTCTGTCCAAGGTGCTACAGGGTTGCAGCCTACTAGGGACACACCATTTTCTCCTCAAGCTCCTGGAAGCCACTGACCCTGCTCCACCCTGCAGCTCTTCTTATACGGGCCTGCTGGGCCTGGATTGGCTGCTCCTCACAGCCTCTCTCCTACTGGCCACTTCCCACGCAGCCTCCCTAAGGCTCCATTAACCCTTCCAGGGCTGGAGCGGGTGACCACCCCACCACACAGACCAATAATTTAAGTGTTTTTACATCGGGAGGTATTTCTGCTGTTCCCCACTACATGTTTTGTTCACACAACTCTTAAATCATCCTTTATTCCTATGATTTTTTTTCACACATTTTTAAATGCTTGGCTATAAGGATTACAAATATAGAAAGTGTATCTGTGGTTTCTGAAGTCAGCTTCAAAATGAACTATTTTTCCAGTACTTGAATACAGCTATCAGTTCATTGTATTTTTGCATTAAGCCTTATGCTAATTTTATGCATATATGAGGCAGTATATGTTTGCATTGTTTGTCTTGTATCACATCCTTATGTTCCTTTCAGTCCAATGAGTAAGACTACAGATTGGGAATAGAATACATGTTTTTTGTTTATAAAGATAGGATGTTTACTGTGTTATCTTTGACCATAAAGCAGAAGTAAATTCTTCCTGTCAAACACAGCTATATGAATGTTTTATGTATGCTCCTTATTTTAAAAAGTTTCAATAAAATGTAATTAAAAAACTTGCCTCTTAGCCCACACTGTATATAGTACATATTGCCGATTTCTTTACAATACGCTGTATCATGAATAATACAATTGCACTAGCTATAATATGTGACTTCTTAGTATGAATATGAATTATGTCCAAGCAATGGTTTTCTATAGCTCTCTTTTATTAAGTTGCACAATTTGCTTTATTTTCCTCAGGGCACAGTTTGGGCTCAGTTACCACCTCTGATTTTTGTATGGATAATGAAATTTTTATAGTGGCAAAGTCTTCAAAATTAGGTGCTCAGGCAGTGATTGGTTTGGTATGAAGGATAGGGATATGCAATTTTGCACATGCATTAGCACCATGTAACTTATACACACAAATACCCAGGTATGGACATGACCATGATTCCAATTGAGCATTTACTTTTTTCCTACACATGGTGTATATCTGTAGTTTCATCTGGATATTGTATTCTTCACTTTGCAGCAACTCCTTCCCTCCTTCCTCCACGGCTGCTTAGGATGAAATCAGAATTTGGTAGGCTGTTTAGGGAGTTCACAGCCTTCTCCGTGTCCAAATTCAAGTCACAGCACAATTACCCTCATCTTTACCCAGGTAAATAGTATTCTGCAAAGACATTAAGATCCCATGATCCTTTTTTGTAGCGCAAGTTGTTTTGCCTAGGTTCCTCAGATGAAATGGTTTCTTCCCCCACTATGTGCTCTGTACTGGCCTACTACCTGACTGCCATCCTTAACACCAGAGCATTCCAGTGTTACTGTATGTGTGGATATACAGTTTATAAAGCTTCAGGATGAAAAGTACCATATAGATTTAAAGTGTTAAAATGGCCTTTTTTAAGCCATTTCACCTCTGCCATAATGACCTCAAATGTGTAACTGTGCTTTCCAATTTTTTCTTTCCTTCTGGGGGTATCAAATTCAACTACTGCCGTGTTGCATTGCTTTATTCGCAGCTATCTGAGTCATTCTCCCAAGATCCCCCAAAAATTTGACCCATCCTGATTTCCAAGGTGAAATACTTGATTAGTAAGATACCTAACTATTTATGTCTTCTAAGCTGGAACTAGATCAGAAGACCTGTGAACCATGAATCTAAGTAGTTCCTCTTTACATGGTTATATAATAATCTTCAAGCACATAACACTATTTTTGTCAGCATTTTTGTACAACAAATTGATCTTTGAAATCCAGGGGAAATTTGGGCCTAAATATTGATGGCATAATATGAGCCCAAGGGAACTGTATGGATAGATGTGTCCTAAAATGGTAAATGGTACCAACTTAGTGTATCCCTGCTGGTGCTATGTCTGGTTCTTCTGTTCTGTTACTATAATCCATTTCTATAGGGGGTAAAAGCGTTGTTTCATCCCTCCCCAAGAGTAATGTCAAAATTTCTGTGGCATACACATTGCCAAATAGCTATCAGCTATTGATCTGAAGCCAGGTTTCTTTTCCAACCAAAGTTTAAATGATCTGGAATGGCAAAGCAGCATTGATTACACAGTGTATTTTACTGTTCAATATCCAAATTAATATTAGCTAAATGTGAACAACAATTCAAGAGTATAGGGTCACTTTATTAACAGAAAACATCAATCCTTTGTATAATTCAATTAAAAAACATCAATAAACATCTAATTTCAAAAGTCATGAGTATACCAATATACCATATCCGACAGACAGAAACGCTCAGCAACCACTGAATCATTGCCTGTTTTAATAAGTATTCAGAAATTATACTGAGACTTCAAAAGAAATTGTAAGGAATTGTTAGCAGGTTTATTAATGTTTTATGTTTTATTAAAAGTTTGGGTGTACATTTCACAATGAGCAACATCAAAAATCAGACTTTCTGCCTGTAATTTTGCTTCCTCCTGTCTTTCTGCCTTTGGGATTCGCTCTTTTCCTTTCATCAGCTGCCATTTTCAGCAGCATGCAGTAATTTCATGGCTCATTGCAAGCGCTGAAAACCTTTGAAACCACAAATGCTAACCTACCTGGCCTGCAGCCATTTAGGAAGAGATTAATTTAGCAAACAGAAGCAAAACACTTTCTACTTCTAGCCTGTGCATAATTTCACTTCTATCTATATTTATTTTACAGTGAGCAGCGTAATGACAATTTCAGTAATTGCAACTCTGTAAAAATTTGCCTACCTAGCTTATCGCACTATCACAAGACTGTGAGTCAGTCAGATTAGAAAAAGTACAGCATGTGAAACTGCACTGGTTGCCTTCCAAAAAATATGTGCCTTATATAAAACTTAAATAATGCTTTGCACTTATTTGTTCACTTATCTACAGGACAATGGATTCTCCATGATATTTGGATGCGATGTGTGTGCCTTTTTAATGCACTGTGATTTATGGGTGCTGTTCTAATACAAAAAGATCAGCATGCTAGTAGACTGCAAGTGCCTGCCCATTTCTGCAGACTGAGTTACAAATGGCTGTTATGGTGCTGCAATTTGAACAGAATTGAAAATCCATCTGGGGCAAATTTAAGCTATCACGCTTGGCCTGAATTCAAAGTCTAAATTAGCCCACAAATTGTTAGCTTAAAAAAAAAGTTCAAATTGTTGTATTGTTTGTAATCTAACCAAATAGTCAAAATATGTGAATTAACCTACACACTTTTCTCCTAATCAATTTTTTGTTACTGGTGGTCAAAAATTTCAACCCTGGTAGCCTAAAGTTAGGATCCTAAATCTGTTTTTAGGCACTGAAGTAAAAATGCCTGATTTCCCCCCCCCTACAGTGCTGAGAGCTACACTCCTACTGACTTGAGTGACAATTAGCGACTCTCAGCACCTTTAACAAATCAAATGCTAGAAATATATAGAAATATTTTAACCTTAAGCTTTCATGTCATGTCTTTGTATCTATTAAAAAAAAAGCAGCAGCAAGTTATGCGGATTTATTGAACATCTCTGATTATGGAGCATTTTCATATACACACAAATGAAAGGGTCTGTTTATCTCTCTCTAGTCTGCCCTGGTAGCCAGTACGGTGGTAACATATGCTAAGAGGAACCACTGTGATATCTTCAGCTCATGACTTCTGTAGTGCAATCCTGGCACTGATGGTTGAGTTGAGAAATGCAGAGGCTGTTCTCCAGCAATCAGTGCACCAGGCTTAGGTTGGGAAGAAGTAGATAGTCATTTTTCCAAAAAATGGCATTTGGATGACCTTGAATGACCTTGCATTATGAAATTGTTACTCCATATCACTGGAGCATGGCTTGGACTAAAGTGGTGCTTCCTGACATTAAGGGTTGCAAGAAGATTGTTGCCAATGATTGGAGGGGTGGCTGAATCAAAAAAGAGAGAAAAAATGGTGCTTAGCTATGAAGATAAAATGTTTCTAATTATACATCTTTTCAACTTTTTTACATCACTAGTTACGAAACAAAGAGCAACTGAGCATCATTCTTATTCGTTGCTTGCTTTATACCAATTCAGATACTTTAATACCAGGGAAAGGAACATGTACAACATTAAACTTGTTTATGCAGTGTTTTTATAATAGCTAATTCACTTAAGCATACAGATACACAGACGGCAGTGGGATGACTGGCCAACCCACACAGATGTACACCTACAATCTGGCATCCCATAACATTCATAAAATATGTCAGCACAGCCTGGATTCCTTCCATGGTTTATGTTAAACTATTGGTGCTCATAGCATACAAGCAAAATATTTCTTATTGTTAAAATTTGTGTCCCTAGTAAATAAATATAAAAACTTAATGCATTCCCTCTAAATGTTCAAGCCATGAGCAGCAATATTCAAGCAATATGCACTGTTTGCACTTCTAGTAACAGAGGAGAAATGAACAAGAAAAAATTATTTTTAGAGCTGCTTATCATACATACTGTTTTTCCTTTAAGCAAGTGACAGTATTTGGGATGCTGTGTTTTAATAACATTTTCCTTTAAATTGTGATGCACCAAATACGTACTAAAAATTCAATCTTAATTTAGATCTAGAATGTTGCTGGTACTGTGATGGTGGAAACGATCAGAGTTGGGGTCCTGAGTACATAGATAGGTCCCAGGTGGTGCTGTTAATACTGCTAGCCACACTGAAAGGTGGAGGATAGTCCTCCCTCTCCTTTGCACCAGTCCATGCAGCTGGCTGGGTGCAGAGAGAACATACTGCACTCCCTTTAGGGTTGGCACAGCTTTTATTCAGTAGAAATGTGCCCAAACAAAAACCCTGGATCTGAACATCCCTTCAGTCTGGGGTGTTGGCATCTAGATGTACATTTTACAGCTTGCATCCAACTCTGATATTTAGTAATTGCAGTATCAAGTGTTTAAAAATATAGGTTTGAAAAGTATGTCACTGATATGTCAGTAATCTAGCTGCTATGTAGTAAAATGTACTTGCTGCCTTCTCCTTTAATGAGAGTAATATTCCCCATTAATACATGTCCGAGCATTTCAGTAATACCAAAACATGACACAGACCAAGCAAGGAAATGCACTATGAAAACTATACTGTCTTGATCCTTCAGTGCAACTTGGTGTTACATATGTCTAACACTCATTGAAGTCAATGAGTTCTGTGTGCAGAAGCACTGCAGAATCAAGCTAGATTTTTAAAGCCATCTTTTCCCCCTTGATTCCCAGAAAATGCACATTGAGATAACGGAAATGCATGGATGGACCGAGAGCAATATATGACCGTTAATACACGAACTGTATCTACTCTAGTTATTGTAGCACATGCAATATGTATGTAAAATCACACATTGCTTGGATAGCACTGAATTATCTTCAGGCTGCTACCATGTAATTAAGTATTATAAACTTTTAGGAACCCAGTTCTGGAAAGCATCCTTGTTCAGGAGAGCATTTATGAACGTGTTTAACTTCAGAACTGGGACTCAGAGCAGATATTATTATATGATATGTGTAGTCAAAAAGTTAACAGATGGGCAAAATAACTTTTTTACTCTTTTTTTTTTAAATAACCCAAACTTTAAGATAGATTACACTTTGTTATAGGCCAATCAGTTGCCCAGTTTCATTGAAGTTGTTTTTCTGCTACATAGTGCAGAACATTGTCATAAACAGGTAAATCACTATTTTTCATTAATTACTGAGTCATTTAACAATAGCCAAAACAATTATTTTAAAAAAATTAAAGGAAAACTCTTCATTGCTGAAACCTTGCCTGTCGAGTTCCAGCCAGGAGAAAATTTATTAAAATGAAATTATAAACTTATAATAAAAAAACAGGATTTATAATGGAAACACTGATACAACCTTAACTATAAGCATGTGAATGGTGCTGCTATTATTTACTATGGTAACATTATAAAAGACTACACTGTTTGGGCCATTATCCCTACAGTTCTCTTTTCAGCACAAATCATTATATTTATTATCTGTCTTCTTGTATGGAGGGTCATGAGAAAGGCCAACCAAAAGCTGAAGATGCCTGCTTTTCAGAAGGAAATTGGACCTATTTCTAATTCTTTTTCTTTATCAAATACAAGGGAGCACAGACTTTTTGTGAAAAATTGTTTCATGTAAGATAAAAGTACAGATTATTGGTGAGAAAATGACATACTCTTTCCGACATCTTGCAGATTCTTGAGAGTTACTGCCAGTTTTTCAAAGAGATTTTTACCTTTCTTACCCAGAAAATTTATTTCCTTACAGACTTTGAGCAGCAGGTGCTAGAGCTTTGAGTATTTATTTGGGAATATAGTGTATAATTTAGATATCAATGACTCAGATGTATGTCTTAGACTTTTATAGAATGAATATCATACATAGTATCAGACAAAATGGATGTTTTTGGAAATACTGATCATTGTTTCTTTGTTTCTTCTTTTTATTTCTTTCCACACTTTTCCCCCCCTTTCCCTGTGAGGCTGAAAACACATTATCAACCTCTCCATCATTCCTTTCTCATTGCAACTGGTTGTATATTAGGAAAAACTTTTTCACTAGTAGGGTGGTGAAGAACTGGAATGGGTTACCTAGGGAGGTAGTGGAATCTCCTTCCTTAGAGGTTTTTAAGGTCAGGCTTGACAAAGCTCTGGCTGGGATGATTTAGTTAGGTTTGGTCCTGCTTTGAGCAGGGGGTTGGACTAGATGACCTCCTGAGGTCCCTTCCAACCCTGAGATTCTATGATTCTATATATATATATATATATATATATATATATATATATATATAAATCTTTATTTCAACAAGATTATTCAGAGATTTTTGTGAGTGTGGTCTAGCAGTTAGAGCACCTGTGGATGTGGACTGGGAGGCGAGATTCCTTGGTTATATTCCCCACTTTACAACTGTGATTTGCTGTGTGGCCTTGTGCCAATTATTTGACCTCTTTCTGTGACTCAGTTTCTAGCTATAAAATGGGTATAACAGTAGCTACCTCATAGATGTTGGGTGAGACTTGATTAATGTTTGGAAAGCTCAAAAAGCATTAAACCAATTATTAGCCTGATTTCTAGTAGTGCTGAACCCCACAAATCCCAGCTGAAGTCGTTGGGAGTGCAGTTACTCAGTATCTCTGCAAATGAGGCCATGTATACTTATGTCTAGACAAGAGAGAAGCCTCCATCCATTTCCCACTCTGTCCCTAAGAAAATTGACCACATTGTAATAGGTTGCTCGATTGTCATGCAGCCCTAAGCCATCCAGTGTAGCTATTTAAAGAAAAGAAAAAAATCACAGACTAGGCACAGCGTGTGGCATAGGAATGTAAAACTTTTCTGTGGCCAGTGTTGTGCCTTCTACTCCAGCTGAATACTGCAGTCATGTGAGGTCATGCTAGTACTCAGCATCCCACAGTTCAATTTTGTACTGAAGTAAAAGTCCAGTGTGTGTGGTGTAAGTCTCCCCTTTTTTCCAAAGCAGCTACTGTACATAAACTTCTGTATGATGTAGCACAACAGGATTATTCTGTATTTGAAGCAACTTTGCAGTTTGTTCTGTTTTCCTAAGTTGAGATGTAATTTATTAAAAGTATGTTTTAGAACTATGATAAGTCATTATTAATACCAATGGTACAATAGTGTTACCAGCTTGACAACTTTGCTTAAGTCAGTAAATATTTTTGGCATTGTAAACATTGCCCAGTGTAGCTACTATTAATACAAAGTAGGCAAACTGATTGACAAATATGTTTAGTGATACAGGGCCCTGGGAGCCTATAGAACAGTAGCTTCCTGATAACTGGCAGAAGGCTCTAACTTGATTGCTAATAGTTAGGTAAATTAAAAAATAATCCTATGACAGGTTTGATGAAACAGTGTTTCTGGGGTTTTTAGACTGCACTGCCAATTTACAAGCGCCAGTTCTGCATCAGAAAACTATGTCCAAATTTGGAAAGGATAGTGCTGCTTTAACAGAGTGATGCATCAAAAGTCATGCAGCCTAATGATTTTATGATTTGATGATTACACATTACAGTTAAAAATTGCTTTATTTATTAAGAAGGAAGACCTTTTATTGTAGACTACCTATTGTTATCTCAAAGTATGTCAATAATATGTGCTTCAAAAGAATGGATAGGAAATGTTTGTCAGTAGACAATGAAGCCAAATAGATTGTTTATGACAGTATGGGGAATACATTTCTTGGCAAGATTTTGAAGTGTAGTCATGAGGGTCATTCTTGTGTCTGCTTTTGCTGACATTCATCATAACTGAACATCTAGGTTGTAAAATATGTAGTGTTTTTCACCAAGTGATTCTCTAGGTAGAGCATATTGTGTTTGTATTGGACTTTGATGGCATAGTCATAAAAGATAGCATGGTCAAATACAGCATGTGCTGCTGCAGTTCCTATTTTAATAATCCATAATTTTCCTGAATTACTCATTACAATTTATAATTTATTACTAAAGTTTCATTTGCTTCTTTGTTAGGAACATTTTCCTAAGTAATATGCTTAGATATTTTTATTTTGCTATATTCATGATATTTACTTATTTCCAAAATCACAGTGCTAAAAATTGGAGTTAATTCACTGATTCTTTAACAAATATCAAAAGCATAGTTTTGTCATTTTAAAATCACGTAAGTATTAATAGTTGCATTTGAATTTGGCTTTATCTGCATCTTCTTTGGCACATCTGCTAAGTTGTTGTCTTAATTTATTTATTTCACAAAGTCACAAATATAAAAATCAAACAAGGCAAACCATGTAGCAGATATGATCAAGGAGTATTACTGCTTTGAGGCGTACAAGTATTTAGTGGTATATCTAGCTTCATAAAAATAATGTATTTCATATCAGTTTGTTGTGCATATTAATATACTGTTAGTAGGATAAGGGTCACCATTTCCAGAAATTCCACTTTCTACAAGGCCTAAAAAGATTGGTGAGCAAAGATGGAGAAGCAAAAGCTTAACTGTATCCAGCACTCTATACATTGTTATTACAACCAAGCACTCAGGGCCTTACAACCAGTGACCAAAAATAATTTATGCATATTCACAATGACTTTAAGCATTGCAGATGGAGGAGAATATTTTGTTAATTGTTGAAGGTATTGATGGCATCGCATTTCTAGGACTCACAAAGGACTCTCCCCTGTCTCCTTGATTTACTAGCTTAAAAGGCTGTGCCACTTAACCCTTTGCACTTCCTAGTAACCATTTAATGGAATGCTGCTGTTTGTCTTTTGACTAGTCACACCCTCTCTGCTTCAGGACACCCTGGTGTTGCTCCATTTCAAGGGGCCTCTGCAGCATTGAGCTCCGATGCACAGGAGTTGCATAGCCCTTGTGAAGCCTCTTGCACAATAGATATATTCTGGTTCCACTGCTAAGGGAGCATTTGTACTCACAGAAGCATGGGCAGGATTTCCTCCTATATGAGTAAATATATTGTATTGCATCTGATTCTGTTTCCCTGTATATTGTGTAATTATTTACATCAGTGCAAAGTGGGTGTAAAATTTATAATTCTGATCTGGTGGCATTCACACTTATTTTGCACTCACTGGTGGAAATGACTATACATGGAGCAGGATAACAGAGAATCAGGCCTGTTTAGTATTTTTTTAATTATTTGAAATTTTGTCAGTATGCCACATCCTGTATATTTGAATGACATGCACTCTCAGCTCAGATTTTGAAAAGAGCCCACCTCACACACTTGGGGAAAATTTGGCCATTTACTTAGGTGGTGTAATAGGAGCTGTTGAGGGTTGACCTCTGAAAAATTTGGTCCATATAGCTCAGTTACAGGCTGAGTAGCACTGGTGAAGTGAGGTACCACCCCAGTTATTATTACAGCCGTGTAATGTGTAGCCAGTGGCCCCTTTCCCCAGGGGTGTCTTCCTGATGAGAGGGTTACGTGGGATGCCCTCCCACGGACATCCCTTCTGGGGCTGGTTTTACTTACACTCTGTGTGCTCCTTGTGTGGGTAAACTAGAATGTCTAACTATGACAACTTTCATCTTTTTTTCTTATCTCCAGATTTATCATTTTACCATCTAGCACCAGTAACGTCCACTACAGATGGATAACTCAAACAATTATTATTAATAATTAAAACTTGGGACTTGCAATAGCATCTTTCGTGTGAGACTCTCTAGGTGCTTTACAAACTTGAATTAATTAAGCCTCAACACCACAAATAGGCAGCCGCTATTATACCCATGTCAAAGATGGGTAAACCAGAGGCAAAACTATACAGCAGGGCAGTGATAGAGCTGAAACTAGAACCCTAGAACTTTGATTTCCAGGGTAAAATGCAAGTGAGTCATAAGCTGGTGTAACTTAGACTCCCATATACCTACCAATATTTAAGTGAATTTAAGGGAGTCTAAGGTGGTGTTACTTACAGAGTAAAGAGCAAGAAGAGGGTGTAAAGAGATTTATGTTAAAGTAAGGAGTGGCAATTTTAACACTTATATTCCCACACTCCCCTTTCCTGGGCTCTTGATATATATGTCATATGAGTTTAGGGCTAGATGGAGTCACAATTCCTTCTCTGCTTAACTCACTCATTTATAGGGTGCACAATACTTTCTCTCCCCGCACCCAGTACTGAATCTGTACTGCTGGCCTATGCACTGAGGGCTAGAATCCTAGCTCTCCCCACTCTCCAGCCCTTCCGCATGCATTATCCAGAGTACAGGGAATGTGGTCCACACCAGACCCAGACCTAAGATGCAGGTAGGATTTACACAGCAATACAGGGGGTGAAGGGTCCTTTCTCCCCATAGCGGCCATACAGTCTAACCCTTAGATTCCTTGCTCCGAAGGACATACCTTGATAATGTTGATTAGATTAGAGGAACCCTAAATTAATACAGTACAGACATGGGAAAGCTGTAAATTACAACAACATAGACCCTCTCTATGCTTATTTTACCTTCACATATCAGTTTGGCCACATGTCTCCTGGCCCTCGCTCCCTATCAATATGCATTTGCAGTATTGCCATTTTAAACATGTTCAGGGGAAAGGAGTCTCTATAAGAAAGCAAAGATTTATGTGTAAATGAGAGAAACTGGAATCCAATCACAATACTTATCATTAAATGATATAACTTAGAGTTGATGGTAAAGTTAATACAATGAATTGAATCAGGATTTTAAATTCATTTGGATTTCCTAACTAATATTGGTTCTAATACAATGCAGGAGAAACAAATATATCTTTGAATGAATCTCTGAATAAATAAATCCTCAATTCTATTTGGTTAAACTGGAAAAAAAGGCTTTCCGGACACTTACTGATCCACGTATATTTTTAAAAAATCAGCAGTTCTCAACTTGGAAATTCATTATATTAGCTAGAAATGTGGTAATAGTAAAATATCTAAAATATCTGCAGATTAAAAATATTTTGAGATATTTAAATCATCAGCTTTCACTGATATGTACTTCAACTGAAATCAAGCAACATTTAGATCAGATACCTAGTATCCAATCTGAAATAAATGCTATTGAAATTTCTCCTGTTCTCCTTTGTAACTTTGCCAGTGCCTCACATGGTATTGTGCATCAAGATGGATTATAGCATGATGTTGCACAAACAACAGAATTATATCATGACTTATCAGTAATAAATTCATTTGGATCTGCCACCAGCTATCAATTTTGATGAAAAGTGTATCTGATTCCTTTTAATTAGAGAGGATGAAAGCAGAGCAAACTGGTCAGTGCCCACAGTGTTTGAAAACCAATGAAAACCACAATCTGTGGCAGCCTGCTAAAGTATTCAGGGATTACTTAGCACGTCTAGTCACAAGGTTTCTCTATGAAATTTGACAGGACCCTCCAGTGCCTCTTCAGTGGAATAAGCAATAACTGATATAATCTCAGTATCACATGTAACCCTAAGCATGTGGTTTGCAGGTGTGTGGAGACTGAAAGGCATCTAGTTCTCCAGCTTTTATTTTCTAAACAAGGTGCAGGGATTTATTCATCTCTTGCTTAGCCCATTCTTACAGAGATGCAACTAAATTGACTTAAGTGGAGTAGATCCGGATTTACAGCCGTGCATGTGAGAGGAGAATCAAACTTATAGGGACAGATCTTCAGCAGGTGAAAATTGATATAGCTCTGACATCAAAAGAACAATATGAATTACACCAATTGATGTCCTGGCCCATAGTGTTCACATACATGTTACAATCTCTTGAGCAAAGCTATAACCTTAATTGTACAAGTTAGCAAGAAATATTCTTTGGTTATCCCTGGAAAATATTCTGTTCCCATTTTTCTCTCTCCTTGGTTTGTTAAGAGGCCATTTATTTTCTTCCATCATTTTCCTTTATTTCAAATTTGCATTTCAGCTGCATGTTACATTTATCACAATTTTCCATCAGAGTTAGGAAAGACTTTTTAAAAAAGTCTCTTACATTTTCTAATACCCTGATCTTCACATTTTCTTCCAGCCTTTCCCTGCTGCAAGGCAATAATTGTTGTTGCATTCTGTAAAATAATTATATTATTCTACCAATACAGCCAGATACTTTGTGTCCTATTCTTTTACTGGCCTAAAGGTGACTTTCATTTTCATCTCGACTTTACTCTGGACCTGTTTGGAGGCTCAGTCAGTGAAATAAAATTGCTTTGCAATTATTTCTACTTAGAGATATATGACAGCTAGAATTTTTATGTTAATTAATCTTTGTTTTCTTTTAATATTGTGTGACTGCCTATCATAAATTGCTTTGCAATCCTGCTTTAATACATTCTATAAATTATTGCGGTTTCTCTCAACACCTACCATGACTTGCAAATAGTTAAGTTTGCAAGGATTTGTATTGTTTGCCCTAATAATAGGAGATATACCAGTCTCCTAGAACTAGAAGGGACCTTGAAAGGTCATCAAGTCCAGCCCCCTGCCTTCACTAGCAGGACCACTTTTTGCCCCAGATCCCTAAGTGGCCCCCTCAAGGATTGAACTCACAATTCTGGGTTTAGCAGGCTAATGCTCAAACCACTGAGCTATCCCTCCCCAGACTCTAGTGTGTCTGTATTTCAGTGGGAATGGTTTGAGTCTCTAGCAATAATTGTCATCAAAAAGAATAAACCACAACTCCTTCAATACTTTGTCATATTATAGTCTTGTTATAAATTTGATTCTATAAAGCTAAATTAGCACACATTAAACAATAATACCAAATGGACTGAGGCTGAAAAGAACAAACAAGGCATTACATTTCTTCTTGTTTTGCTGTCTCATAGTGAAAGTAGGAAGCAGTGTTTCCTCACCTGCATACCCAGTTAAAGGCCATCTGTTTCCTGTTTAAATGTGATATCTTACATGGTTTTTCCAAAAACCCGACACATTAATCAGCACAGTGCCAGTAAACATTAAGGGCCGAATCCTGCTGGCCTTATGCAAGTAGAAGATTGCTCCAACATGTGAGTAACCTGAGCAGGGTTTAGTCCTAACTATGAATTAAGAACTATAATTTCACTAAAATTTCAGTTCTTGTACTGTACGATTTTTAGTTTTCTAATCTTATGCTAGGCTGATTACTACAAACCCATTGCAACAGCCTGAAGTCCCTTGTGTTACAATAGATTACAGTACTAGGTGATGATTTGATCAATGATAATTATATTAGCAAGGTTCTGATGCCCAGCACTGTATCTGAGCACCCCTAGGAATGTTATACATTTTACATAGATTTAGAGATTGGGGGTCAAATCTAAGCCTAATATAATACCACTGATTTGATGGAGGTGACCAGTGATTAATTTTGTCCAAGTTCCCTACTTTCATATTTGTTTGATGCTTTTATGGTTGAGGCTTCGAGGTGATCTTCGGTGTTCAGGTACTCCCCTGAGGGACTACTCAGTGCCATAAATTCTAGTGTCATGGGTGCCATAACCCTGGATACATCTCCCTGAATGACAAGACTCAATTTGTGAGGAAGTTCTGTTGCTAAAATAACATAACCAGAGTTATCAGAAAAATATGTTTTTATTTTAAATAAGAAATGTTAATTAATGAACTTAACAAGTAAGAAATAAAAGTAAAATTAAGTGAGAACTACCCACCCTGTGCACTGAATGAGTCAGAGGTTCTGAGTTAAAAATAGTACGTGATCATGTAATTAAAGACTGCATCATAATGCATGCACACAAGGGGGCCAAATTAAGGTTGCACAGGCAATATTGACCCTACTCCCAGTCCAGTGTCGTCTCCTCCTCCCCACTCCCAGTGCCTTCCCTCTCCCACCCCAGATCCCTGTCTGAGCTGTCTTTCCTGTCCCTCTACTGGTTCCCAGTCCTATTTTCCCATCCCTGTTCCTCAATCTGCCCCAAATTATTTCCTCAATCTCACTGGACCCACCTCTACTCTTTGCCTTCCTTCAGTCCCCAGTTCTCTCTGTCCTCCCTCTGAGGCCAGTTGTTCTTGCGCACCTCTAATTTCTGCCTCTCCTGTATGTACTCTCCTCTGTCCTTGCCCAGCATACTCCCCTCTCTTTTTTCCCCCGCTACGTCTTTCACCCTTGTTCTCTCTTCCCCGAGCTTCTAATTGTCCCAGAACCAGTTTTCATTTTCTCCCTCCAGGGCTTCCACAAGGTCAGCTCCCTCTGATGCCCCTTTTGGATTTAGAGGTCATTGGCCAGTCAGTGACCCAAATAGAGCAGGAAGGGGGGAGAGAGAGAGATTTCTGCTCGCTGAGAGTATGGATTGCTGAAAGGAGACACAGTGCAGATATGGGTAAACACAGCTCCTGTATGCTGCCTACTGGCTAATCTGGCTATCGGAGGAGTGGGGCAAGAACACTCGCTGGTGGAGGGGGGAGAAGGAGCAGGGAATAGTATCAGTACTATAGTAAGTTTCTTTTTGTTCTTTCATGCAATTGTTTTGGCTGTCAAAGCAGCTTGACTGAACCCTCTATACTTATTGTTAGAAAGTTCTAAAAGTTGTCTTATCCAGAGCACAATTTGAGATCCAGAGGTTATATAGGAACTGAGAGCAAAATTAATTCTCTCCATAACCCAGAATAAAGTTGTTATAATTTGATGTGCATGTCTATCATGGCTGCATGTTTTTTTTTTTCTGGAGCAATTCCAGCAGGTACTTTTTGAGAGACCATTTAAGTTTCTGGGATCTTTAAAATGTAGTTACACCAGATCCTTTTCATGACATTACAGTGTTGTCTGTAGACACAGGGACTATGTGGAAAGTCAGGCCCATGTTTAACTTTTTTATTTAAAAGAATTCATAATGGGGTTTTTCATTCTTCAAGTTTTGCTTTCATAGTGCAAAATGAAGTTCTGGCACTCCAGGGTATATGTTAGCTTAGGGATAATGTTTGGGGCAGAGAAGTATAGAAGGCAAAGAAATAGCTTTTGTGGGTGATTAAATGCTGAAGTGAAGCTGAGGTGTTTGATAACCACAGAAGCCATTTATTGTGTGTATACTCCAGTGCCATGAACATTATTCCTATTATACAACAAGACAAAGGAAGATTCAACAAACCATAACGAGAAAAGAATGAGGGTTTTTTTGTTGTTGTGTTTTGCTTGATGGAAGATTGAAAGTTCTGTGCTGCTGCATTCTCATATTTTTCCATTCATGTCCCTTTTGGGTGAAGAGTAACGCCATGCTAGGGCATGGCCTACACAGGAAAGTAATGTGTTTGGCAAATAAATTATCAATAAATATTTCAGTGTCTTTTCTGAATGGATAACATTAGATTTTTCTAGGCTATGGCTGGGGAAAATCATTCTCTTGCTTTGTAACACCTCATAATTACACACATTGATAGTGGAAGACACAGGGCCATAACACTTAGAGTTACTGTATCCTGTTATCGAACAACAATGCTCATTGTTTCACACTTTATTGCTCAGAAAGATCACATTAGTCTTGTTCATAATAGGTATTTTATTCTATTTTGTTAAGTTATGGGAAATATGTTCCAGAATAAAAATGTCAATTTAAAAAAAATATTTAGCACATCTACAGTAATATGCATCTTCAACATACTCTGTAAATGTTCATTAGTCCTCATAGACACAGCTAGTGTTGATTAAATATTGCAAAAACAATGTTAATAAACATTAGTTAAAATTGCGAGTGGCTGTTTGGTTCTACTTGATGCATGCTCCTTTTTTTTTTTTGCTTCAATTGACGAGAACAGGTTTTTGCTGTTCGGGGGGGCCAACTCAAGGCCTATGCCTCACTTCAAAATCCCATTTTAACTCTATTTTGAGTGGGATTAAGGTATAGTGTAGGGCTTGTCCTGGCCGTTTGTGCATCGATGAAGTTCACACTACATGAACACCCATATGAATGTCAACAAGGGGTTTAATGCAAAAAAAAAAAGCATATCTGCAATTAGCTTTCATTATTTAGTATCTATTATTTTTCTGTTTAAAACTTTTTATTCATTAAGTGAGCAGAAACAATGCCATATGACTTAGGTGACCAATCACTCACTCCAAACAATGTATAATCGAAGGATATCATTTGCAAACAACCCAGTGGCTGATAATGTGTGTGTACATTGTTCATTAAACAATTATGAACAAGGAATAAGTTGGTAAAATTCAGTCTCTGTGCAAATTATTTGTCAATTGATAAAAAAGCGCTTCATTTGTCAAATGATGTATACACAACAAATAATTCAACCAGCTTTAGTCACAACAACTCTGTTAGGTGTATAAATATTGTTATCCCCATTTTACAGATGGAAAACTGAGGCATGGAAAGGTTAAGTTCTTGTATCAATGGCAGAACATGATTTAAATGCATAGTGGGTTAAAAGAAAAAAACAACAATTATTGCACTATGACTTTATTGCAGTGTCTGTAGAATTCCCTAATAGGAGATTGCAAATTCTATGATACATTTAACTACTACTGGCAAAAAATACAAATGTTGAATGGCACCTACTTCTTAACCTTCTCGATGCTCATTCTTTCAGGCCATGCAGCCTCTAAAAATTAAAAATAAGTCACTAAAACATTATATTATTCTTGGCCTCCCATTTTTGTGTGTATACAGGTGAGAATTAAGTGCTTATGAAGGGTGCTGGATTGACAACCCTAGGCCCTCCATACAACAGATAGAGCCTGTTCCAGTTATCCACAAATCAGCAGCAGTGTAAGCATCACCATGCTGTCCCACCAAAGTGTCTCAATGCTGACCTCACTTTAGGGGTGACCAGTTAGTTCAGGTTTCATGTCCACTCCAAATTTAACTTCTCCGCTGAAACAACTACCTTTTGTTTTGATGCTGTGGATGTACCTGGGGCCTCTGGAGCTTAAAGCATGAGACTCTACCACATGAGGTAAAAGCCAAGTGGCTGTTAGCTAAGGCTGTAGAGCAAACTCATTTTATCTTTCTCTCTAAGTGGTCTTGGTGCCACTAGAGGGGACAGAACACCACACTCACGAGGTGTGTGGGTTACATACTTCCCCTAGCTGCAGAAGCGTGTCCCGAGCTTCAGCAACTTCCCAGCTGAAATCCTGAACGAGTCCCCACTTGTAACAAGGACAGAGACCCTGGTCGTCAGCGGGTGGGATCGAACCGCGTATCTTTCAAACTTAGTGCATGAGCCTCTACTGCATGAGCTAAAAGCCAACTGGCTGTTAGCTAAGACTGTAGAGTATACTCATTTTTTCTCTTTCTCTCTATTTAAGTGGTCTCAGTGCCACTAGATGGGACAGAACACCATACCCAGGAGGTGTGTGGGTTACATGGACACTTTCTCACTGGCAACTGGACTGAGGCCATTGGACTCATTTCAGCCAGATGATTCTCAGCTGATTAAAAATGTTCACTGGCTATCAACCTATGAGCTGTCACCATCGGATTGTACTATATTTTACACACTGCCACATGTGGCTTTACAGCTTGGTGCCTTCTTCTGTGACACTCTAAACCAGGGATTGGCAACCTTTGGCACACGGCCCATCAGGGAAAGCTGCTGGCGGGCTGGGATGGTTTGTTTACCTGCAGCGTCCGCAGGTTTGGCCGATCTCAGCTCCCACTGTCTGTGAGTTGCCTTTCCGGGCCAATGAGGGCTGTGAGAAGCAGCATGGGCCGAGGGATGTGCTGGCCACTTCCCGCAGCCCCCATTGGCCTGGAGTGGTGAACCACAGCCAGTGGGAGCTGCAATCATCCGAACCTGCAGACACAGCAGGTAAACAAACAGTCCCGGCCTCCCAGCGGCTTTCCCTGATGGGCCATGGGCCAAAGAGTTTAGAGCAGGGATCTGCAACAACACCCTAATCAACACATTTTTTCATTCTGATGACTGATTACTCTAAGTAGCCTGGAAATGGCTAACAGTTGTTCAAAATGAAGGCACTCTCTCATTGCTATACTTGACCATATTTCATATTATTTACAGTTTCTAAACATTTTATACATTCATTTTAAATGATAGCTGCTACTGGGTTGTTTCTGTAAAGTAAAAATGAACTAATGGAAAGTTTCTTTTCATATATAATACAAGCCTGGACAAAAATGGTTTTGGACTGTCTGATTTGCAGTTGTTTTTCAGTTATAAATGTCCATATGAATTATAGGACAATATTTCTGCTCTTGAATAGAATGTGGATTCAGCTTTCTTTGTGGCATACAGCACTAATGTTGTGCATATTGAAATGACAAAGTTCTACTCATTCTAAATTATCTTGCATGACTGTAGTATAAGGAAAAGGACTATTCTACTCAGATGTATCATTTAGAGCTGTTTTCGTTCTCCTATGATGTGACCTAATTTTTTAAAAAACAAAACTGGGAGTTGTGCTCTCCTTTTGTTTTACGCAGCAGATGTTAATGCCATTATCTACTTAATTTGAAAGCTGCAGTGATTTCCACTCTGTTTCTTCCTTTGAGTGTCATTGCTGTATAAAAAATGTTGTGCAGTGTAGCATAGGTCATTCCAAGTTACACCCAAAATGCTGGCCTGACCTTAGAAATAATAATCTTGTCCTTAAATGCATATGAAAGTGGCTGGCTGTAGCACCAGTATGCAGTTAAGAATGTACAGAATAACAGAACAACAAAAGTGTGGTTATTTTCAGAAAAATAGCATTGTGAAAATACCATTGAGGGCCAAATTTTGCCCAGACTTAAATCCTTTTCATGTAAGTTGCATTGCATTGGGGCATAAATCAAGACAGAATTTGGCCCTTATAGTTTAATATTTATTCTCTGTTAATTATTTCAATAAAAAACCTGTAAACTGAGCAAGTTAATGTTAAAATAAATTATGCCTGTCAGCATTGCAAGCTCAGAATGATACTTTTAAACTGAGATGTATTCTTTCTGGTTCATACATCACCAACAATAATAAAGATTCTGGAATCAGAACTTAGCTGGCAATGTTGTTGATGATGCATGAGATGGGGCAGAACACAGCTCGTCCCACAGCTACATTGACTGCAATTCTGACTCTCTTTAAAGTAATGTTGTCACTAAACATTTGTCACCTGAAAGATGGCATATGGCTCATCAGCATCTGCTATTAACAAATACTGTATCTCCAAACTTTTGACCTGTAGGTAGGGTGACCAGATGTCAGGACTGTCCCGATATTTAACCCTTTGTCCCACGTCCCGATCAATGTACAATCAGGATGCCATTTGTCCTGATATTCAGGAAAGGAGGCGAGCGGGAGGGAGGTGCTGACTCCATGGGTGCTCCAGGATTGGAGCATCCACGGGGAAAAATTGCAGCCAAGCTCCCCACTCTTCACCTCCTTCTCTTCCCCTCCCCCCAGCACACCGCGTCCCCACTCCTCCCCCCATCCCAGTGCTTCCTGCCGCCTAACAGCTGTTTGGCAGCACTTAGTGCTTTCCAGGAGGGAGCGGGGAGGAGCAGCAACATGGCACACTCAGGGAAGGAGGTGGAGAAGAGGCAGGGCAGGGGTGGGGACTTGGGGGAAGGGGTGGAATGGGGGCGGAGCAAGGGTGGATGCTTGGGCGGGAAGAGGCAGGGAGTGAGTGAGCACCCACCCAGCAGAGGGGAAGTCGGTGCCGTAGGGGCAAGTGGTGGGCGGGGAGGGTGAGGAGGCAAGCAAGTGTCGGGTTGGGGGGTGAGGAGGCAAGCGGTGGGTGGGGGACTGAGGAGGGACGCAGCAAGCCAGCAGGGGGCTGGGAGGATGAGGAAGGGTGTGGGAGGGCGAGCGGGGAGGGGGTGGGACCTGGGCCAGAGTGGGGGCGGAGCCTGGGAGAAGCGGAGGTGGACTGTGGGCAGGGCTGATGGCACCCCAATGTGTCCCAATATTTTAGTGTTGTGCTCTGGTCACCCTGCCTGTAGGTCAAAGCAAACAATTCAAGGGTGAGATATTCCAGTGAAGTTGTGACGCTGTACCCCATAAGTCTTCATGGGAATATGCTTATGAATATATATATGATATACGGTAACTAGAATATGTTTTATGCTACATATGTCATGTAACATATCTATGTAAAGCTTATGACTGAATACATTCCTCCTATTTGTATGCATGTATCATTTTTGTACTTGAAGTTAGGAATATTGGCTGTATACTTGCTTGATTTCTTTTGAGAAAGGAATGTGCGAATTAAATGCCCAATCAAGAACCACTTAAACCAACAAGGAATCCTGTGGCACCTTATAGACTAACAGACGTTTTGGAGCATGAACTTTCGTGGGTGAATACCCACTTCGTCGGTTGCATCCAACGAAGTGGGTATTCACCCACGAAAGCTCATGCTCCAAAACGTCTGTTAGTCTATAAGATGCCACAGGATTCTTTGCTGCTTTTACAGATCCAGACTAACATGGCTACCCCTCTGATACTTAAACAAACAATGAACTTGAAGATGACAATCCACATCAGAACCTTCCCAGGAATGTGGCTTGACTGGTAAGAAACTCCATCATGCATGGACATTTGACTTGCCCATGTGACTCCAAAACTCCATCTTGGAGCTGGACTTTGCATAGGAGAGAGAAGGAGGTCTCCCCCCACAAGAGAGAGTCTATTTAAGCCTGTGGAAGACCCCTCCATTTTGTCTTCAGCTGGCTAAAGAGAGAGCCTCTCCACCCCCAAGGATACCTGAAAGAAACTGGAACAAAGCACAGTAACTAGAGGGGGTGTGAGTGATTGCTGGACCCAGACTAGAAGGAAACTAGTCTGTAAAAGGAAGCTTACTGTACTTAGTTTTCTTAGACATAGACGTGCGTGTTTTATTTTATTTTACTTGGTAATTCACTTTGTTCTGTCTGTTACTACTTGGAACCACTTAAATCCTACTTTCTGTGGGATAATAAAATCACTTTTTACTTATTAATTAACCCAGAATATGTATTAATACCTGGGGTGGGGGAAACAGCAGTGCACATCTCTCTATCAGTGTTATGGAGGGCGAACAATTTATGAGTTTACCCTGTATAAAGCTTATACAGGGTAAAACAGATTTATTTGGGATTTGGACCCCATTGGGAGTTGGGCATCTGAGTGTTAAAGACAGGAACACGTCTGTAAGTTGCTTTCAGTTAAGTCTGAAGCTTTGGGGCACGTGGTTCAGACCCTGGGTCTGTGTTGGAGCAGACTGGCATGTCTGGCTCAACAGGACAGAGTGCTGGAGTCCTAAGCTGCCAGGGCAGGAAAGCAGGAGCAGAAGTAGTCTTGGCACATCAGTTTGCAGTTACTATGATCCAACCTGTCACAGTATCTTATAATATTGTTTTTACAAAGAAAGTTTGCTCAGGTATCATCTTGATAAAGAAAAAAATAGTAAGACTACTGTACACACTCTTTACTAGAGAGGCCTCTGAACTGCATTGGGAGTGTTCGAGGAGAAGATCCTGTGTGCTGCAATCTAACCTTAGAGACTACAGCTCCCATAATGCCTTGGGGAAAGAGTGACAGACTTTCTCTGCCAGGCAGTGCAGGGAAAGCGGGGTGAACTCCATTTTGGGGAAAGGAGTGAGATTGCTGCTGAGAGCTTGCAGGTGCTTTGATAAAGCAGGGGGCCTCAGAGGCTGTTGGTGGCTTCACTGGAGCTGGGGCAGAGACTATTGCTGTGTCTAGATCTGACTGAAGTGGACCTGCAGTGAAGGAACTGTGAGCAACCCCCACTCTTGTTTTGGAAAGTACTTGCGAGGGAAAGGGCATGGCAGAGAGACTGAGTCTGAGGAGAGGCAGAGTGATCTTCCCACCAAGCCAGGACCCAGAGCTGCTGACATTTGGTGGGGCCAGCTCCAATCGTCAGAGGGGTTGTGCCGCTTGTTGCCTTGGCGGGACTGATACACAGAACCAACAGCTGTCTCCAGCTGCAGATCTTCAAGTGTGCACACACAAGCAAGTGTCTAGGACTCTGAAATCCAGAGGAGTGTACATTTTGGGGTTGGGTAAATGGTGGCAATGTAAATGCTAGTTACATAAGTTTCATTTATTACTGTATATTATATTTGTTAATTGATTTTATTTGCCTGCCCCTGTGGATTTAAATTAGTAGTGACATTTAATCGTAGTCTGTTATACCCTGTTTCTTTAAGTTGTTAAGTAAAGGAGTGTTAGCTCTAATTTAAGTATATTGGATGTATATTATTTATAATTGGTATTTGAGTTAGACCCATGCCACAGGTTTATTATTAGTATTATTACTATTTGAAGGGGTTTATTCCTAGAGGTTCCCAAGGGCACCCTTGAGTGGGTACAGGGGCGAGCCAGGTGGAGGCACTGCCAACTTTAAATTCCTTTAGGAGTAAAGGGACTGCAGCAGAGGGGTGGATAGAGGATTTCCACCTATCCAACATCACCACTCGGGTACTCAGGATCTCCTTGAATGTCAACATCATCAGGCACACAGGTGAGTGTTGCCTGCTCCCGAGTAATGCAGGGAGGAAAGGGGGTGGGGTTGCACTACTAATAATAACTTTTAATGTATAGCCTTCTCAAAAGCTCTGCACATTTTAGTAAATGAAAACTAAAACATAATTTTACAAAATGAGGCATCACGTCAAACACATTGCAGCATGGTAGCCAGTATAATGCAGCTTGCAACACCACTATAACAGTGCTTGCAACACCAACAACAATTGAAAAAAGTACATAATTGTCGTGAACCTCAGCTTCAAAGATGTCACAGATGAATTTTTCCCAAGTGATGGAGAGAGACAATTATGAGTTATGAGCCCAAAGTTATGGGCTTGTGATAGATAAGGCCTTTCTTCCTGCCAAGAAGTTGGAGTAATTGATGTAACTGATGGGGAAGGAAGAAAGTGTAAGTTACACGCATTTACACTGGCTTGGGAGCTGGGAACCAAGACCCATAAGTCTGTGTTGCTGTTCTGTGTTGCTGTTCCTGTTTCTTAGTATTCCTGATGTCTTCCAGAAGTCCCTGCTCCCTGCCCCCCTAGTGCACATCAAAACATTTCAAAAATGCAAAAAAGGGAATCTACTTCCACATTTAAAATTTTTTGTTGTACTTGAGTTGAGGTTTAGAATACATAGAAGTAAATTAAAGGGGAAAAATACAAGAACATTGTAGTTGTAAGCAAAACAGTCATTAGAAACTCTGGATATTCAGAGTTAAGGCTGCATTTAAAAAAATCCCAAACATTTGAAAGTATGGCAAGGCACAGTTGAGGCACCAAAACAACCTTCACTCTGCTCCTGTAATGATGCCCTGAAAAAAACCAGAAGATCTGAGTTAAACTTTTCCATCAACAGGAAGAAGTTGAATATCTTTAGTGAACACACAAACTAGAATAACTGTACAGCTATAATCCTGAATCCAGGCTTCTTGGCGACTGTACAGAGTCCACAGACAAGGATATACTTTGTAAATTCCCGATTAGACTGAACTCTTCTCTGAAATGCCATCATGTTGCTCATATGGTCAGCAAATAACGAGCCAGTGTATCTATATTTGCAATCCACCTAGGCTCAGTTTATACCAGTTTATGCCTTTATGCCAGTTACATGTAAGTAGCAAAGATTAATACGATGATAAAGTATTGGAGATATGTGCAAAACCCATGTTCTTTTGTGCACATTCACATTTTCAAACTGTAAGTACAGAATTTTCATAGTAAATAGAACTGCAGCCGTAGACTGCAGACTTCCTAAGTGTTATGGAAAGAAATGAAGAGGAGAGGGGGAAATGCCCTGGGTACTGTCACTGTACTAGGACACTGAGTTTACAAAATTTAAGACTGGATGTTTTAAAGTCACAAAAAAGACCTTGATCCAAAACCAAACCATCTTAAAAAGTAAGCATACAAGACACAAAGAAGGGAAAGTGGGAGGATGCCTTTTTCATGAGAGGAGTTAATCTTGTTTTGATGGAGAAGCTAAAAAAATATTTAACCAAAGCGTCTATTTTGTTTAAAACAAGCCAGTTAACTGTTTATGCTTTACATAAAATTTTACAGTATGGTGCTTTTTCTTTCAAGACCATGCAGAACAACAGATGCTCAAGTCAATGAGATAAATAGTGAAGTCACATCGCTGGTCTGTTTGTGATGAGTTAGTATTAATGATGTAATTATTTAAGGAGAAAAAAATAGTGAGGAAAGAAATGCTATGTCATTTATTTATATCATGCATTTGCATGTAGAATTATGTGTAGGAAGAGCTCCTTATTGGCCCGTTTTAATACACAACTTGTTGATATGGTTAGAAAAATTTTAGCGTGCCAAATATATTTATCAATATTGCATTAAGGGCCATTACCTCCACAGCAAGTACCAGGTAGAACTTGGCAAATAGATACATCTTACTTTGAAGACAGACCTGAAGAACAGCTCTGTGTAGCTCGAAAGCTTGTCTCTTTCACCAAGAGAAGTTGGTCCAATAAAAGACATTACCTCACCCACCTTGTCTCTTGAAGACAAAGAATATTTAGTATTAGTTGACTTTTATTCAAGATATATTGAGCTAAGGCCGCTACAAGATACATTGCATGAAATACTTACTATAAAGAATCACTATCTCCACAAGACATATTTGAATCAAGTGTTTTCTGGTAGTGGTTCACAACATACTAGTAGAAAATTCAAAGCTTTTGGGGAGCTTTTGGAGTTCGAGCAGGTATATAGAGTTTAAGTGCCAAAGTCAAATTGGGGTAGTGGAATGAATTGCTCATATTGCTTAAAAATATAATAGAGGGGGAGGAGGAGATAACCAGAATTTTATATCTGTAAGACTATATTATATATATGATATATTGTTACACCTTTTGATCCAAACATTTAGCTAATATTTGGAGTCTTGCAGGTTGTTTTCCAGTAGGAGAAATTGATGATGATATCAGGTCCTATTTATTTACAAAGAATGTACACTAAGTCCTATTTCCCTGAACACAGTAGGACTCAAACAACAGGAGACAGTTTCTTTATGCACAGGTCGAAGCCTCTTTCCGACGAGCATTCTGCCCATTCTCTTGGCTTTCTCTCAGGGTTATGCTGCAAGTGCTTCTCTTCTCTACTTGGCTCTTTTGCTCTTTTCCCTACCTGGTCTCTGACTACTTCTGGGTGCTTCTGGTAGAAGACATACACACACTCATACAGTTTCACCAAACAATTCACAGCCCTCTGCGTTTGCCTGTGCAGCTCAGCTTTTGACCATCCTTGTATATGGCCGGTATTTTGGGTGGTGGCTGCTATTGTTTCAGTGGTCTGACTCCAAAAAAGAGCTTAACTGCTTTTTACATTTATCCTGAATGAAGAGCATATGTCACACCCACCAGCTTCAACAAAATTTTACCCAAACTTCATCATAACAATATGTTTCTTATAGTTATACTATGATAATTCATAGTTAAGTGGCAATGCCCCGTTTGCAATTGATTATTTATTTTAGAATTATTAGAGTTATCTTCAAAGGTGAGCTATAAAAAATAAAGCAATTAGCATGTACTGTTTGTATTCTGGCAGTACCCACAGTGTGATAGGTGCTGTCTATACAGAAAGACATAATCTCTGCCCCAAGAAGTACACCATGATTATGTGGTCAATTTGTTGTGACAAAGTAGAACTGTAACTTGAAAGGCAATGTTTTATTATCATTATTTATAAGTGCTTTGTGTAGTAGTAACAATGCTACTTTGCTTGTTGTGTAACACAAATGCTGCATCATAAAGAAGAAACCATCATGGGTGCCGCTATCAAAATGCAGCAGTATCAAGAGAAGCAAGACAAGTCATCCCCTTCCCCAGTGAAACATTCTGGACTGACCAGGACCCGAGCACCTTTGAATTGTACCATATCCTTACACTTGAGACTAACTCTCACTGTTTGTCAGTTTATATGGAAAATGTAGACTCCCTTTCTATTTCTGGTGTACCAGATTCTTCCCTCTCCTTTCTAAACGTAAACCAGCAAAAAAGAATGTATACATAAAGCATATCTTTTTTTATGCATTAGCCCTTCTGAGGGCAACATTGTGACATGATTTAAGTTTACACTGTAGTTTCCTTTCATTCCAACTTTGTAATTTTATTAGAATTTGATTATGAATGTTTTAATGGTACTAACGTATTTTACAGCATACCTCATTGTTTGTAAGAGATAAGCAAATTTACTGTGACATTATATTAGCAGGGACTTTGTCCTTGTCACAGAAGAGGAAGATGGGAAAGAAGTATTTGCAATGGCTTCAGCAACTTTCTCTGACCTGAAAACAGATATATTGAAATTAGTTTGTTGGACATAAGTTAATTATCAAGTTTCATCATATGAATTTGCTTCAAAGAGGAAAGGCAGTGTGATGGCTCATTACTGCAGTGTTTCTTGCATGAGTTCATTGATGCCCTGCTCTATTGTACCATGAGCTGCAGTCTGAACCTGAGACTTTAATTCATGATGGTACTACAGTGCAGTTCATTTCAGGATTTCTGTTGTAATATTGTGCTGAAGGTCTTTTCCATTGCAGAGTGGCTCTAGAGGAGGGTATACAAATCCAGAACTTAAGGGGCCTACATTATTTTTAACTTGAGATCAGTGGGTGTGAAAAAACGTGTACATTTTGTAATCTCACTTTTCACAGCAAGTGAGTGTGTGTCTTGTACAGGAGCACTGCAAAATCATTACATAGAGAAGGATAAAATAGCAAACTCAGATAAAGGATTAAATAAAAATAAGTGAGAAAATAAAACAGCAGGCTCTTTGCTAACAAAATAAATCAAATCATCAGTAAAACTAATAGGTTATTTGGTTAAATTTCTTATAGGAGGGGAGATACATATCTGAAAGCTGCCGAGCTCTTTTTTTTTTTTTTAAGGCCTTCCTAGAAATTTGCAGGTGATGAGAGAAACCTTCATTCTGATAAAGAATAGGCCAACTTACTGATTGGAGAAAATTACATGAAGTTTTTTAATCAAAGTCTCTGTGGTCTACTGTCTGATTTTCTAGGCCAGATGTCAAATGTTTTTCACTGATGTCGATGTTGAAGTAATCACTAAGTCAATTCCAAGAATGAGTAAGTGAGACTGTAATAACATTTCATTTCAGTATTACATATGCTTTTTTCCCAGCTACGAACAAAGTATCAGGACCCCTCTGATTCAATATAATTACACAAACTATTACTTTGAAATTTGCAAGGCAGTTTTATGTGTGGTCAGTTGCTCCATACATATATATATAGGAGGTTTCAGAACAAAATGCAAAAACACATTTACAAAGTTTTTATGTATTTAAACATTTACATTTAATTTAAAACATAATTACATTTTAGTATTTAATCTATTTTATGAAGTTTATCTTTGCTACTAGAGTATTAACCAGTAATTTAAAAAGGCAAAAATTCACCAGAAAAAGAGACGTTGGTCTGCACGTTAAAAATGTAGAGAGAGAGCTTGCTTGATGGATGATATACCTTTGAGTGAGCTTAGCTGATCATGGAGGGACTATGGCATTGAATCAAAATAACATTTTATTATTTTTGATTTAGACTATTATTGGAATTTGTCATAAACACATAGTATTGGACTTGTGGAGCTAGCCTTGGACTCACTGAATTACATTTTCTATAGCTGCCTGAAAAGGAGAGCAGTAGTTCAGTATTAAACAGAGGTTTGTTTCAGAGGTAAAGACTTTGCCTAGAACCAAGCAAATCCATTGTAAAGTTGTGTGCAGTGCACACAGCTATAGCAAGGGAACAGTTTACTGTATGTGTAACTTAGACACACAAACATTTTGAAAACAAAAACCAAAACAAAAAACAGTATTAAGGTTGCAAAGTCAAGCAGTCAGAAGTTAGGAAATGCCAGAAGTAAGGTTGCTCTTGCAACTTTAATTCAGTCTGCTTCTAAATATGCATTATAATAGCCTTTAATTACATGATCACATACCTGGGAATCTCAAGTTACATTCCAGGCTTTGGAGAGGAGTGTTCTGTACTGGTTAGAGACACTTCTGCCTGATCCCCCCCACACCCCAGCTTGATCCTTTCTGTCCTGACCTTTCAAACCTGTCTCTTTTCCACCCCTGGCACCTTGGCCCAGTTCCATGCTCCTCACCTATCCAGTCCCAGTCTATGCACTGCTGGCTTCTCATCCAAGTTCTAGTCTCTTTGTCCAGCCAGTCCTAGCCTTCCATATTCATCGTTCTAGTCCCAGTCTCCTTCCAACTCCCAGTTCTCTTCCACTCTTGCTCAGCCAGTACCAGTTCTATCCCTCATGGCTCCACATCTAATCTTTTGTTCTCCTTCCCCTTCCTGGACTCCAAATGGGTTGCTTTCTGTTCAAATTCCCTATATCCACTGGTGCCCAGTCCCAGTCTCCATTCCCAGGCTGCTTGTCCAATCCACAGCTCCCACACCCAGTTCCTTGTCCCAGTCTCTTTGCCCACCCAGTCCAAGTGCTCCTTCTGCACCCAGCTTCCCATCAGATCTGTCTTGTCCCCATCTATCTCCATTCCCTTTTCTAACTGGTCATATTTCTTGCCCAGCCAGCCCTAGTCTTCCCACACCCAAACTCACAGTTTTCTTCTCCCCCACCCCCCTTCAGCTAGCTGTACACAGCAGCCCAGAGAAGGAATTTCAGGGAAAGTCCAGCTCAGACCTGGGCTGGGGCATGCTGAGTTAAACTCTAAGTCTCTATTGAGGATGTGCCAACTGGAATTATTCAAAGGATTATTATTTTGGCCAGATTTGGGTGGATTTTCATGAAGATGGCAAAGGGCACATCCCTGACACAAATGCCAACCCCTACCAGATTTTAAGTCCCTGCTCCAAAGTATGGAGGTGCTAGACCTTTTCACAGAAAAAGCCACCAGAATTTTTTAACATTAGAAGCAACTTATTTTTCCCATTCTCAGAAATGACTGAACTATTTTGGTGAAATTTTCCAGAAAAAAAAATCAGTTTGAGGCATAAAGCCAGCATTGAAAATTTCAGCTCATAAATAGTTAAAGTTTGGCAAAGTGAGAAGCAACTTAAAACAGGGCCTCATTATGGAAATGTTGGGCAACCTTAATAATGGGGGTCATACCAATGCATGAATCCTTGCACAGTCATGGATGCTCATTTAAATTAGTGGACTCTGCAGTGAACACAGGTCACATGGTCGAGCCAAAAGTGCAAATGAAAAATTTATCCAAGTGAAATTAGTCAGAAAAGTTTGGCTGGAAATGATAAATCAAGCTTTGTTATGACATTTTTAGTATTTCTATGTTATTTAGTAGTTTAGTACTTTTAGTATTTTTTCTGATTAAGGTATTGGACTAAGACTCAGAAGTCCTGGGTTTAGGTCTCAGCTCTTCCACACAGACTTATTGGGTGTGACTGCATTTAGTTTCTCCATGCCTCCGTTTCCCTCCTGCTCACCCACCCCCCAAAATGGGGATAATAATACGTTCCCATCTCACAGAGTGTTGAGAGGATGAATACATTAATGTTTCTGAGGTACTCAGATAGCTATGGGTGCCACAGATGAACCTGGAGGGATAGATAGATTTCACGTGGTATTTTGGCGTTGCCATTTATGGCTAAAACCGGAAAGTGAAAAGGAGTGAAAATGAAACGCAAAAAACAACAACAAAAAAACTCAAAACTATTTCAAACATACAATTTGTGTTCATAATTGCAGTAATTGCACGCACAAATGCACACACAGTTTTGCAGATAAGATCTCAAGCCTTTACCTTTATGATTTTGGCCCTAAATTAACAATATATATAATCAAGATGACTCTTTGAGACTGAAACAACTGGGAGAATTTAGCAGCACTAAGTCCATAACTTCACATGCTGCACAACATGAGTGAAATCCTGGTCCCACTAAAGTCAGTGGCAAAGCTCCCATTGACTTTGGTAGGGCTGGGATTTCACCCTAAATGTGTTGACATCTTTATTTATCAATAAATAAGGAAGATCATAAGGAAGATCAGAAAAGATTCTCTCAGAAATATGATACACTCAGTTGTCCATCATTTTGGAATCAAATCAGTGTCAGCATTCTGGAGATAGTGTAGAAAATGAAACCTAATATACCTCTTTCAATAATGTTAACTAGCTCTGAACAAGTAATTAACAACGAATAATTTTGTAGACACACTCTGCCTCCCTATTTGTTCAAGGGAGACTTGTGAATAAATGTTGATTTTTCTGAAATCCATTTGTTGTTCAAAATTATTTATTGAAGTTTCTGCTAATTTTGTTTCCTCTGTGGCTTGCTATGTGAGCTGTTTTGCTTAGCTGTGATAGGTCACATGAGGGACAGGCATTGTTTCTTATTCTCTAGTTGGATGCATGTGACTCTAGTTACAAGAATTCTGATGTGAGTGTTCTTGGAAAGTGAATTTAAAATGTGCCGTCTGCAACGTTTTGAGAGTGTGAGTTTAAAATGTGCTTTCGGAAACATTTGTGGTAGTAAAATTCAGTCTCAGGAATGTTTGCAGAAAGAAAATTCCAGTGAGCCTGAACACAGCCCTAAACCAATTTTTAAACCAATTTTGTAATAAATATTTGTGGAAATATTTTTACTGTACTTGGCCAGCTCTGATGTTAACAATATTTTGGTGCTTACTCTCTAGGGAAATGGCAAAATTAATTAAATAAACAAAATTCCACAATAGATTTCATTTTGTTAAGAAATTAGTATTCCAATAATATGGAAAAATGATTCAGTCTAAAGGAACATTGTGACATAGTCAACTATGTCAAGGTATAGTTGGAAAGCTGGAAAATAAGAACGTTATTGATGGAAATGTCATGAGGTGACTTGTCAGAAAGGCACTATAATTTTCTGGTAGGGAAATATACAAATATATTAATGATTAGCTAAATAACATACATGTACAGATTTTTAAAAAAATAGTAAGACAAAGTCCTGACAATCTAATAATAGAAGTTGTTCACGTACAAGAGATTATGGAGAAGATAGGAATATTTCTTGGGAGGAGTGGACATTTGAATGATACTTGGTCAAAAATAAAGCAGGGATATAGGTTGGTGGTTGCTGATATGGTGATTGTGTCTTTGAGAATGAAGACAAAGAGGTTGATCTTGATGTGGTAAAAGGCAGGAATGTAGTGAAATGATTGGATGACGGGTCAGATGAGATTAGACCCAAGCAAAGAATGATGACCAGTAGCAACATTTTGTTGAGACTGAAGTGAGAAGAGATGGGGAGTCAAAGTGGAGGAGGTGCACTTATAAAGGTATGTTCCTAAATATATATTAGGAGCTTTTGATATGGTTGTATACACAGCAACCAGCAAGAAGAGGAAAGAGTGCCGATCTTCTCAAGAGCAAAAGAAAAATACCTGTCCTGCCCCAATGGGAATGCTGTCAGTTCTGGTGGGAGGAGCTAACAGTTGGGCTGTATTAGTGAAATAAGGTATAAAAGGGAGTATTGGCTTGTGGGAGAGGCCTCTGGGCCATAGAAGGAACAGACTCTGAGCTGCCACAGGACAGTACAGAGGAATGGAGACCTGGTATTTCCTTTTACTTGGATTCATGAGGCTGTTGATGCAATGTTCTCTTGGGTATTTTGTGTGGAATAACTACTCCCTGGATTATGAAATAAAAGCCTCCTTATTGCTAATGGTTGTGTCTCAACCTGCTTTGTGAGCCCCAGTTGGCTGGACATTGCATTCTTCTTGGGGCTGCCACAAAGACAGATTGTTGGTGTTATCTTTAAGACCACTTTTTCATCTGTTACCATTGCTGCACAGATGTTTAATGTTGCTTTTGAAAGCTCTTTATGTTCCATTGTGTTCCAAAAGGCAAATTTTTATTCGACTATCTTAACTCCCATACTTCATTTCAAAGTGGATTCTTAACTTCCACAAGCTTCCAAAGCTCGTTTGACACAGTATCTGTTGACCATCCCAATGGCATTGTGTAGCTTGCATTAAGTAAGATAAATGGTTTCTTTAAAAGTTGAAGGGTGGACTAGGAGAAGAAGCTTGAGCATGGTCCCGCCTTTTCCTCAGTTTTTTCCCTAGACCTCCCCCACTGCAACTTGAGACCATTATTCCTTGTTCTGTCATCTGCCATCACTGAGAACAGCCTAGCGCCATCCTCTTTGGAAACCCCACTTCAGGTAGTTGAAGGCTGCTATCAAATCCCTTGTCACTCTTCTCTGCAGACTAAATAATCCCAGTTCCCTCAGCCTCTCCTCATAAACCATGTGCCCCAGCTCCCTAATAATTGTGTTGCCCTCTGCTGGACTCTCTCCAACTTGTCCACATCCTTTCTGTAGTGGGGGGCGCAAAACTGGATGCAGTATTCCAGATGTGGCATCACCAGTGCTGAACAGAGGAGAATAATCACTTCCCTCGATCTGCTGGCAATGCTCCTACTAATGCAACCCAATATGCCATTAGCCTTCTTGGCAACAGGGGCACACTGTTGATTCATATCCAGCTTCTTGTCCACTGTAATCCCCAGGTCCTTTTCTGCAGAACTACTATTTAACCAGTCGGTCCCCAATGCATGGGAGTTTTCCATCCTAAGTGTAAGACTCTGCACTTGTTTGATTGAACCTCATCAGATTTCTTTTGACCCAATCCTCCAATTTGTCTAGGTCACTCTGGACCCTATCCCTACCCTCCAGCATATCTACCTCTCCCCCCCATCTTAGTGTCATCCACAAACTTGCTGAGGGTGCAATTCATCCCATCATCTACATCATTAATGAAGATGTTGAACAAAACTGGCCCCAGGGCTAACCTCTGGGGCACTCCGCTTGATACTGGCTGCCAACTAGACATCCCTGCCCATTGATCAGAGTTTCCTGATGGTGTTTGAAAGGATGGCTGAAAACACAGAATTCTGCCCTTGGGATGTCATGGGGGAGATACTGTTCATGTGTAATACCTTCCCAGTTCCATTGGGTTGGAAGAGAGTAGACCTCCATATTTGATGGACAGTCATCCATTAAAGACCTTAAAGGGACCATGGTCCTCTTATACTGCATGGTCAGTGGACACCTCTAAAACAAACAGTCCACCAGTATGCTTAAAATTAGACGTTGACATTGTCTCCCACTACCAAATCCCAGGCCATTGGGAAAGTGGGAGAGGAGAAGGATCTCCCATGGGCCTCTAAGCAAACCCCAATACAAATCATATGTATTTGGTGGGGAAATGCCAGTCTGAAAATTGGCTTTGCCCCTATTTGTGAGGATTGGTCAGCAGATTGTAGAGCTGTCTTACACCTCTTACATCCTCTTAATCATGGACCAGGAAACAAGTACAAACCCCATATGATCTTTAGGAAATGAATAGAATAGTATAAACAGGTCTGCAGGCAATCTTTGAACTTCCTGCTAGGCAGGCAGAATAGTAAAGGTGGCTTCACTCCAAAATTATCACAACAGAGACCACACAGATGGGGAGATAAAAGTTCTCTGTATAAGCTCCAGACAATACACACCATTTTATTCAGAATCTTAAGGATTCAGAAGTAAGCCACCTGCATTCTGATGACATCACAGAAATAAAGGACAGGGCCTGATTGCTTGATGGTGCTCTTTTATTATCATATATCAGGTGTCACCTGCAATTTCATGCCTCAGGCAGTAAGACAGAATCCATCTGTCATCTACCAATGAATCTCAGTGAAATTTCTTTCTTTCTTTTTTTTTTTTTTTAAAGAGCCTGCTAGACTGGTGAAGCTGACATAAGAAGGCCCAAATATTAAGAAAATATTTGAAAACTGGTAAGGAATAAAACCAAGCTATTTCATGGAAATAAACTGATGCTTAATTTATAATGTTGGCATCTTAAGCTCCATGAAGAAGAGCCTCTACTTCATTAAACTTAATTCCTGTAAATTGGAGGTATGTTTGGACATATTCTGCTGTTAGTGTAAAACCTCACACTGGTGTAAATCAGGAGTAACCTCATTCAAGTCAATAGATTTACAGTGGTGTAAAACTGGTATGGGGAGACAATGAGGCCTGTTGAATGTAGTCATAGATGCACTGCCTTTACATGTTGGGGAATTCAGGGTGTTCCACCTAGAGCTGTGACAGTCCATATGACCCACATTGGAATCACTCTTCATCCTGGGGGTGAACTCTATGGGTGCAAGGGGAGTGGATCTGCTACTACACTCTTTGTGGAGTGTAGCTTATTATTTGCTGTGACAAACCTGTCCTGTAGGCCGGAGCTGGAGGGCAAATAGTGATATGATCCTACCACTTTGCCACCCCTTTGCACTATTGGGCACCCTTGGAGAGTAGAGAGGGAACAGATCTGGCTAGCCTTCATGCAAAGAGGGAAAAGGCTGCCATTGCCCCCACATTCACTGAACAACCACGTAAGGGCAAGGAAAAATTTGCCTCACAGATCAAAGGCCATAGTCTGCCACATTTACCCATCTTGAGTAGTACCATGAGGCATAGTAGTAACCAGTAGTACCACTACTCTATGAATAGATAATTTCAGTGGGACTATTTGCCAAATTGAGTACTACTCAGTGTAAGTAAGGGCCCACTTCTGCTGCTCTAAATATTATCTCGTACTTATATTTTATAGGCTCATAGCAATGTAGAGCTGGAAAGGACCTTGAGAGATCATCTAGTCCAGTGGCTCTCAACCTTTCCAGAATACTGTACCCCTTTCAGGAGTCTGATTTGTTTTGCATACCCCCAAGTTACACCTCCCTTAAATACTACTTGCTTACACAATCAGACATAAAGATACAAAAGTGTCACAGCACATTAATACTAAAAATTTGCTTTCTTTCTCATTTTACCATATAATTATAAAATAAATCAACTGGAATATAAATATTGTACTTACATTTCAGTGTATAGTATATAGAGCAGTATAAACAAGTCATTGTCTATGAAATTTTAGTTTGTACTGACTTTGCTAGTGCCTTTTATGTAGCCTGTTGTAAAACTAACAGATATCTAAAAAAGTTGATGTACCCCTCTTGGAAGACCTCTGCATACCCCCAGGGGTACACATACCCCTGGCTGAGAACCACTGATCTACTCTAACCCCCTGCACTGAGGTAGAACCAAATAAACCTAGACCATCCCTGACAGATGTTTGTCCAAACTGTTCTTAGAAACCACTAATGACAGATATTCCAGAACCT
Source organism: Mauremys reevesii (assembly GCF_016161935.1). Taxonomy (NCBI): domain Eukaryota; kingdom Metazoa; phylum Chordata; order Testudines; family Geoemydidae; genus Mauremys; species Mauremys reevesii. The sequence continues at coordinate 253,704,341 of NC_052624.1, forward strand.
CCCCCTTGGAAGCCTATTCCAGAGCTCACCTACTCTTATAGTTAGAACGATTTTTCTAATATCTAACTTAATAGGTTAAGCCCATTCATTCTTGTCCTACCTTCAGTGGACATGGAGAACAATTGATCAATGTTCTCTTTATAACATCCCTTAACATATTTGAAGACTTTTATCTGGTTCCACTCTCAGTCTTCTTTTTTCCAGATTAAGTATGCACAGTTTTTTTTAATCTTTCTTCATAGGTCAAGTTTTCTAAACCTTTTATCTACTTTGTTGCTCTCCTCTGGAATCTCTCCGATTTGTCCACATCTTTCTTAAAGTATGATGCCCAGAATTGGATACAATACTCCAAGTGAGGCCTCACCAGTGCCAACCAGAGTGGGACAATTACCTTGTGTGTCTAACATACAATACTTCTGTTAATGTATCCAGAATGTTATTAGCCTTTTCACAACTGCACATATTGTCAACTCATATTCAATTCACGATCCTCTATAATCCCCAGATCCTTTTACAGCAGTTCTACCACCTATTCACTTGTTCCCCATTTTGTAGTTGTGCATTTGATTTTTTCCCTCCTCAGTGAAGTACTTTGCTCTTGTCTTTATTGAATTTCATCTTGTTAATTTCAGACCAATTCTTCTATTTGTCAAGGTCATTTTGAATTCTAATCCTGTCCTCCAAACAGCTGTAACCCTCCCAGGATGGAGTCATCCACAGTTTTTATAATCATTCTCTCCACTCCATTATCCAAATCATTAATGGAAATATAAATAGTACCGGGCCCAGGACTGACCCTTGTGGGACCCCACTATATATGCCTTCCCAGCTTGACAGCAAACCATTGATAACTACCCTTTGAGTATGGTCTTTCAAATAGTTGTATACCCACCTTATAGTAATTTAATTTAGACCACATTTCCCTAGTTTGTCTTTGCAATTATCATGTGGGACTGTGTAAAGAGCCTTACTAAAATCAAGATATGCCACATCTACTTCTTCCCCTAAACACTACGCCAGTACCCTGTCAAAGAAGGAAATTAGGTTGGTATGACATGATTTGTTCTTTATAAATCCATGCTGGCTATTTCTTATAACTCTAATATCTGTTAGGTGCTTACAAATTGATTGTTTAATCCTTTGATACTTGGAAAGATACTGGAACAAAGTTAGGCTGAATGGTCTATAATTCCCTGGGTCCTCTTTGTTTAGTTTTTTAAAGATAGGTACTATGTTTGCCCTTCTCCAGTCCTCTGGGACCTCACCCATCCTCCAGGAGTTCCCGAAGATAATTGCTAACGGTTCTGAGATTATTTCAGCTAATTCCTTAAGTACCTTTGGATTAATTTCATCAGGCCTTGCCAAGTTGAATACATCTAACTTATTTAAATGTTCTTTAACCTGTTCTTTACCTATTTTGGCTTGCATTCCCTTCCCACTGTTTTCTCAGGAATTGAAATTAGAGGAGGTGTTCGAATTTACAGGGGGATTGTAAAACAACTAAATTGGCAACATGGAAATTGTAACTAGTTAACCACTGGGAGGGGGAAGGAGGAGTTGGGGGGCGGAGTCTAGGGAAATCCTCCTTCTGCCTTGTTGTTAATATTAATTGTGTTGAGTATCTGGTCGTTGTTAACCTTTTTAGTGAAGACCGAAGCAAAATAGGCACTAAACACTTCAGCCTTTGTGATGTCATCAGTTATTACCTCTCTTTTACAGCAGGATGTTGTACTGTGACATGTCATGTCTCATTATGACATGGTATTATACACCAAAATAATAAAAATGTGTTGGAAATGTTGTGATTTCTCCCAAGTTACTGACAGTATTTGTTTTCATGCACAATGAAGTAAAATGATATCACTAATAACAAGGTACAAAATTTATGTTAGCTTCTATTACTGAAATGGGGCTATTTTAAGTTACTGCAAAGGACATGCCTTTACAATAGCCTTGATTCTGTAAGAAACATTAAGTCTCCTTTAAATTCAATTACTATGAAAGGGTTTCCAAGTCTTGCTTTTTACTGATTGGATTTGAACTTTTTACTGGCCATATATGAGAACTGTCTGAACTGCTAGCAGACAGGGGCTCCAGGGCAGCAGTAAAAGACAGATTTTCTACAAGTAAATTAACATAAGTCAAGGGCCAAATACCACATTCCTGTTGATGTTCTGAGTTTGGCAATGAGTGTAAGGGGGTAAAAAAACAACAACAAAACCCACCAGACTGAAACTGTTAGCATTTCAGAGACAAACAGATGCAAAGATTCTGAAAATTAAAGGAATGGGAATCCAGGCTTTCCCACTGGAGACCACTGTTTTTAGTACCATGTTCCTTTGTCTCTAACTCAAGGTATGTCTACACTACAGTGGCACAGCTACAGTGCTGCAACTGTGCTGTGGTCATGCTGTAGCATAGACATTTCCTACATTCCTACATCAACAGAAGGGGTTTTACCATCAATGTAGGTAATCTACTTCTCCGAGAGGTGGCAGCTAGTTTGACAGAATAATTCTTCCGCTGACCTACCTGCATCTACAGTGGGGGATAGGTTGACCTAACTATGTTGCACAGGGTGTGAAATTTTTCACAGCCCTGAGCAATGTAGCCAGGTAGACTTAAGTTTTAGGTGTAGAATAGGCCCTAGAAACCCTGTAAATGCCAACGTTTAGCATGCAGTGTAGTTCTACCTTTGTCAGTCCCAGGGTATTAGAGAGATTTGAAGAAGAGCTCTGTGTGGCTCGAAAGCTTTTCTCTCTCACCAACAGAAGTTGGTCCAATGGAAGATATTATCTCACCTACGTTTTCTCTAATGTTTATCATGGTATTTTCCTAACTGGCAAACATTGTCACCCTATGATCTGATTAACTGTGTGGGCTGCTGAAAATGCACCCAGTCCTGGGCCTTTCACCAGAGTAATCAGTATAGCCAGTAGTGTTTGCGGGCTCAAGCCCTATGAAACAGTTAATTCTAGCTTTTTTAAGAGTGGCACTGTCAAAGAAACCCACTAGATTGTGACTTAGACTATGTGTCTGTGCACAGAAGTTGGAACCTCCTCCTGATATCCCTGGGTTGGCACCTTGCCTGCTTACTCAAACCCTGGAGCAAGTGGGCAGGGAATTGGTGATCCTGCAAATCACTGACCATCACAGCTAAGCCAGTAGAGGGGATATATTTATTTGATGTTAGTATAGGTCAGCAGCAAATTTCTATGTCCTTCAAGCAAGGAGGAAGCAGCATGGGATTGTGCCTAGAAAGATGTCTCTAAGGCCCCTTGGTTCTACTCCCAGGATTGTGAAGCTTCTCCCTTGCTCAGGGCTCTGCTCTGCCAACTCCATGCTCACCTGTGAAGGAAGATGAGTCACAGCCCCACTCTCCCTCCCTGCCCTTAATGCTAGATGTGGTATAGGTAGAGGGTGCAGGGTGTAACCTCATGCTCCCTTATGCCCCTAAACTGAAGCATATGGCCAGTGACAGTCTAACTCTTTACCAAAAAATACCATATTTTGTTAAAACTTTCTATCAAAAATTGCCCCTTTTCAAGTGAAAATAAACCTATTTCTAAGCAAAAAGGGGTACCTTCCAAGTTGAAACTGGTTTTGACATTAAAGCTTTTGCATGTTTGAAATTCATTGTTTTACATATTTTTGGTGAAAAATGATTATTTCATCAAATTTGTCAAAACAGGGAAAATGTGATGGGTACAAAACTACTCAGAATGAAATGGTGAAAATTGTTGTGTATAATTTCACAAACGTTGTCATGTTGTGAGCATTATACAATGCTGATGAAATTAGCTCATATACAGTACCAATCTTCAGTTACCATCAAATCCATTGTGCTCCTCATTCTAGCCAGTGCCACTCCTAAGCAAAAACAATGGAAACAACTTATTTTCAGAGCCCTGCATAGACTCAGTATCACATAGGCCAGCTTGAGGAGCAGGGGGACTGGTGTCAGAGGCAGTTTAAACCTGATCTTCCCATTAGCAGTGGACCTAAAGAGGCAATTCATGGCTTGATCTTTTCTTGTAGTAGTGGGACCAGAGCCAGGGACAGCAAGCATAGCCCAATCTCCGCCTCTAGCAGCATGAGACCCTGCAAATTGGAAGGCAAGTTCTGATTCCATCTCTTTTTCAATCTCTGCAGTAGCAGAGCACAATAGGATTATGCATAAACTGTGACTAATTTGTATTTTTTTTTAATTTCTTGGTACACAGTGAGAGATATTGTTTTCAGTAGATATTTAGTATTTGGAGGTCATACACAAGATATTAGTTTCAAAATATATCAAATTTAGGGTCTAACCTCTTTAATAATAACAACTGTCTTTTAAGGGAGGCATCATTATCTAGTGATCAAATTAGGAGACAGAGAGTCAGGAGGCCTGTATTCCATTCCCTATTGCAACTAGTTACTGGGTAACCTTGGGCAAGTCACTTAATCTCCCTATGTCTCAATTAATGGAAATTAATGACGCTAAGAAGTACAAAGTGTTATCTCTTTTATATCCCAAAGGGAAGTCTGTTGATATATGTATTGACTTGTTAACACTAGAAGTTGGTAACATCTAAAAGTGGCTATTTGATATTGGCACTCTGAATCAGTTTAGAGCAGAAGGTAAAGATGATAATGTATCTGATACAGCTGAGGTTAGGCACTGTCTACCCTGAACAGATTCCTCTGCTTCTTAATCAACAGGTAAAAATGTTTGGACTAAGGATTTCATTCTTAATAAGCTACACAGCAAAAGAAACTTTAAAAACTTTGTTGATCAGAAATGCAAATTCTCATCTGTTCCTTTTTTAATTAACTTTTTAATTTTCGAACACAAAGATAGTGTTGATGATGACTGGTAAGCTTGGGCTGAGAGATGTACTGATCAAATGCTGTTCTTTGGAAATCTGCAGAGAAATGAATCTCAGGGAACAAATGAAATGATAATGGGATTTCAGTTCATCAGAGTTCAGTTCCACAAAATAAATTCAGTTTCACAGATTGTTTCTTAAATGCCTTTTTCTGTAATGCACAAAACTGATTCATGACTCAGATGGTAGTTGAAATTATTATTGTTATTAATACTATTATTATTGTTGTTATTATTTCATATTATCATTACAGAAAGGCCCCAGTCAGAATCAGGACCCCATTGTGCTAAGCACACACATGAAGACACTGTTCCTGCCCCAATGATATTAGAGCCTCATAAAATAAAGAGTGTGAGATAGGGATACCATGAAACATACTGTAGCCTTAAGAGTATCTGAATGGAGGAAGTGAGAGCAGATTATGTTAAAATGCAGCAATTCATGAAGACTCTATTACCATTTCCTCCTATGGCTGCATTCAAGGGCTTGTCTACACTGCCACTTACAGTGCTGAAACTTTCCTTGCTCAGAGGTGTGAAAAACCGCCACCCTGAGCGATGCAAGTTTCAGCGCTGTAAAGTGGCAGTGTAGATAGTGCTACAGTGCTGGGAGCCGCTCTCCCAGAGCTGGTAGCTATTCCCCTCATGGAGGTGGGTTTTTTACAGCGCTGGCAGAGCTCTCTCCCAGAACTGGAGCCACAACTACACAGCCACTTTAACGTTGGCTGCGTAGACATACCCAAATTAAATGTAGCCATAGGAGGAAATGGTAATAGTGTCTTCATGAATCAGTTCAGACAGATATTTCGTGTGTGGGATAAGGGATAGTGTGGAATTAGGTGGAGGTTCATTAATGAGAAATGCTGACAGATGGATAGACTAGGCTGGCATCATTGAACAGCAGAAGAAGCCAGGATGATGTGATAAGGGCTTGCTGCTGGAAGGAGCGCTGAGTGCCCTCTATTCCAGTTGATATAAGTGGGAGGGAAGTGTTCTCAGCACGGTGCAGGAACAAGCCCTGTGGAACTGGTAGATAGTAAGAGAGGCAGAGTTGAGAAGTGTCTTGGAGGTGAGGACAAAAACGTGCTGAAACAAGGCAAGCCAACAGAGGGAATCAAAGGGGGAGCAGGAGTTATGAGTAAGAAAAATGGTTTTAGCAGTTGAATTTTGAATAGACTGGATGGGAGTGATGAGAAACAGAAATTACTGAAGACTTGTCTAGATGAATATTTTTAATGGGCCTGGTTAATGTGATTTCTCATTTCAGTGCAGAAACCATTTAAAGCTATTGAAAATAAAAATAACCCTGTTTTTCCAATTGGCAGAACACTGTGAACACACAGGGCCGATTCTCATTTACAGCACTTTACACCACTCTAACAATGTTGACCCCAATTGTAAGGCCTCTTTATGTAGCCAGAGTGGTGTAAAAGGGCCTTAGTGTAAATGAGAATCTGGCCTATGGAATTTACAGTACTTTGAGTCTTAATATTGCCTCTCCTTTCTAATTTGTATCAGAATGGGAGTGAAGAAAAAAATTCCCAAAGATAAACTTTCTGATAGCTTTATAAACATTTGTTCATATAAATGATGTCTCTCCAAAGCTAAGAAGTATAATAATCTTCAGAAAGCATACCCTCATAAAGGTATGATTGGAACTGGCAGTGAAATGTTGTGACAAAAATTGTACACCTGTAGGGCTTTATGAGGAATCTTCCAGTGTATATGCTGTGACAGTCTATACTATTATGTTCATCACTTTTACAAAACTATGATAAATTTTGTACAAAGTCATAATCTGCTGAATATTATTGTCCTGGTAAAATGTGTGACAACATTCTATGTAATGTTACAAGATTCTACTGTATAAGATTGTTATAACATGCTCTGAGGTTAAGAAAAGCAGGTCCAAACCAGTTCCTCAGAGACAAAGGCACACTAGCATCCCCAGATAGGTACCAACAAAGTCATGTGGGCCTTGACTTAGTTAAGTGACCATTCTCCAGCAGAGGGAAGATGTGAACCATCACAGGGATGATTCAGACCTCACATCCCATAAGAGACACAAGAGACTATTTGTCACCTGCACCACAGCGGGGGGTAATCCTCAAAGAGGGGAGAGTAGAGTGGTATAAGAATGAGAAACTGTGGCCTCCAAATTACCACTGTCTCTCCCCATTTCTATTCATGGCACCTACCACGCTTGAAAGACAAAGAAAGCATCATTGAACTGAGGGAAGTGTGGTCTTGACTGGAAGGCTTTTCAACCAGTACAGACTACTGTAAGATTATGGTGAGAGAAACCTTTTTGTTTTTAAATTCACTTAGCTTGCTAAGTTAGGTATTAGCTTGTGTTTTACCCTTTCATTTTCTTTTGTAACCAGTCTTGACTTTTATGCATCATTTTCTGTAATCACTTAAAATCTATCTTTCTGTAGATAATAACCTTATCTTATTGTTTATCTTAACCAGTGTGTTTGGTTAAAGAGTGTGGGAAAGTCCAGCTGGGATAATAGGGCTGATTCATATCATTTTCTTTTGATGAAATGACGAACTTTCTCTGAGCTTGTTCTGTTCAGAAGTACAGGACGCACATTTCTGCAGGACAAGACTGGGACTGGGAGTTTGCTGGTGTTGCCCTGTATGTAATTCATGTAATGCTGGCAGAGCATTCATATAATGTAGCTGGGAGTGATTTTTGCCTGCTAGAGGCTGTGTGTGAACAGGCCAGGAGTGGATGTTCTGACAGCAAAGAGGTGTAAAAGGCACTCCAGATTGGAGAATTGAGGGGACACAGCTCTTCAACAGTCCACATTGTACCCTGGGGAATGGCACACATGCCTTATGACTTAGGTTGCTGCAGGGTCAATAAGATCCTCTGGAGTTGCTTGGGTAAGTGTACTCTGATTGCTTAGCCTATACTACAATAATTAGATGTACAAAGGAAGCGCACAAATTAGTGGATTACAGTAGTTCATTTTAATGTTTTGTTACTAGTTTTTATTTGGCCAACGATGGAAATGCTTGTTTTTCCATTTTACTCTTCCATCTTTAAGTGTTGGATACACTTTTTCTTTTTATGCAAGGAAAATAAGAGGACAAAAGGATTAATTGAAAAAAATAATGAATTGAGGAAAGTGCTGCCTGACAGAAGAATATATCATGGGAAAGTATGTAGGGGGTTTGTGCTTGTGTGTGTATTCATAGACTCATAGAAACATAGAGCTGAAAGGGACCTCAAGAGGTCAGGTAGTCCCCCCCCCATGCTGAGGCAGGACCAAATAGACCTAGACCATCGCTGACAGGTATTTCTTAAAAACCTCCAATGATGACGATTCCACAACCTCTAGATGCCTATTCCAGTGCTTAACTATTCTTATAGTTAGAAAGTTTTTCCTAATACCTAACCTAAATCTCCCTTGCTGCAGATTAAATCTGTTATCTCTTGTGCTACCTTCCATGGACACGGAAAACAATTGATCACCATCCTCTTCATAACAGCCCTTACCATATTTTAAGGTCCCCTCTCAGTCTTCTTTTCTCAAGACTAAACATGTCCAGGTTTTTTAACTTTTCTTTATAGATTAGGTTTTCTAAACCTTTTATCTTTTTTTGTTGGTCTCCTCTGGACTCTCTCCAATTTGTCCACATTTTTCTTAAAGTGTGGCACCCAGAACTGGACACTGTACTACACCTGAGGTGTCACCAGTGCTGAGTAGAGCAGGACAATTACCTACTGTCTTATATACGACAATTACCTACTGTCTTATATACAACACTCCTGTTAATACACCTTAGAATAATATTAGCCTTTTTCACAATTGCATCATGATGTTGACACATATTCAATTTGTGATCCACTATAATACCCAGAGCCCTTTCCAGCAGTACTACCACCTAGGCAGTTGTTCTCCATTTTGAAATTGTGCATTCGGGCATTTTTTTCCCTTCCTAAGTGAGGTACTTTGCACTTGTCTTTATTTAATTTCATCTTGTTGATTTCAGACCAGTTCTCTTATTTGTCAAGGTCATTTTGAACTCTAATCCTATCCTCAAAAATGTTTGCAATCCCTACCAGTTTGGTGTCATCCACAGATATTATAAGCGTATTCTCCACTCCATTCTCCAAATCATTAATGAAAACATTGAATAGTACCGGATCCAGGACTGACCCCTGTAGGATCCCACTAGCAGGGGTGGCTCTAGACATTTTGCCACCCCAAGCACGCCTGCGGAAGGTCCACCGAAGCCACAGGACCAGTGGACCCTCTGCAGGCAAGCCACTGCAGGCTTGCCGCCCCAGGCACGCGCTTGGAGCACTGGTGCCTGGAGCCGCCCCTGCCCACTAGATAAGCCCTCTCAGTTTGACAGCAAAGCACTGATAACCACTCTTTGAATATGATCTTTCAACAAATTGTAGTTTCATCTAGACCACATTTCCCTCGTTTGCTTATGAGAATATCTTGGGGGACTGTGGCATATGTGGGATATATATATATGTGGCATATATATCTTGTGTGTGTGTATGTGTGTAGAGTCATATAGATGCGTGTGGTATACGTATGTATCCTACTAGTAAGCCATTAACGAGAAATAAACAGTATCAAAAAGTCAACATGTAGTGTACCAAACTGCACAATTAATAGACTTTATTCCTTAGAAGCAAAAGACCTGAATAATCATGGTACCTCATTACCTTTTTCTCAGCAACACAGAGCCTCTACAAAGTCTGACATTCTTGCAAAGCTATTCCACTTCTGAACCTGGCTCAAGAAAACGGAGGGGTTCTATCTTAATACAGACAATGTATTACATGCAGAAATTAAACCAAGCAATGGGTGGTCGATGGAGGGGGTGAATAGATAATGATTTTAAAAAAGCAAACTAGCAGTGGTTACATTTTCTGTGGTAGACATAATTGATATGTTTGTTTTCTGTGATTCACACATTATTTTAAGTTTCTGTGGGTGAATTTTATTACAAAATGTTCTGCATTTTTAAATACCATTTAATTATGGTTTGTTTCCTTAGGGATTATATCACCATGAGATTTTAATTTGGTATATACCCTAAAGGGCAGCATATTTTCAATTATGAAATATTTCCTCCAGAAACAATAACGGTTTAATGATTTATTGCAGGATCTTATTATAAGGTGCCTCATATAAGTGAAAGCTGAAATGCAATTGGCTTAACAGTATAGTATAGGCAGCACTATAATGCATGTGAACTGAGCATATGTGCCTTTTGCACAAAAATTATATTTATATACTTTCATCCTTTGCATAATACTTCAATTATTATATCTTGAAAAACTAACTTGGAAAGCTGAGAGCTATGAAACATTTACATTATTATCTCTTCAAAAAGTTCATTTTTGGACAAGTATCATTTGGATAGGGATTAACTTAATCAGAGATTTTGAATCTTCTTTACTTTAATTTTTAATCTCTTTTTAAAAATATGTCTGAATCTTAAAAAGGCCTAAACCTGTAGTCACAAAGCACTGCTTCAAAAAAGGGGAAAAAAAGAAAAAAGAAAAAAGAAAGTTTTTAAAGCAGCCACCAGCTGTAAGAGAGATAGTGCAAGCAGCAGATTTGTGACAGAGTGGAGCATGAAACCCATCAGCTGATGAGTGAAAATCCCTGGTTTCTAATTAATCGAGGTACACAGGCCAAGGGATGAAGAGGATCAGGGAAATGAAATCAGGAAAAAGATACCATCAGTCATTTCTGCGGCCCATTGTCATACTTCAGAATCTGCTGTAATGAATCACTCAGGCATTCCACAGATACATTCAAATGGTGAAGAAAATTCATTGTCCAGTGAAGAGTGTTTGATAAAAATCTTTCTTTTCCCCCCTCTTTGTCAGAAGCCTATGATCAGAAAAGGAAATCCAGACAGCACAACAGGTGTGCTTTTGCAAGCCTGGTGAAATCTGCAAATGAACTGAGGTACTAAAGAATTTTTTTGTACTAAAATTTCTCCAAAATGAAAAAAAAGTATCTTGTAATAGAAGACAGTGGTAAAATGTACTGAAAAAAGCTAAAGATTAAGGGGATAAAAGGTATAAACGTTCTTCCGGTTGGGAAGCTCCTGTCCCTATAAAATCTTCTTATATGAAAAATGTGAGCAAATATTTTTATAAAATATATTTGCAGAGTTTAACATTTCCAGACATGGACGTCTGCTTTGAAGAGCTATTAATCCACAGGCTAGCTCTAATTTAAGAGAGTATTATACTGTACCTTTCAAACTTGACTGGAAAAAAAATTACCTACCTAAAAGAGAGCAGTTTTGTTTCCTGCTCAGATTTCCTGGTGTTTTTCACAAAATACTAGGGAAGTACATACCCCTGAGTATTGGGTTTCTATGAGAATGTCTCTCTATAAGTTCTATTTAAAGGTCCCAGAATTCAGGACTGAATTGCACTGAAATTCTTTAAGGATTTCATACCTTCTTTGTTTTAAAAAATATCGAGAACATTTTCCCTAGTATCTCACAAATGACACTGAATGCGAATTTTGCCTGCGGCCCAACTTTTTGAACCTGAACAATTCCTTTAGGCAGCTCAAAGTAGTGTGTGCCATTAGGTGACACCAGGAGATAATTGTTTTTAAATAATCAGGTGCTGTACTGAGACATATAAGGATGGCTGATTCATTTTAAATTTAATTACCATAATATAGGGTTTCGCTGTCTATAATATCAATCACCAAGACACTTTATAGTTGATAATATTAAAATCGCAACAATAATGAGAATTCTACTTCATGATGAAAATAATTTTAATCATGGATAGATTACAAATCCATTTACTTTTACGTTTACTGAGAATTCTATTCTCTAACTCCTATTGTGAAAGATGTTAAAACTTGTTTTCAGGAAATGTAAAAGATTATAGAAGTATACTGTCCATGTAAAGTTTCTAGCACAACACAGTGACCAAGAACCTGTCTAACAACTGGAACTGTGAAAGATGAGGCTTATAATATTCTTATTGGCTCTGGATGAATAAGTTTCTTCTTGTGCACATCCAGTTACACGATTAAGGCCTAAAATTGTAAGTTATTTGGGACATGGACCATGGCATCTTGTATGGTTGTACTGTATCTTGCACTGTCAGATTGAGACTGATTGGAAACTCTGGGTGCCACCTCAGTAGAAGTGTTAATAGTTATTTGAAAGGGAGTGTAGTGTAGTGTAGTGGCTAGGAAACAAGACTGATACTCAGTAGAGTATCCGACGAAGTGGGTATTCACCCACGAAAGCTCATGCTCCAAAACGTCTGTTAGTCTATAAGGTGCCACAGGATTCTTTGCTGCTTTTACAGATCCAGACTAACACGGCTACCCATCTGATACTCAGTAGAGCTGAGTTCTATTTCTGGTTCTACCAGTGACTTCAGACACATCACAGGATGACTAAGAACTGCCACTGTGTTGTGGCTGTGGAAAAAGGCTACTACAGTCCTAGGATGCATCAGGTGAGGTATTTCCAGTAGAGCTAGAGAAGTGTTGCTAGCATTATACAAGGCACTGGTGAGACCTCATCTGGAATACTCTATGCTGTTCTGGTCTTCTGTGTTTAAGAAAGTTGAATCCAAACTGGAACAGATGCAGAGAAGGGCTGGGATGATCAGATGAATGAAGAACCTACCTTATGAGAGCAGACTTAAGAGGTTTGGCTTGTTTAACCTAACCAAATGAAGGCTGAGGGGAATATGATTGCTCTTGGTAAATATATCAGAGGGATAAATCCCAGGGAGGGAGAGGAGTTAATTAAGTTAAGGGCCAGTGCTGGCACAAGAACAAATCGCTATCAACAGGCCATCAATAAGTTTAGGCTTGAAATTAGACAAAGGTTTCTAACCATCAGAGGAGTGAAGTTCTGGATCAGTCTTCCAAGAGGAGCAGTGGGGTCAAAAAACATAACTGGCTTCAAGACTGAGCTGGATAAGTTTATGGAGGAGATGGTATGATGAGATTGCCTGCAATGGCATTTAGCCCATCTGTGACTACTAATAGCAAATATCTCCAACAGCCAGAGACAGGACACTAGATGGGGAGGGCTCTGCGTTATTACAGAGAATTCTTTCCCAGGTGTCTTGCTGGTGGGTCTCCTCAACATGCTCAGCCTCTAACTGATCACCATATTTGGGAGTGGGAAGGAATTTTCTCCACAGATCAGATTGGCAGAGTCCCTGAGGAGTTTTCACCTTCCTCTGCAGCATAGGGCACTTGCTCGTTTTAATTACAGTAAATGGGGATTTGCTGTAACTTGAAGTCTTTAAATCATGATTTGAGGACTTCAGTAACTCAGCCAGAGGTTATGGGTCTATTACAGGAGAGGGTGGGTGAGGTTCTGTGGCCTGCAATTTGCAAGAGGTCAGAGTAGATGATTATATGGTCCCTTCTGACCTTAAAGTCTATGAGTTCACTTCTCTGTGCCTCTCCTTCCCAACTTACCCTTTGACTGTTAAGACCGTAAGCAAACAATTAGTCATATTATTTGTTTATAATTCCTGGCACAATGGGGCCCCTCTTGTGGTTGGGCCTTTAGGCACTACTGTACTATAAATAACAGTAATAATAGAGTGGTAATGGAATATGGAACCTGATCTGGATCTGGCACAGGTTTAATAGTGTCCAACAATCATTGCAATCTAGTGGCCTGACTGAATGAATTGAGGTCTCAAACCACTTCCTAGTCGATTTGAAACAAAACAAAAAACACACACTACAAATGGTCGTAACTGGCATCTTTCCTTGCAGTGTCAAAAGGAAGATCACAGATTGAATGGGCATGGGAACTGATCAGCCTTCTCACCTTGGAGGTGGTCCTTCCAGGTGAAGTAGCATGCACTGCTACTGTCCCCGTTCAGTGGATAAAGTACATCAATATATAGGTGTCAATCCATTACCTTTTGTGAAATTCATTCCAATTTTAATAAAAGCAAACAACAAACAAGCTGCTAAAGCAATTTATTATAAAGAGTTTTAGCAAGGAACTCCTCTTCTGCTAAAACAAATAGCAGGATTTTTCATCATGCCGAGTCATATCTTAAAACAGAACACATATATAAAACATATATATATGCACACATACGTATTATAACTCTATTGATATATTAATATAATAGCATTAGTTAAGAGCTCAACAGAGTTATTCTGGATTTGCACGAATGTATCTGAGAGCAGAATTGTGGACAGTTTCTTGTCTCAAAAATATCTGTTTTGTCTGTGCCTTCTTTTTCTTAAAGAAACTGATGAAAACTTAATACTGATTTGTCATGTATAACTGTGCAGTGGAATCAGATTTCTCTTTCCAGTTTCATCACTATTTCCAAACGAGGATTTTAAAAGATTGGAAAAAAATTAAAAACTTAGTAGAGAATCAGTTTTTATCATCAAAGTCAGCAGGAGCTCTCTTACTAGTGTGCAAACTGCACCCCGCACTGGTCCCCTGCTTTGGAGGAACTCTATGAATAAATTAAATTTCTAGAGACTGCCAGCTTTGTAATCCTGGCCTACTGCTCTTGGTAAAACAGCTCTCCCTCCCTAGTTGCATAATTTTAGTCATTTTAGGGTTTCATTTTCTTCATTTTATTTTTCTTGCAGACCAATGAATTGGGGGGGGGGGGAGAGGCCAGGGCCTCAGAAACCCCAAGCTATGCCTCATGATCAGCAGTAGGTAAAAAATAGTTAGACGTAAAAACAGAAAGATATATTTGTAATGCATTCTGCTTATGGAGCATCACTGTATAATAGGTGTCTGCATCCTAACAGGCAAAGATAATATCAATACCATCAGTAAATTGGATAATACAAATGGAGGATCAATCTATTTTTGTCAATAAATTAGGTTTCTACTTTTTATTACAGTGTCTTTGCATGCTTTTTGCAGAAATGTTACTACTGAATCATATTAAGCAATCAAACTTTAATCTAAACAATGAAACATCATATTTTTTTTTTACTTTGGGTTTAAAAATGCATGAAAATGGAAAAAGAAAAATTATAGGGAACATGATCTTTGTGGGCAAAAGTGAAAACATCACTACCAACAAAACCTTCCTAAGCAGCCTGTTTGGGAACTGGAAAGACCATTTGGAAAGATTTCATCAAAGTGATTTTCTGCAGATATCGCACAGGTGATCAGGATAAAACCCCACAGCTTCAGCACTTCAAATATTTATCATATAAATGTTTGCCTGAATCATGATAAGGGTGAGGTTTGGGA
The DNA here is from genome assembly GCF_016161935.1 of Mauremys reevesii. Classification (NCBI taxonomy): domain Eukaryota; kingdom Metazoa; phylum Chordata; order Testudines; family Geoemydidae; genus Mauremys; species Mauremys reevesii. Next base: position 253,719,453 of record NC_052624.1, read on the forward strand.
CTTATGGACACTGAGATAGGATGTCACCTGAGACATCCATCTGATTCTGATTGCAGACAGAAAGGAAATGCCTTGTAGAGGCCAGGAGAGAGAGGCAGGGGAAGGGGGAGTAAGGGATAGTAGGAATGGACAGCTCTTGTTCCCAGCTCTAATATCCCAGTGCAATTATTTTGTGGACATCCACTCCTTGCCTGCACAGGAGATAGGGCTATAAGTGTATGTTATTTTTTAATTACAAGGGGGTAGAAAAAATCCTGATGATGGGCTGGAAGGTGCCATTGCATTGTTATTTTTTTCTCTCCCTTCGTTTGCTGATTATGTGAGCTGGGCTCCTTTGCTAGCCGATGATAAGCAGAATTTCCATGTTCTCTGCATAATTAATCCATCTCTGCCTCTCTTCATGCCAACTCGCCCGTTATCGCCGGCACATGCCTGAATTGCAAAAGAATCCGCTCTTCAATTGGAACTTATTGATATTCTAAGGAAAAAAAAGAGAGAAGGGGAAAAAACTGAAAATCCTTAAGTTTAAGCCGCAGATTTTTAAATGGATTAATTTCGCTGCAATCGCAACCATCTAAGGCGGGAAGGCAGGCAGAGCAAATTGAAAGCATCTCCATGTTTGCAGAATTGGGTCCAGAATGCTGAAATGTACTGGCACAGCTCTCTTTTAAAGTCAGAAAATTACCATTCATTTACATCACATGAAATACTTTTTTATGCTAGAAATATTCAAGAGACGTTATTTAAATGCCTGCTAATGCTTGATAACATTTCTAACTTTCAACATTTTGCTAGACTTTGATATGACATGATAGGAATGCCTGCCAGTGAGGAATATTATATGTACTAGTAATCTCTTTTTATCACATATTTAGATTATATCATCCTCCTCTTAACTATCCTGAAGTAGTCTTTAAACAATGTATTTGGTGTCATAGGGTCTTATTTAGTATACTCATCTAAGCCAAAGTTAGTAGGGTATATTTAGACTTTGTCTACAATGGAATTTTTTTTAAGTGCCAATGCATCTTAAAAATATAAATGTTTATCTTTTTACACTTTTCACACCTGACTTCATAGAATTCACTTTACATTTAGAAATGTCGTGTCCATCTAATTTGTAACATATAGTTTTTGTTATTTTGATACAGTTTGTGTGGATCCTACTTACATTATAAGAGAACTCAGCTGTATTACACAGAAGGCTGGCATTACACTTTGAATATCAAGAGCTAGCAGAAAGGATGCTACCCACTGCCTTCTCCCAAAATATTACCAGAACCTAAATATTCCACTCTTTTTGCTTCTTTAATACAAAAGTCACATTCCTCATTTCCTTGACCCCAGGAAGCAGCAGCATTCGGCAAGACTCAGAGATGGTTTTTTTAATGCCTCAGCTAAGCTACAACATATCTAGCATTCCATGTCCATATGCTAGAAATCAGCAATTTATGCTGTTGTAGAAGGTAATGTTGACATTCACAGTTAACAGAGGGGAGAAGAAGTTGCTACAATTGACATTGACTACAAATGGAAATTTAGCTGTTTTGAAATCTTTGTCATTATTAAACAGATCTGTTCCATTTTAAACATACTATAAGAATGAACTGCAAAAAAATGAGACACAGGCAGGCACATACTACAGCAAAAAAATGAAACAGCAAAACAATGATATTTGTGGAGACATCTGCTTCAGTTTCAAAACAATAATTTTAATAACTGATGGGCCATCTCAGCATAAAATACCAGCATTTGTGAGAAAATCTGTGTAGCTAATAAGTAACTAAAATGTCAGTATTCTATGTTGTTTTCAGGCAATAAGCGGAACCACAGAAAAATGGCTCAGTTACTATGTTAGTAATTTAAGAAAAACAGCAAAAGAGAACAAAGAATTTACTGTCGCTTTCAAATGACTGAGCATTATAAGGCATTGTTAAACTTGCAGATATTAGTGCTTACATTACAATATAGACAGTGTGGTTTTTACCAAATGGTGTTGTTTTAAAGACTTATTTTGGAGTGAATATCCTTATGTTCTCACATAGTTACAATAACTGCTTAGCTGAATACTTAAAACCAAATTAAAAAGAAATGATTTAAAAACTTGAAAATATAGATTTAGCAAATGCCTGTAAAATATGAATAAAACAATTTCAATTACTTTTCCCACATACATCTATCACCTAAATATGTAAATTAAAAGCTATAGTTTCAAAGTACCTGAGAATTAATTTCCAGGTGTGTAACACTTTCTGAGAACAGAATTTAGCTTTATTTTCTACCAAATGTTGAAATTCTAAATATAATACAGAGTGTATCTGAAGTGCATATAACTACAGCACTCCCTCATCTAGGGTGAAATCCTGGCTCCACTGAAGTCAATGGCAAAACTGAATTGACTCCGATAGTACCAGGATTTACCTATAAAATAGACATAGGACTTAATCCAGTTCACACTAAAGTAATTGTCTGAACTCTCATTTACTTTGCTGGAAGTAGGATTATTTTCATAAAAAGCTGAATTGTAAACTTAAAGCATTTGCATTATTATATACATATATAAAATCATTAGACACTAAAAACACATTATATTTATTAAACAATAGAATAAAGCACAGATAATTTTTAATTACAATTTACTTATTACCATGCTGGTTTTAGTGTGAAATACTTCTTGTGTATTTTCATTCTGTTGTGAAGACTTAAAAATGTAATAACATGCTATATTAGGAATTATTAAAATAGTTATAGACCAGTAAATATTCAATCAAATTTTACATATGAGGGTACTAGTAAAGAACACTGCATTTTAGTATCATGCTAATAGGACTTGTCACACAGAAAAACTAAGAAATTCTTCCATTGCTACAGAAAGAAAAAATCTTCCAATAATACTGCTGTTTATGGTTGGTATACACCAGTTGATGGAGTGAAAATGTGTAAGGAGTGAAAATGAAGACTGTTTCTTGGAGCAAGCAGAGGCTGCAGCTGATCTCCCAACCATAGGCTGCCACTTGTTCTAAATGAAACTGAAGACTTCTAGATTTCCTTCTGGTCTGTATTTATATTGATCTGACCATGCAGTTTCCCAAGAGATGGCCAGTGGTCTTCGACCATAAGCCACCAAATGCTCCTCCCCAGTACAGAAACCTAAAGCAGACACAAACTAAATGCTTGAAGTCTACCAGTCTAGATTTCACTGTCTTGAGTGAACACAATCCCAAAATACCTAACTAGAACACAAAGATCACCTTAATTTAATTGCCAATTGGCTTGCAGATATTCCCTGCAAGAAGTATCTTGAAAATTTCCAATAAATAAAATAACATAAGTAACTGCAATATCAACTTAAAGAATGATATAGGAAGGAAAACACATTACATTAGTAAAAACAAACATACATCAAGTAACCCAAGAAATTCAATAAATGATCATTCTGCTCCAGAAAGTAGGAAGGTATGTGCTATAGAATGAAAGGATAGCCAAACGGGCCTCTTCTGTAGCCTTTCTTAAGAGGGGAGATCCTCCCAGCTCCACAAGCCAATCTTAGGGCCCAGAGGGCAACCAACACAAAACTGGGCTAGGATTAGTTGATGGATGTGTGGGCACCAAGAATTCTCTCTGGGCAGTGACAACAAGAGCAAGATGGCCTCGCTGCCTTGAAATAGGGGAGCGGCCTGGCGGGATAGAATATTATCATCCATTTTATTTTCAGTCTGATTTACATCCCTATTTTATTACTTATGCAAAAAGGAGTCTCTCAAAATGTACCCCTTTAAACTACTTATGAGGAGTACCCCCTCTACTTATGGTGAGCAACTCTGAACATCATAAAACAATATTTTTGCCAATAGTTACCAAACATCTGTATGTGAAGTAACACAAATTTTCCCTAAATGCAGAAGGAAAAATAAATTGCAGATACTAGAGTGTGGTCAGTGTGACTTTTTTTAATGTTTAACATTGTATCACAATTATAGATCCCAGAAGCTTTCTTCCCTTTTTATAATCTGCAGTGAGAAGGAATAAAGTGTATCTAATTCTAAATCCCTTAGTTCTACCAAAGATAGCATATGTGGTCTATAAAGGACATTCAATGAATGCCAGAATTTCTCTTAAGGAGACGGAGGAGATGAGCACTAAAATGTTGAATTGACTTGGAAGGTACAACTGGTTTTCCGAACAAAAACTGGGACAAAACTACAAAGGCCTTGCCCAGACTGGAAATAAACTAGACCTCTCAGTGGTAGAATTTATAGTGTGGACAGGATGTAGGCATTTTTACCACAGGTGTCAGCTAATCCTACACACTAGTGGAGATGAACTGCTGCAGGAAAATACTTACAAATTTTCCCAGTTTAAATACATCCACAAATGGAGTTTTTTTGCATGAAAAAACCACAAACTCACACAATCTTTTGCAAATTTTTTGTGCAGAGAGGAAATGCATGATTTATTAGAACCAGAAAAGCTGTCTGCTTTATGTAGTCTCCTCAAAATTCTAGTATTTGTTGAGAGCCGAATACAAAAAAATAAGAAGCCACAATCCTTGACCGAAGGAACGATATAACTTGGCCATGAAAGAACAATTGAGAAATGTGAACAGTACATTAGCTGATAGAAGATTGAAGTGCATAAATCGTGCAGTGCTGGTTGAGGTGCTTTCCAGGGATTATTTCAAGGAAGAGCTTGAAGATGGAATGGGAGGTTGCTTGGCACATAAGAAGAGGGAGACCTTTCCACCCGTAAGGGGCAGCATGGAAGAAGACACCAAGATGATGACACAGATATCAAGAATGATTATGTCAGGTTTCTACTACCCTGAGGAAGGGAGATGGGCTCTGACAGGGTCACTGACTCTTTTGTGTAGGTGAAACCGATGAAGTGGCTATGGAAGGGTTCCTTGTAGATTCCACATTTGTGTCACTTTCTTGTTTGTTTACAGATATGTTTTAAAAATGAAACAAAAACCACTAAAGGAAAACTTTCCATTCAAGATTTGCTGAGAGGCAGAACAAAGAGTAGAGAGAGAGAAGGTAGAGCCACAGACCACTGTGGAATTGCCAAAATTTGACAAATCACAAATGGTCTCTCTGCATAGCTGAGAGTGCAAGAGGAGCCCAAACTGTCTGAATCTGAGGCATCTAATAAGCAGAAACAAAGTGATTTCAAAATATTAACACAGGAAAATCAAATTCTCCAAAGCTACTCGGAGCATTTCCTCTGGGTCATTGTAGCTCAAAACAAAAGTAAAGCTAAAGCCCTTACTCAGAACTGAACATATTTTTTATTTTTCCATTTGAAAGATGGGATTATTTCCTGCAGGCATTTGGAAGGAGAGTGTATGCAGGACCTTGGTTGCCAGTAAAAATTCCAATTTTGGAAGCCATTATCAGTCAGCATGAAAATGGGTCCAGTTCTATGGAAATTAGCTCATTACTATTATTTTTTTTGCTGGCAACTGCACAATTTGTACTTTTTGCATTTTGAAAAGCAGGACATGAATTGCAAAGAAAAAAATGAGTTAGTTAATTACTGAGGAATTCAAACCTATGCCTGGAATAACATACTCAGACATCCAGCTGAACCTCGGGCCATATGCTCTCCTAGATCCCCATGTGTAGCTCCAGCTCCTGTCAAACACAGAAGCACTGAGTAAAACAATTAGCATACAAAAATATTAGCTGTTGATATGTTGATACTTTAATGATCATGATTAATAGGTGAAATCTATCAGCATCACATAGTAAAAAGTGACTGCTGTAGAAAACAAGTTAAATATTCACTCTGAATTGTGATCATGTTTCATTCTCTTCACTTTGTTTTGTATAGGACTGACCAACAACTCCATTATTGTTTCTTTAACGGTGTGCTTACTTATGGAGATCTAACTTGTTACCTCATCAAAATACAGTATTTTTCAGCTACCGTATATCGAATATTTAATCGTTTAATTAAATAAATGAAGACAATGCTCTCCTTCTGATTGATCCTGAGGTGTGATACTTAGTGGAATAAAACATAAAGATGAATTAAATACAATGTAGTAAATTTTAATTGCGTAATTCCAAGGATAATAATATTGCTAAAAATATTATTCCCTCAAGAGCAAGATGTCATTTACCTTTAGCTCTAGCTTTCAGCTTGGTCCTACATAAACAGTCAGTTAGAATTTATTATAATGGTATTCTTTACTTATATTTTTCAAACACAGATCATCTAGATTAAAAAGTATGCACTTGTTTAACTAAATCACATTTATTTTACACTATATTCTTGTAACCTAAAATTTAGAAAAAACAGAAAGGCAAGTTGCCATGATGCTCAAGGCAACATCTTTGATGAAAAGGTTGTTGTGGTTCGATAGGGTACTATGAAATGACAGGTATGAGTGGCAATTTATCATGCTCACCCTTAAAAATTCAGTATATGCTTATGTGAGCATATTTGCAAACATATTTAATGTTTAAGCAACTCACCTTTGCGACTGTTAGCTAACCTAACAAAAACATAACATTCAATCTTAGATTTTAGGAATGTGATTTTTCACATTTGTGTGATCTTTACATTACCAATCATATATTGAAACTATTGAATTGTAAACATGTTGCAGTAATACTGGGCCATATTTTTAGAAAAGTTAGATACCTAATTTGGGCTCTCATTTTCTCTGATTTCATGAGCATATTTGTGTGCCTAACTTGCAGCTACAAATGATTACATCTTAGATCAGCAATTTAGCTTTGGCCACAATTAAGTTCATGTGCTAATTTAGCTAGTGACTTTATTCCTGCAAACAGCTCCATTCAGGTACAAGGGTTTGCCTGTGCAGAGCTCTTTTCAGGATTGTGTTCCAAATTATGCAAGTATTTTGCATACTCAGTTGTGCACCTAACTTGTTTGAAAATGTGTCCAACATCGGATATAAATTAGGAGTCTTACCTGAGAAAGGACTGCAGGGATGGGACCCAAAAATCCTGAGCAACTTTCATTGATTGTTTTTCTTTATATTTCCTTAAATCCTTATTTACACACCACACAGGTAGTGTACCCAATTTAAATAACAGAACAATAAACAGCTAAGGAATAATGCAGTTGGGCAAAGCAGAAACTCATGAGGCAGAAAATACTATACTGGCAAGCTTGCTGTTGTACACATTTTAAATTCCTCTAGTTTTATTGGAAAATAAAAAGTGCTTGATATACAAATACATTAAGCACTAGATTGTATGTGATTCAAGTACTTTGATTTATATACAAATGCTTTATGATTTGGGCTAATATTTTGTATGCAACTAGTCAACATTGTATTTGAAAAATAAGATTCTGAAAGATTAATATATTAGCTTTAAAATAGATATTTACATGTTTACCTCCTGTGTTCATTAAAGTATATATTTTCATACAAAAAATAGTAATGAAAAATTCTGTTTAAAACACAAATCCTAAGCAATTCATTTTCCATTTTAGCAGCAGAGTTTCAGTGATCACTGTGAGCTTTATTATTGCTTTATTTCCAGGAATTATTAGATCTTTCTTAAATTGTTCTGTTGCAAATGTTAAACATATGATATTTTATATTACAATATTTAATAGAAAGATGAAAATTGCAAGATAGTTTACAAGTGGAACTAGTATTACACTTCTTGTAACATCTTTCCATTAAAAAGTTAACAAGCTAGATTAATTGCTTCATGATAGATGGTCCTTTTAAAAACTTGTTATTTTCCATGCAGCATAACATAAATACCTTATAACATATCAGTATTAGTCTGTTTTGAAATATCTATTTTCTCCCCAAAAGTATAGAGTTAGATACACATGCTGCATTCCAATGCTCTATTTTATACCATAATAGCTTCGCAAATCAAGGAACTTTAAGGTACCAACACAAATGCATTTGCAGTATGTATGAAAAAAAACCCCAGACAGATTCTGAGAGCCCATTACCTTTATAATAAACTTGTAGATTGTAAAATATGTATATACAAATCACATTATAGTAATAACACATTTAGTCACTCAGATGCTATTTTGATGGGTACCAATATAGAAACTTTGATAGAAATCCATGAAATGAATGATCAAAATTTAAATATTATACAGATTTTCTAATTCTAGATGAAATTCGTACTGAAAACAATGATAGTTAGCATGTATTAATTTTCAAAACTATATATTTGTATTTAAAAATTAAAAGATGTAGTAGTATTGTGTAGATTTATATTCAGATGACCTAATTATTATTAACAACTAATTGTGAATATTAATTAGGTTATTCATCTGTTTCCCATCTATCTACACATATCTTTAAAAAAGTATATTAACATATCAGACTAAAAACCTGGCACAGAAATTATACTCAGCATGTTTTTGAAAATACATTTTACACTTAATATTTGTATAATTCAGGGAATATGTGAATTAAGGTAATTTTGCAGCAAATGTAATTAGGATATTATTCAGTTAGAATAGTTATTATTCTACATTCAGTTAGAAATAAGATTTTTGCAGCTGTTGGTTGCTAGTACTAGGAAGTTGTTGCCTCTTAAGACTGAAGCAAATCCTGATTAAGGAGACAAAAATGTCTTTTTACCTTGAACAGAAAATTATATTTTCACTTTTCTGCATCTACTTATGCAGATTGTCTAGATCTTTTGCATCCAGATGTCACCTCTATCTTGCATATGTGATGATGAAAATGGCCATCAGTTGATGACATCGAATGGACTTCATTAAAACCCTGATTCATCAAAAGCACTTAAGCAAGGGCCTGATTCATATTCTATTCTATATTGGTTCTTATAGCACGCTCATCATCATAGTATCTGAGCACCTTCCAGTCTTGTATTAAGCAACTTGACTGCACATTTGTCATGTTATTTGTTTTCAACCTCTCCCCACAAGGAAAAGCACATGCAGTAAAGTGTCTTGTTTTGATAAATTAAAAAAAAAACTATACATGTTACTATGTATTTATAGTAGAGACGGTCAAAGAAATGTGCCTTGAACTTGTAGCAGTGATATCTGTGATGATCCTTGTTTCCTGTGGGAATTCATTCCACAGTCTCAGGTTTAAAACAAACAAAAGGAAGTATTTTTTCACACAACACACAGTCAATCTGTGGAACTCCTTGCCAGAGGATGTTGTGAAGGCAAAGACTATAACAGGATTCAAAAAAGAATTAGATAAATTCATGGAGGATAGGTCCATCAATGGCTATTAGCCAGGATGGGCAGCGATGGTGTCCCTAGCCTCTGTTTGCCAGAAGCTGGGAATGGGTGACAAGGAATGGATCACTTGATGATTACCTATTCTGTTCATTCCCTCTAGGGCACCTGCCATTGGCCACTTCCAGAAGACAGGATACTGGTCCAGATGGACCTATGTTTTGACCCAGTATGGCCATTCTTATGTTCAGGCTGGCTCTCAAGAAATCACTGTCTCCCTTATTTTAGGGAGTTCTGTTGTGCCAGAAAAGTGTACTTGTCAACCATGATCTTCATACTGAAGCTTTATGTGGTCTTTTACATATCCCGGGTCCAAGCCCTGGAGTGCCTTGAAGTTAAAGACTGAGGCCTTAAAGCTGATTAGAAATCCTATGGGAAGCCAGCGTAGAGTGGAGGACACATCTGATGTGCTCACAGTAGCCTGAGTTGTGAAGAGGAACCCTGCAACTTCTGTACTAGTTGAGGTTTCTTAAACACTGAAAGTTTCATGTCCAAGTATACTGCATTGCTATATAGGAACCAAGAGGAAACAAGGGCATGAATAACTGAGGCCAGGTCATCATCTGCCAGGATGGGACAAAGTCTCCTAGCCAACCGGAGATGATAGAAAGCATTACTCATGAATGCTGCTATGTGAGAGCTTAGCATCTGTGAGGAATCCAAGAGTACTCCTAAACAATGGACTGAATTGACCAATTGTGGGTGTGGACCTTAAAATAAAGGAGATTCCACCATGGCTGGAAACCCTTCAAAATGCTTTCCTGTGCCCACCAGCATCACTGTGTCTCACTCAAATTCAACTCGAGCCAGCTATTCTTAAAAAATTCTATTGAAAACTCATTGAAGCCAATGACAACATGCCCATTGACTTGTGGGGATTTTGGATCAGGCCTTACGTGCATAACTTTAAGCACATAAACAGTCTTATAGACTTCAGTGGTATTAGTCACATGCTGGAAGTTATGCACATGCTTTGCTAGATAACTAAGGTCCAAATGATCAGCATGTTGCAAGATTGAGTCGTAAGTTCTATGCTAGATCAGGATCTAAGTATTCACTGAAGTCCATTGAAGGAGCGCTGGATTCTCTTGAGCTAACTGCCCAAATTAGCTGTGGACATTATTAAAACAGTAAGAAGAATTATAATATTAAAAATGTACACCATGTAGAAAAAAGGTAGTTAGTGCACCATTTGGTGATTTCCTGGAGGCATGCAGTTAGAAACACTGATCTGGAAGTTAAGTAATATAATTGACACATGGTTCATTTTCTGATCCTCCTGTATTAGGCTGGTGGAGTGTTAAGGCAGAGAAATTTAGCCTTAATTCTCTATCCATGACGGCTTCTGTAGGAAGTATCAGTATCATGTGCCAGCAATGCCCCTCTGCCACGTACATTGGCCAAACCAGACAGTCTCTACGCAAAAGAATAAATGGACACAAATCAGACATCAAGAATTATAACATTCAAAAACGCATCGGAGAACACCTCCATCTCCCTGGACACTCAATAACAGACTTAAAAGTGGCAATTCTTCAACAAAAAAACTTTAAAAACAGACTCCAAAGAGAAACTGGAGAACTGGAATTAATTTGCAAACTGGACACCATCAAATTAGGCTTGAATAAAGACTGGGAGTGCATGGGTCACTACAAAAACTAATTTCCCCATACTAATTTCCCCTACTGTTACTCACACCTTCTTGTCAATTGTTTGAAATGGGCTACCCTGTTTACATTGGCCTCATTACCACTACAAAAGTGATTTTTCCTCCCTTCATATTCTACTGTTGAGAATAGCCCACTTCCACTTTAATTGAATTGTCACATTAGCACTGACCCCCTATCTTTTCATGTACTGTGTATATATACCTGCCTACTGTATTTTCCACTCCATGCATCTGATGAAGTGGGTTTTAGCTCACGAAAGCTTATGCCCAAATACATGTATTAGTTTCTAAGGTGCCACAAGTACTTCTAATTGTTTTTGCAGAAAAACAAAGATATTTTCATGGCCTGCATGAGTTTCCTACTGAATAGCTTGGCCTAATACTGGACAGAAGCCATTTCCAATACCTTACATGGCAAATAAGACTATGCAGCATTTCTGCTTGATAAAGCTCTTGTTAAAATAGAAGTTCTCTGTTTGAGAAGTTGTCCTTCTTCCATGAGAGAATACTTAAATAGAATTCTTGGAAAAGACAGAAGTAAACAACAAAGTATATTTTATAGTACACAATATTTCATAAACTATGGAATTTGTTAAAATAAATGGTATTTTGAATAATATAACTTCTAAAATTTTGAAGCATTACATAATTTGCATCTTGGATTTATCATTAATAAATATATAAATCATAAATCATTTATTCATACAGTGTAATGTAGCAGTTTATTACATACTGTGTGAATTTTGTAATCAGGGAATCCCCTGATGAAAAAATAGCACAATATTAATTACCAGCACCATCTGTGCTAAACAATAGGGAAAACAATATTTTAATACAATGACTTCATGCATGTCAGTTATCTTCAACATTAAACACTGCAGTTTTGTTGATGTAGTTTACCTGTCTACTCATTTAAATAACTGATGTTCTTACAAAGGTTAAAACTATGAATAAATGAATTACAATGATATATAAGGAAATATAGTAATAGGTCCTACATGGATCTATTTCATTCATCAATTGTGTGTATATGCATAGATGTGTATACACACACACACTTACTGTGCCACCTGCCAAACAGACATGTTAGTTTGATGTAGCTTTGTTCAGGGTTTCTGTCTTTTTGAAGTTAAATGTACTGTAGTTATTGGATCCTCACAACAGAAATGTGAAAGCATTTGACTGTTGGAGAGAGATCATGTGTGATTATAAAATATTCTTCTTCGAGTGCTTGCACATGTCCATTCCATTGTAGGTGTGTGCAATCTTGTGCACAGCTGTTGGAGAATTTTTTCCCCTCAGCTGTACCTGTCAGGGTGGTCCGAGTACCCTCTGTCACCTCACACCACCGTATGCTGGTATAAAAGGCCAGAGCCACTCCTGATCCCCCGCAGTTCCTTCTTACCACCAGCAACAGTTGTTGAAACAATTCCAGACTTCTTGCAGCAAGTGCTTCCCTCACTCTTTTCTGTATATATCCTGTTGTTAGAAATTAGTTAGTTTTAGCTCATTTTTAATGCTAGGATTTTGTTTATTGTCTTTTTATTATTATTATTATTTATTTTTCAAAACCAGGATTAGTACTGGGACAGTGCCTCACTCCCTGGCTCAATCATGCCAGACTTGCGCTAACCCTCTGCCTGTTAGCAACCCACACTCGGGCTACTTAAAATGTTTGGGAGAACCTCACATTAGTAACAACTGTCATATTTCTAAAGGATGCACGTCCCGCTCAAAGAAAGACAAAGCAGTGAGGCTCAAGTGCTTACTTATGGAGGCAGCACTTTGCCATCCAGAGGAGTCATCACATGGAGAAAGCACCGCAAGTACATCAGCTTGCAGAGTACCCTTCCAGAGATATCTGTGGCTTCTTGGTCTCATTCACCAGTACTGAAGAAAAGATTTAGGTCTTGCTCAGGTTTGGTACCTTGATCAAGTGTGTCAGTAACAAAGCCAAGTGCAGGCAGAGACTCTGCAAACCATTTGGGGGAGAGGTTCTCCCTGGAGCACATCACCTAAGAAGAGGGTATCGCTCCCTCTGAAACCTGTGCCAGGTCCATTGAGGCTGTCCCCTGAAAGATCTTTGTGGAGCCATCAGATAGTGCCGCTCACAATCACCCCAGAGGCATACATAGCTGCCACGGACCTTCTTAGCCTCTCAGAACTGGTATCACTGGCAGTACAAGGTTACCAATACCTGCAGATCCAACCTCACCACATCAAGAGCCTGCGGTACTGTTACCTTCCAAGCATTCGCAAAAGCTAGTTCAGTTGAGAGGCAACTCAACAATGGTATCCCCGATACAACCATCCCCGGGCTCGGGCTACATCTCTCCATTCCCAACTGGTTCTGCCCCTCCATTGTCAGAAGTATCAGACATTTCTTCAGACTTAGAGTTGAGGTCATCTGTATCCCATCTAGAACAGGGAACATACTCCCACTCCCCCATCAGGGTCTGGTGGACCATTGGCCATGCAGCAACCTCAGCATTGGCCTCCTTCTAAGGATCAAGAGCCAGGGCAAGGATGTGTCCCAGACCCATATCAGTTGGCTGTTCTGGAAACAGTGCAGCATCCCCCCTCCAGCTAGGACTTAGCCTTCACACTCATTCACGGTCTTCAAGAGCACTGTGGGGGCATTGGCACCAAGGGCATTATTCACCAGTTCCCAGTACCAATGTTGGTACTGACCAGCCAGAAGTCACTCAGGTAGCTTCTTCACTGCAAGACATAGATCAGTCACCACCTCAAAAGCCTGTGACATCCTCTTCCTCATCACCAGATAAGGCTGCTGAGCTGGAAAGTGATTCACCACTACCAAAGGATCACAGAGTTCACTAAGAGCTTTTGAGAAGGATGGTCTTTGTGCTCGACATTAAGGGAGAGGAGGCATGTGAAAGGTCTCACAAGTTGGTGGACATTGTGGTATCAATGGCCTCTGCCAGCGTGGCTCTGCCAATTAATGAAGCCACTATGGACCAGTTAAAGCACTTTGGCAGACACCCCCCTCCTTGCCTTCCCCAGCAAAATAAGCTAATAGGAGGTGTACTGTGTCCCCTCTAAGATATATTACCACTGTTACTCTCAACCTCCTCTGGATTCCCTTGTAGTGGCAGTTGCCAATGAGTGGGAGAGAAAAGCCTCAATGCCAAAAGGCAAAAATTCAAAGAGGCTGGATCTGTTTGGTTGCAAACTTTATTCCTCAGGAAGTCTGTGACTCAGGATTGCAACCCATCAGGCAGTCCTGAGTTGCCATGACTTCACTCTCTGAGAAAACATTATGAAATTTAGAGAGAAGTTACCAGAAGACTGTAGGCAGGAGTTTACAATAATGGTGAAAGAGGAAGTAAGCTGGTCATCAGCACTTCTTTCCAGGACAGTTAGTGCAGATTCAGATGCTTGAACCATGGCATCAGCTATTACTATGAGAGCGTGTTTGAGGTTCAAGTCATCTGGGTTACGTCAGAGGTCCAGCAGACCATTTTGAAGGTCCCTGGTTTTCAGAAAAAACAGATAAAAGATTTCTGGGCAACACTAAAATCTCTTAGAATCTATAATCCAGTAAAGGAAACAGTTTTGTCCATAGCAGCCATACAGGCACCAAGTTTTTGCTCCCTGATCCCAAGATCCTCCCAGGGGAAAGGGCGTGGGGTTATAGGAGGTGTGCTCCACTGCCCTCCTCTTTAGCATCAGTGAGCTCATCCCATCCAGACACCTCATTCAAACAGCCATTTTGATGGGTAGGTCCAGGGCAGTATAACAGTTATAATTCCATCATTTCCCAACCTTTTGTTTACCAATCACTTATCTCACTTCCTAAGTGCCTGGGTCCAGTAACATTGGATCGGTGGCTCTTAAGCATGCTGGAACTGGGATATACCCTCCAGTTCATTTCAATCCCTCTTCCCCAGCCCCCCTTTCCTGTCCCTCTTCACAAGATTGTCCTTCAACAGGAGGTCCAGTCTCTTCTTCAGACAGAAGCCATAGAGGAAGTCCCATTGTGCCTCAGGAGGAAAGACTTCTAGTCTCATTAATTCCTCATTTCCAAGACAAAAGGGGATCTCAGACCTATTTTAGATCTAAGAGAGTTGAACAAATTCCTGAAGAAAATAAAAGTCTTCATGGTTACCCTAGCTTCAGTTATTCCCTTCCTGGAACAGGGGGACAGGTGTGTTGTCCTCATCTTAAATGAAATGTACTTCCATGTCGTAATACACCACAACCATCAGAAATTGTTTTTCCTTGTGTCCTGACACAAGGAAAAAAGGGAAAGCAGTAGAACAGAGACCCTGGACTTCAGAAAAGCAGACTTCGACTCCCTCAGGGAACTGATGGGCAAGGTCCCCTGGGAGAATAACATGACGGGGAAAGGAGTCGAGGAAAGCTGGCTGTATTTCAAAGAAACCTTATTGAGGTTGCCGGAACAAACCATCCCGATGTGTAGGAAGAAAAGTAAATATGGCAGGCGACCAGCTTGGCTTAACAGTGAAATCCTTGCTCGTCTTAAACACAAAAGAACAGCTTACAAGAAGTGGAAGTTTGGACAAAGAACCAGGGAGGAGTATAAAAGTATTGTTCAGGCATGCAGGTGTGAAATCAGGAAGGCCAAATCACACTTGGAGTTGCAGCTAGCCGGAGATGTTAGGAGTAACAAGAAGGGTTTCTTTAGGTATGTTAGCAACAGGAAGAAAGTCAAGGAAAGTGTGGGCCCCTTGCTGAATGAGGGAGGGAACCTAGTGACAGAGGATGTGGAGAAAGCTAGTGTACTCAATGCTTTTTTTGCCGTTGTCTTCACAGACAAGGTCAGCTCCCAGACAGCTGCACTCTGCAGCACGGTATGGGGAGGAGGTGACCAGCTCTCTGTGGAGAAAGAAGTAGCTCGGGGCTATTTAGGAAAGCTGGACGAGCACAAGTCCATGGGGCCGGATGCGCTGCATCCGAGGGTGCTAAAGGAGTTGGCCGATGAGATTGCAGAGCCATT
Source organism: Mauremys reevesii (assembly GCF_016161935.1). NCBI lineage: Eukaryota > Metazoa > Chordata > Testudines > Geoemydidae > Mauremys > Mauremys reevesii. The sequence goes on from NC_052624.1 coordinate 253,735,334, forward strand.
GGCCATTATCTTTGAAAAATCATGGCGATCGGGGGAGGTCCTGGATGACTGAAAAAAAGCTAATGTAGTGCCCATCTTTAAAAAAGGGAAGAAGGAAGATCCAGGGAACTATAGGCCAGTCAGTCTCACCTCAGTCCCTGGAAAAATCATGGAACAGGTCCTCAAGGAATCAATCCTGAACCACTTAAAGGAGGGGAAAGTGATCAGGAACAGTCAGCATGGATTCACCAAGGGCAAGTCATGCCGGACTAACCTAATTGCCTTCTATGACGAGATAACCGGCTCTGTGGATGAGGGGAAATGCAGTGGATGTACTATTTCTGGATTTTAGCAAAGCTTTTGATACAGTCTCCCACAGTATTCTTGCCAGCAAGTTAAAAAGTCTGGGCTGGATGAATGGACGGTAAGGTGGATAGAAAACTGGCTAGATGGTCGGGCTCAACGGGTAGTGATCAATGGTTCCATGTCTAGTTGGCAGCCGGTATCAAGTGGAGTGCCCCAAGGGTCGGTGCTGGGGCCGGTTTTGTTCAATATCTTCATTAACGATCTGGAGGATGGTGTGGACTGCACCCTTAGCAAGTTTGCAGATGACACTAAACTGGGAGGAGTGGTTGATACGCTGGAGGGTAGGGATAGGATACAGAGGGACCTAGACAAATTAGAGGATTGGGCCAAAAGAAATATGATGCGGTTCAACAAGGACAAGTGCAGAGTCCTGCACTTAGGACGGACGAATCCCATGCACTGCTACACACTAGGGACCGAATGGCTGGGCAGCAGTTCTGCAGAAAAGGACCTAGGGGTTATGGTGGACGAAAAGCTGAATATGAGTCAACAGTGTGCCCTTGTTGCAAAGAAGGCTAATGGCATTTTGGGTTGTATAAGTAGGGGCATTTCCAGCAGATCAAGGGATGTGATCATTCCCCTCTACTCAGCACTGGTGAGGCCTCATTTGGAGTACTGTGTCCAGTTTTGGGCCCCACACTACAAGAAGGATGTGGATAAATTGGAGAGAGTCCAGCGGAGGGCAACAAAAATGATTAGGGGGCTGGAGCACATGACTTATGAGGAGAGGCTGAGGGAACTGGGATTGTTTAGTCTGCAGAAGAGAAGAATGAGGGGGGATTTGATAGCTGCTTTCAACTACCTGAAAGGGGGTTCCAAAGAGGATGGATCTAGACTGTTCTCAGTGGTAGAAGATGACAGAACAAAGAGTAATGGTCTCAAGTTGCAGAGGGGGAGGTTTAGGTTGGATATTAGGAAAAACTTTTTCACTAGTAGGGTGGTGAAGAACTGGAATGGGTTACCTAGGGAGGTAGTGGAATCTCCTTCCTTAGAGGTTTTTAAGGTCAGGCTTGACAAAGCCCTGGCTGGGATGATTTAGTTGGGTTTGGTCCTGCTTTGAGCAGGGGGTTGGACTGGATGACCTCCTGAGGTCCCTTCCAACCCTGAGATTCTATGATTCTATGATTCTAAGTTTCTCAGATTCTTGGTGAATGGGTATCATTGTCAGTGCACAGTTCTTCCATTCGATCTTTCAGCTGCTCTTTGGGTGTTCATGAAGTGCATGACCAAGCACTTCTATGTGGCAGCACATCTATGAAAATTAGAAGTCCATGTATTCCTGTACTTGGATGACCGGTTGATCAGAGCTTGGTCTGAGGCTCAAGTGTTATCCAGCATATCCACCGTCCTCACCATGTTCAACACACTGGGACTCCTGGTAAATTGAGTCAAATCAATCCTAAAACCAGTACAGAGAATAGAGTTCATTGGGGCAATCTTAGACTCCACAAAGGCCAATGCAGGTTCAAAATGTTATGAGACCTAGTGCTGCAGCTGAAAGCAAACCCTCTTACCTCAGCACACAGCTGTCTCAATCTCCTGGTCCACATGGCAGCTTGTATTATTTCAGCATACCAGGCTGCATCTCAGAAAGCTGCAGACCTGGCTAGCTTCAGTGTATGCCCCAAGTCGTTATCATTTGGACAAAGTGGTTTGAGTGCCAATGTAAGTTTTATCATCTTTGGATTGGTGGATGGATTCTCTGAAAGTTTGCATGGGGGTTCTGTTTGTTCCCCCTCTACCAACCCTCATGCTAGTCATAGACGCATCATCCCAGGGTTGGGGAACTCATATGGGTTCCTGCACACTCAAGGTCTCTAGTAATCTCAAGATCTAAAGACTCATATAAATGTCTGGGAGCTAAGAGTGATATGTCTAGCCTGCTCGGCCTTCCTTTCCCACATAGAAAATAATTTTTTCCTCTAACAGACAACTCTGCAGCTGTGTTATACATAAACAGGCAGGGTAGAAGAGTTAAAAGCCCTAGTATGCAGCTTTCCACAGGCATAAGGTTTATCTTCACTCTCACCCAAAATTTCTCACTAAGGTAGTCTCTAATTTTCACGTTAACCAGGCAGTCTATTTGCAGACTTTCTTTCTGAAACTTCATGCTAATACAGATGGAGAGAAACTGCATCCACTGGATGTGAGAAGGGCTCTAGCTTTCTACCTGGAGCGTACTACGTCCTTTAGGTCTTCTTCTCAGTTGTTTGTTGCGATTTCAGACAGAGCTAAGAGCAGTCGAGCGTCTACTCAGAGGGTTCCATCCTGGATCTCCTCATTCTTTTGTTTTTGCTACCAGTTTAACTAATATAGTTCCACCAGCTGGAGTACTGGCACATTCTACTAAAGTGCTGCAACATCAGCGGCTTTCTCAGCACAAGTATCTGTCATAGACATTTGTAAAGCAGCAACTTGGTCATCTGTCCACACTTTTGCTTTTCATTAAGCCATTTCCCATCAGTCCAGGGATGATTCCAGTTTCAGATGGGTTGTCTTTCAGTTACTGTTCAGGTAGACTCCAAGCCCACCTCCACGTTTGTCTGCTTGTGAGTCACCTACAATGGAATGGGAACATGCAAGCACTTGAAGAAGAAAAAATGGTTACCTACCTTTCTGTAACTGTTTTTGAGATGTGTTGAACATGTTCATTCCATAACCCACCCGCCTTCCTGTCTCCATCAGAGTCTATCCAGTATGAAGGAACTGAGCAGGGTTGTGGGGCAGCTCTGGGCTCTTACACCAGCATGCAGCGACTCTTGGCAAGAGAAGGCTCTCAGACCACCCCAACAGGTTCTTCGGAGGGAAAAAATTCTCTGACAACTGTGCACAAGACTCGTACACCCCAACAATGGAAATTTACAAAAAATTAAAATGTTTAATAAGATTGGTCCCAACACCGATCCCTGAGGAACTCCACCAGTAACCTGCCTCCAGCCTGATAGTTCACCTTTCCATATGACCTGTTGTAGTCTCCCTTTTAATCAGTTCCTTATCCACCTTTCAATTCTCATATTAATCCCCATTTTCTCCAATTTAACTAATAATTTCCCATGTGGAACTGAATATAATGGCTTACTTAAATCCAGGTACATTAAATCTACTGCATTTCCTTTGTCTAAAAAAAATTCAGTTATCTACTCAAAGAGGGAGATCAGATTGCTCTTGCACAATCTACTTTTTGTAAAACTATGTTGTATTTGATCACAATTATCTTTTACCTCTATGTCCTTAACTACTTTCTCTTTCAAAATTTATTCCAAGGCCTTGCATACAATCGAGGCCAAACTAACAGGACTGTAGTTTTCTGGATCACTTTTTTCCCCTTTCTTAAAAAATCCTTTATTAGCAATTATCCAGTCAGAGGGTCATTAAAAATTCTTGCTATTCGGATTGCAATTTCATGTGCCAGTTCCTTTAATATTCTTGGATGGAGATTATCTGGGCCCCCAATTTAGTCTCATTAAACTGTTTGAGTTTGACTTCTACCTCGGATGTGGTCATTTCTGCTTCCATATCTTCATCCCCATTGGCCACCCTGCCACTACTCCTAAGCTCTCATTATCCTTTTTAAAAACTAGGCAAAGTATTTGTTTAGGTGTTGGGCCATGCCTAGATTATCTCCACTTCACTGTCAGTGCTTTGTGGTCTTCTTTCCTTATTTTCTTTTTATTTTTTATGGCTATAGAATCTTTTACTATTGGTTTTAATTTCCAGTGCAAGGTCCAAATCTGCTTGGCTTTTGAAGTTCTCGCTTTATCCCTTCACTTTCTTACCTCCAAGAGGTAGCTTTCCTTGCTGATCCATCTCCTCTTCAATTCCTTGTTGGCTTTCTGCTTTCTCTTAATAACCTGTTTGAGATGCTTGCTCATCCAACTTGGTCTGCAACCCTTCCCTATAAATTTTCCATTGCTTGGCATGGAAGCTACAGATAGTTTCTGCAACTTTGACTTAAACAATTCCAAGCCTCCTCTGCATTCAGATCTTTGAGTTCTTCAGTCCAGTCCCCTTCCCTAATTCCCTTAATTTTTTAAAGTTTGCTCTTTTGAAATCAAGGACTCTAGTTGCAGATCTATTTTTGTTTATCCTTCCATTTAGTTTAAACTGAACTATCTCATGATCACTCGAACCAAGGTTGTCCCCTACAACCAGTTCTTCAATGAAATCCTCTCTACTCACCAATACCAAATCTAAAATGGCATCATCTCATGCTAGTTCAGCAACTATTTGGTGAAGAAATCTGTCAGCTATCACATCCAGGAAAATCTTGGCCCTGCTATTATTAGTAGCACTTGTCCTTCAATCTATATCTAGGAAGTTAAAGTCTCCAATAATCACACAATTCCCAGTAGTATTTATTTCATTAAAAACTTTAAAGAGGACTCTATTCATATCAAAATCAGATTCTGGGGTTCACAGCATACCCCAAGCATTATGCCAGGGGTACCCCTGGTAGCTTTCTTCCCCAAGGTGCTTTTTGACCCAAACAGACTCTATCTTATCCATTCCATCACTTATAATTTCTTTAGTCTACCTGATCATTAATATAAAATGCTACTCCACCAAATTTACCTTTATTTCTGTCTTTCCTGAACAGCACATTCCCTTCAATACCTATACTCCAGTCATGACTGTTATTCCACCATATTTCTGTTATCCCTATAACATGTGGTTTTACTTTCTGCACCAGTAGTTCTACTTCTTCCATTTTGTTCCCCAGACTCCTTGCATTGGTGTACAAACATCTTAGTTGTTTCTGGTTGGCTCTGCCCAGATTCCTCACCCAATAGGTTATAGCCGTTCTACTAACCAGACTGTTAGCTTCTCTAGTATCAGCACTATCTTTCTTCTTAAGGTCCGTTCTCCTTCCCACTGCTGTTCCTTTCTCCATTGCTGTATTCTCTCTTTTTTGATTTTCTTCCCAATCAATATTATAATCAGGCATGGAGATTACATGAGCATCTCCCAACCGTCTCTCCCAAGTTCCTTGCTTAAAGTCCTTTGAATCAGTTATGCTAACCTACATCCCAGTCTATTTCTCTCCCTACTCAGATGGAGTCCATCCCATGAGAACAGTCCTCTGTCCATGAAGGCCTCCCAGTGGCTGAACATCCCAAAGCCCTCCTTATGGCACTGCTGCCTGAGCCATCTGTTGATCATCACAGTCTTGTCTTGCTTTCATTCTCCTCCTGTAGGGACAGGTAGAATCCCACTGAAGGTCACCTGAGCCTCCATTTCTTTAAGCGTCTTCCCCAGCCTGGCATACATTCCAATGACAATCTAGCTGCATCATTTGTTCCCACGTGAAGGACAATCAGTGGATTCTTTCCTGCTCCCATAGGATCCCCTTCAGCCTCAGGTCCACATCCCGTATCTTAGTTCCTAGCAGACAGTACACTCTTCTGTTCTCTGGATCAGCTCTGGTTACAGGCCTGTCTGTTTCCCCTGTTTTCAGCTGGCTTCTGTAACACTACTCCTGTACTGTCTCCTGGCTGCTTGGCTGCCTTTATAAGCCCCTAATCAAGGAAGCCCTACTCCCTAATCACGGAAGCCCGGCCCCCTAATCAGGGCTCTGCTTCTCTCACAATACACTTCCCTCTACCAGTCCCTGCAAACTGAACCAACCCCCACCACAAAAACACAAGCACAAAAAACAAACTGCACAAGAATTCACTTCCTTTAAGGAACAGAGGCTGCCTTCTCCCTTCTCATCTAACTGAACTCCCACTAAAACTCACCTATTTTCAGCTCTGTTTGCTGACACCTGCATTGCTGCTCCCCTATATGCTTTGGAGCCATAGAACTAGTTCCAGTTCAGCACAGGGGAAAGAGGTTCTATTCCAAGTACTTTTGGTTCCCAAAATGAAGGGGGAATGGAGACCAATATTAGATCTCAAACATCTAAACAATTACACAAAACAGCAGAAATTCAGGGTGGTGACTCTCACTATAATTCCCTTCCTAGACTCAGGTGATTGGCATGTGACTCAACCTTCAGGATGTGTATTTTCATGTCACAATTCACCCCTCTCACAAGAAGTTTCTTCGTTTCATAGTCAACCATGACCACTTCTAGGAGTGTGTGCTCCCTTTCAGCCTCTCCTTTGCCCTAAGAGTATTCTCCAAGATCATAACGGTCGTAGCCTCCAACCTATATCAACTAGGAATAATCATCTTCCCTCATCTTGATCTTACTCAGGGGTTGATATTACTAAGAGCTCCTGTTGGCAGTACAAATATGGTCTCTGTTCCACAGTTTAGGCCTCCAACTCAATCTCGAAAAGTCTGCTTTGACACCAGCATAGTGGATAGATTTCATAGGAGTTTCTCTGGATGCAGTGACACCCAAGGCTTACGTATCTATAGACAGGTTTGTGACCCTAAAATATCTCTTCTCGAGGATTCAGATAAGTTCCAAACCTTGGCAAGAAATTGTCTCCAACTAATAGATCATATGGCAGCTTGCGTCTTCGTAATCCAACACAACAAGTTACATCTTTGATGTTTCCAGGGATAGCTCAGGACTGTTTATGTACTGGACAAGCACAGTCTGGATAAGCAGGTGTCTTTCTCCATTGGATTTTAGAGTCACTCAACTGGTGGAAGAACCCTTCCAAGGTCTGTGTGAGAGTCCCTTTTCTTCAAGCTCCTCCTACCATCATTATAACGTCAGATGCATCCGTCTTGGGATGGGGGGGCACATCTAGGGTTGCACACAATCCAGGGCAAATGGTCATCCCAAGAACATCTTCTTCACATGAACCTTTTAGAACTGGGAGCAGTCAGAAATGCTTGCATTCATGTCCTTCCTCTGATCAGAGCAAAATCTTTCAAGATTATGATGGACAGCATGGCCTGCATGTTCTATATCAATCGTCAGGATAGGGCACGGTTCTCCTCACTTTGTGATGAAGTAATAGCTCCGGAATTGGTGCATTGCAAACCAGATTGTCATCTCAGCTTCTTACCTTCCAGATATACAGAACACTACAGCTGACAACCTCAGCAGGCACTTCTCCCAGAATTACAAATGGCAGGTGGATTCACGAGTCCTCAACTGCATATTTGTAACCAGGGTGGTGGGTTCGAAAAGTGGACATCTTTCCAACTGCCACCAATGCAAAGTGCAAGAAATTTTGCTTGAGAGGGGAACTTGACCCTCAATCAATAGGGGATGCCTTCTTTATTTCATGGATAAGAATCTTCTTTTCACATACCCACTAACACCATTACTTTTCAAGGTACTGAACAACACAGGGCCAAGATCATTTTAATTGCACTGATTTGGCCACGACAAGTTTGGTAGCCTTACCTTGTTCAACTTGCTTCTCATCCACCACTAAGACTTCCAGTCATTTGCTGTCTGTTGTCTCTGAATCACATTCAGATTCTTCACCCAAACGTTGAAATTCTGCAACTCCGGGCATCATTCCTGGATGGTTCTCGGGGATAGAGACTTCCTGTCCAACAGAGGTACAACAAGTATTGTTAAATAACAGAAAAACAAGTCTCTCCTGTTCACTCTTCTCTTTCAACTGTCTTGGATTACCTGTTGGAATTTAAAATATCAGGTATCACTATGAGTTCTCTAAAGGTTTACTTGGTAGCTATAAGAGTTTTAAACTCATCTGTGGAAGATTTTGGATTTTTGCTCACCCTACAACATCAAGATTCCTCAGGGGACTAATGAATCTTTTCCCACAGATTAGAGAACCAGATCCACTATGGAACTTGAATTTTGTCCATAACTGTCTTATGAAATGCCCCTTTGAGTCTTTAGCTACGCGTTTGCTGCTCCATCTACCCATGAAAACAGCTTTCTTGGTGGCCACCACTTCTGCCTGGAGGATCAGAGAACAGGGGGGATTTAATGGCAGACCTTCCTTTTACAGTGTTTTTCAAGGAAAAAATTCTATCTAAGGTGTCTTCTGAATTTCATATTAACCAGACCATTCATGTCTTGGTTTTTTCCTCGGAACGAAATCAGACTAGGCAGGAATCTGCGTTCCATACTTTGGAAGTCAAAGAGGCATTAGCTTTCTATTTTGACAGAACCAAACCATTCAGAAAGTTTCCCAGACTGTTTCAATTACGCATAGATCTAAGGAATCAACAATTTCCACCCAGAGACTTTCAAGATGGATTTCTGGGTTCATTATTTCATGTTATGATTCTGCCATTATTCAACCTCCTTCGGGAGCATTAGCCCATTCTAGATCGTAGTCTACTTCTATGGCATTACTCAAGGATGTTAACAGGCTGAAATTTGCAGAGCTGCAATTTGAACTTCCGTACATACTCTCTCCAACCACAATATGTTGATTCATGCCTTTAAATCAGATGCTGCAGTTAGCAATGCAGTTCTGTCTTCAGTATTAGACTCTGTTCCAAGATTCCTCCTCCCTGTGGAGATACTGCTTGGGAGTCACCTGAAGTGCCGTACCAATAGGAACACTATTTGAAGAAGGAGAGGCTACTCGCCTTGTGTAGTAACTTGAGTTCTTCAAGCTACGTTCCCCTGTGGGTGCTCCACTACTGCCCTCCTTCCCCTCTGCTTTGGAGCTTCCTCTGCAGGACATTGAGACAGAGAAGGATCTGAGAGCAGTTCACTTGTGCAGCCCTATATCCTTGCAACGGGGCACTGAGTGCATGTGCAGGTGAAAGGGAGGGGCACTGCTTACAAAAATCTCTGATCCAAGGTGCAGGGGCATGTGTGCACCTGAAGTGGAACACTCATTGGGACACACATTTCAAAGAACTCCAATTACTGCACAAGATGAGTAACCGCTCCTTCGCCACTTGAACATATCATTTGAAAAAATTAACCAGGACCTCTATTCTTCTTTCAGTTGCAAAGTCTCTCACCCATACCCATCAACATTCTAGTGATCTCATCAACTACAACATTCTTTATTCAGTGTATTCTACCTATTCTTTCATTAAATCTATAAACAAAATTTTCTGTGGTGTTCATGATATCATCACCAAGCACTTCCTGATTATGTTTGAACACTTCTCTACTGCTCCTCAGAATGACGTTGTCTTCTCTTGTTCATTTATTTTCATACATATTATATACTGTGTCCTATCTGCTGCTTTCAACCTATCCCCATAAAACTGGACTATTTCCCATACCTCAAGCTTTCATTGGCATACATGACCTTCAGCTGTATATGTCAGAAACTTGGCAAACAATCTATGTCTCATGATGGTGTTTTTCTTTTTGTATCCCTATGCCCTCAGTAGTCTTAATAATTTGTAGTGGCCTTTACCAGAAATTTCATTTGTTGATGCCCTTTTCCCTATGTATCAGGGATAACATGGTTAGCAAAGAATTTGCAAGAGAAGAACCAGTAATGAGACTCCAGAGCTTCAGAAACTGCATCCACAGAAAAATTAACTGGTTATTTACAGCCACCAGCTCACCTACTGTAGGGCAATGTGAATTCTCTTTGCCTCTGGGCAATCAGTTTTCCCAAGACCATCTATGAGCTGCATATTGTTCTATAGTTCTCTGACCTGTGCTTGCCTGAGGCTGGATGGCAATTCTAAAGACATGATGCTCCCTGCCCTTCTACATAGTATCTTGCCATTCCCCCAGGTGGTTGATTTCTACCTTGCCTCAAGAGATTATGGCTTTGTGCCCTTTGCCTTTGGAGTTGTGTTTTCTTGAGGTAGAGTCACAAACTAAGGATAACTCTCAGAAAACCGTATTGCACTTTTTTTCCACAGCATCCAGAATAAAGTGAAAAGGGAGGGGTTTGTACCAGAACTTTCCTAATGGGCTAATTTTAAACTCTAAGAGACCAGTAACGGGACTTGACAGATAGTGGGGTTTCATTGACATTCCCAAATTATTATTCAAATGATTCTGAATCCCTTCATTATCAGTAGATTTGTGAAGAAATTGAATCCAGATCAGGTATTCATCTCCTTTCCAGTCCCATCTCTGTCTGCTAGGAGAGCTATAAATCTCATCAGCAACTCCACAGGGATGCTCTACCATTGCAAATTCAGTCTAATTTCTTTTCCTTCCTCACTTCCAAGTGTGCTGGTAACCATTGCTCCATTTCCATATCAGTAATTCTCCTCTCCATCCAGCCTGCTTACTCTCGCTTCCCAGTATTTTCTTGTACAGTTGAAAAGAATTTCATTTCTCTCTTTCAATCTAAGGTCTCTCTAATTTGTGATAACGACTAAGACTGATATCTTCTCCTTCCTTGCCTCTGTGTCTACTTTCTTTTTCCTTTCCTTGCCTCCCTGGACCTTCCTAAAATTATGCATTAGAAAAGAACCTCCTCCAAACATCACTATGCACAGACTTTTACCTCATAACAAAGTGCTAAAGAAAATCTCCTCCTCTAATCTTTCCAAGCACCTGTCTTACAATATTATCCTTGACCAATTTCAGACTGGGTTTCATTCTGGCCATAATGTGGAAGCCACTTTCTTTTTATAGTTAGTGACTTCCTCCTTCTGCTGCCCATAGCTCACTGTTTTTTCTCAGAGACCTAAGTGCTCCCTTTTGACTGCTGTGGACCACTCCACTCATCTGGACCTCTTCTATAGCTTCTATACATCAGTTCCCTCTTGTCTCAGTTTTACTTTTACCTACCTCACTTAACCGTGCTTTCACTTTCTCAACAGTGGTTCCTGCTCTGTGACAAGACCTGTCTTCTACGGAGATCCACCAATCTCAATTTCCTTTTCTACCTATCTCTGCCCTTTAAGGACCCACTGGTCTTTTCTGTCTAACTGTTCCTAACTCTTAACAGTGTAACTATAATGACCCCTTTTATGCTGATGATGCTTAATTGTAAATCTCTTTCAACAGTTTAATGACTCCTCCCTTTCCAAATACCCTTTGCCTATCTTGGCTAGGTAAAACCAAAAGCTTAAGGCAGACCTTCTTACCTCATCCTCTCACTACGCACCCATATACCAACTCCCCCAGTTGGAGTGAGAGCAGTTTTAGATATTTGGAGTAGACTTTCTATATCTCTTCACCTCATCAACTCTTACATCACTTTTCAAATCTTCCCTGAAAACATATAGTCTCCCTGGCCTAGAACTCTTTCCCACTGGTAATATTTAACTCTAAATTATTATGATAAAGATTTTGAATTGTACCTTTCATAAAAAAGGGTAAGATTCTGCTTACTTTGCTCATGTGAGTAATCCCATAGAAATCCCATGAGCAGGATTTGGCCTTACAGTGCTATCAGAAGAACATAATAATGGCCATACTGGGTCAGACCAAAGGTCCATCTAGCCCAGTATCCTGTATTCCGACAGTGGCCAGTGCCGAGTGCCCCAGAGGGAATGAACAGAACAGGTAATCATCAAGTGATCCTTCCCCTGTTGCTCATTCCCAGCTTCTGGCAAACAGAGGCTAGGGACACCATTCCTGCCCATCCTGGCTAACAGCCATTGATGGACCTATCCTCCATGAATTTAGCTAGTTCTTTTTTCAACCGTGTTATGGTCTTGGCCTTCACAACATCCTCTGGCAAGATGTTCCAAAGGTTGACTGTGCGTTGTGTGAAGAAATACTTCCTTTTATTTGTTTTAAACTTGCTGCCTATTAATTTCATTTGGTGCCCCTAGTTCTTGTGTTATGAGATGTAGTAAACAACACTTCCTTATCTACTTTCTTGACATCAGTCATGATTTTATAAACCTCAATCATATTTCCCCTTAGCCGTCTCTTTTCCAAGCTGAAAATTCCCAGTCTTATTAATCTCTCCTCATACCTCTAATCATTTTTGTTGCCCTTTTCTGAACCTTTTCCAATTCCAATATATCATTTTTGAGATGGGGCGACCACATCTGCACACAGTATTCAAGATGTGGGTGTACCATGGATTTATATAGAGGCAACATGATATTTTCTGTCCTATTATATATCCCTTTCTTAATTATTCCCAGCATTGTTTGCTTTTTTGACTGCTGCTGCACATTGAGTGGATGTTTTCAGAGGACTATCCACAATGACTCCAAGATCTTTCTTGGGTGGTAACAGCTAATTTAGACCCATCATTTCATATGTATAGTTGGGATTATGCTTTCCAATGTGCATTACTTTGCATTTATCAACGTTAAATTTCATATGCCATTTTGTTCCCCAGTCACCCAGTTTTGAGAGATCCTGTTGTAGCTCTTCGCAGTCTGTCTGGGACTTAACTATCTTTAGTAATTTTGTATGATCTAAAAATTTTGCTACCACACTGCTTACCCCTTTTTCCAGATCATTTATGAATATGTTGAATAGGACTGGTCCCAGAACAGAACAGACCCCTGAGGGACACCACTATTTACTTCTTTCCATTCTGAAAACTCACCATTTATACCTACCTTTTAACCAGCTACCAATCCATGAGAGCTCCTTCCCTCTTATCTTCCCTCTTACTTTGTGTAAGAGCCTTTGGTGAGGGACCTTGTCAAAGGCTTTCTGAAGATCTACATACACTATATCCACTGGATCCCCTTGGTCCACATGCTTGTTGACCCCCTCAAAGAATTCTAGTAGATGGGTGAAGCATGATTTCCCTTTACTAAAACCATGTTGACTGTTTCTCAAATTATGTTCATCTATATGTCTGACAATATTATAGTTTCAACAAGTTTACCCGGTAGTGAAGTCAGGCTTATGGGCCTGTAATTGCCGGGATCACCTCTGGAGCCCTTTTTAAAAATTGGCACCACATTAGCTATCTTCTAGTCATCTGGTAGAGAAGCTGATTTAAATGATAGGTTACAGACTACAGTTAGTAGTTCTGCAATTTCAAATTTGAGTTCCTTTAGAACTCTTGGGTGAATACCACCTAGTCCTGGTGACTTATTGCTGTTTAATTTATCAATTTGTTCCAAAACTTCCTCTAATGATACCTCAATCTGGGACAGTTCCTCAGATCTGTCACCTAAAAGGAATGGCTTAGGTTTGGGAATCTCCCTCACACCCTCAGCCGTGAAGACCGATGCAAAGTATTCATTTAGTTTCTTCGCAATGGCCTTATCGTCCTTGAGTGCTCCTTTAGCACCTCGATAGTCCACTGGTCCCACTGGTTATTTAGAAGGCTTCCTGCCTCTGATGTTATTAAAAAAAATTGCTATTATTTTTTGAGTCTTTGGCTAACTGTTCCTCACATTCTTTTTTGACCTTCATAATTGTATTTTTACACTTCATTTGCCAGTGTTTATGCTCCTTTCTATTTTCGTCACTAGGATTTAACTTCCACTTTTTAAAGGATGCCTTTTTGCATCTCACTGCTTCTTTTACTTTGTTGTTTAGCCACAGTGTCTCTTTTTTGGTTCTCTTACTATGTTTTTAAATTTTGGATATATATTTAAGCTGAGCCTCTATTATGGTGTCTTTAAAAAGTTTCCATGCAGCTTGCAGAGATTTCACTTTTGGCACTGTACCCTTTAATTTCTGTTTAACTAACCTCCTCATTTTTGTGTAGTTCCCCGTTCTGAAATTAAATGATACAGTGTTGGGACACTGTGGTGTTTTTCCTGCCACAGAGATATTAAATTTAATTATATTATGGTCACTATTATCAAGTGGTCCAGCTATATTCACTTCTTGGACCAGATCCTGTGCTCCACTTAGGACTAAGTCAAGAATTGCCTCTCCTCTGGTGGGTTCCAGGACCAGCTGCTACAAGAAGCAGTCATTTAAGATGTCAAGAAATTTATCTCTGCATCCCGTCCTGAGGTGACATGTACCCAGTCAATATGGGGATAATTGAAATCCCCCATTATTATTATTGGGTGTTTTATTTTAATAGTCTCTCTAATCTCCCTGAGCATTTCACAGCCACTGTCACCATCCTGGTCAGGTGGTTGGTAATAAATCCCTACCACTATATTCTTATTATTAGAGCATGGAATTTCTATCAATAGAGATTCTATGGTACAGTTTGATTCATTTATGACTTTTGCTTTATTCGATTCTACGCTTTCTTTCACACATAATACCACTTCCCCACCAGCACGACCTGTTCTGTCTTTCTGATATATTTGGTACCCTGGTATTACTGTATCCCATTGATTATCCTCATTCCACCAAGTTTCTGTGAGGTATATTATATCAATATCCTCATTTAATATGAGGCACTCTATTTTATTATTTAGACTTCTAGCATTGGTATATAAGCACTTTAAAAACTGTCCCCTTTTAGCTGTCTGCCATTACACAATGTAATTAAATGGGACTCTTTTATTTGACTGTTTCTGATCAGACCCTGCCTGTATTTTATCATTTTATCATTTTCCATTCTCTTGTCCTCACTAGGACATAGAGATACTCTATTAATAGATCCTCCCCTAAGGGATGTCCAAACATGTGCTCCTCCGCATCTGTTGGCTTTCCCCCAGCCCTTAGTTTAAAAACTGCTCTACGACCTTTTTAATGTTAAGTGCCATCATGTTGCAATGTTTTCTTTAATATGCTATAGGAATAATTATTTTACAAATTGTAGTTTACAAACATGTGTTATATAGAAACATTGTGAAAAAGTCCTAAAGCTGACCCATTACAAAAAATACAGTCAACAGTATTTCAGAAGTCCCATACTTTTGCTTAGAAATCAAGAATAAAATGGGAAGTATCTACATATTAAACACCAAACTAAAGAGGCACAAATGCCACATATGCTCTAGCTTGTCAGCCTATTGTACAAATGACTCCCGCACTCAGCTGTCTGGAACTTTTTGAAAATAAGCAACTTTAAAAATATAGACATTTTGAATTAATATTTCAAAAGAGGATGACTAAGCCTTTAAAGACCAACTGGTACGTTGTCAACCTGCCAGGAACAGGAGGGCTGTGCCTAATTTGCATTAGAAATTACATATTATTGTAAATAAAAAATAAAACACACAAATATTGTCTCTGCTAGATGAACCAAAATTACTTCTTTGAGTTCACCAGCAACAAGGGTCTGCAGCTGATAACCTTTGTGTTTGCGGGAAGAAGGTGGCAGGAGAGGCTGAACTTTAGAGGCCAGATGATGATCCTCAGCTGTGACTGAGGAGTACTAGATATGGGGTTCTCACAGCAAATTTTTTGGTGGCCTCAGAGTGCAGCCACCAACTCTTGCTGGTGTCCACTCTGACAATTTTTCCTAAAATACTTAATTAACTTTAGGAAAAATAAATAAATATGCACATATATGTGTCTAAATCATTGTAATTTAGATATGTAGGTTTTTTTTGCAGACTCAGTAATAAAAATTGTCTCTATTCTTTACTGGACATAAACAGAATAGAAACACAAGGTGCTTTGTTTTGCTTTTTGGCTGCTTTTTTTTTACTTGCTAGTTAGTAAGCTTGCTACTGTGAAAAATTATATTTATAAATTTGTTAATATCAATTTTCACAGCAGACTTACTCAGCCCCAGCAAGCTGGGCGACAAATTAAGCCCTGGATGGGGAGGTGGGTAGGGAGGCGGGAGTACCAGGGGCAATGGAGGGGGCTGAAGGCGGCAGCAGCGTTGGGGTGATGAGGGTGGGGATAAGCCTGGAGCCTGGGGTCCTGCTGCACAGCAGGGGACTGGAGGAGGCATAGGGGCCGGGGTGACATGTGGGGGGATGAGCCTGGGACTGGATCTCTGGGGTCAGAGCTCAAAGCCCTGTGGCTGGGGGGCGGAACCCACTGCCGCACAGCCAGAGCCTGCCACCCATCACCCCAGGGCTGATGCCTGAGCAGCACCACCCCTGGGAAGGTAGGGAACTCACACTGGTTGTCTGCTCTTACCATGTTTGTGGCTCCAGGAGGCATGGACCAGCACTTGCTGGTGGCCCTGAAGGAGGGGCTGCTGCTTTTCCCCTCCCCCAGTCACCACCCAGAATGCTGTGGCCGCAAGAAAAAAAAAACCCCGATGGCCGCATGCAGCCACAGTGGCAACATTTGAGAAACACTGCATTAGATATAGAAGTGAGGGAGGAGGGTCCATAAAAGGTGTGTTTTGAACATTCCTGGTCTTTGAAGCACTTTAAACCAAGCTGATCCCCTAGCTAGCATAGGTTTGAGTGTCCTATGGGGCCACTATGACTTTTGGGGATTGGAGGGGTGTCCAATAATCCCAGCCATCTCCCCTAAGGTGGCAGCAAAGACAGGCTAGCATAAGTGCCAAAACAGTGGTTCTGCACAATTTAAAGATGCTCCTACCTAGAGGGGATCCTCTGAGGGCTGGATCTTTTGGGTTTAGTGCTGCTTTATGCTGATAAAACAGCCAGAGTACATCCCAGAATTGGGCCAAGGACTCCACAGGGCACATATTATCAAAAGAACACACCTGCTTTACATTTTGATCCAGGAGGAATGACCCTATTCCAGCTTGGTTCTTCAGCAGCACAGTAGGTAACCTATGCTAGGTTTGAATACATGCAGGCAAAATTGATTATCCCACAGTCACTTGTCTATTTTTGTGAGCACCACTTTTGTAAATAGCTTTGTATCTCATTCATTCCAGTTTTGCAAGGGTCTGTGTGTTTTAGTAATTGTTGAAGGACTGGTGGTAGAACATTAACATTTTTAGTAGGATTCCCCTCCAGGTATATGAAATAGATTCCCAAAGAATAGGCAGCCCTTTCATCCTTATTTTCTTCAAATGGCAATAGTGTGTTTCATGAAGAAAACATACTTTGCCCAAACAGGATGAGGCTCCAGCTCATGAGCAAAAAACAGAAGAGTCATGAGCTGGAGTTGCTGGACCCTATTTATGTAAATGGTGTTATTTAAGAATTAAGCTTTTAAAAATTTTTTTAGTTATGTTACATCAAAACACAGTTTTAGCTAATAGTCTTTGTAGAGTTGAGATTTAGAGGTAAGGCATTTGTATACTCAGAGGTTGGTAAATAAATCACTTCTAATGAGGTTTTCTAAATAACTCCTTTCCATTTTCCCCTTAGATAACACAAACATTAGGGATGGGACATGTACTGCATTTAGCTACCAAGCAAAGGTTAACACTGTTTACTGTTAAAACAGGAAACCCATTTTACATTTTCTATTATTCAGTGGCTGCAGAATTGGCTACAAATTCACCAGTTGGGCAGGATAGAGCTCTCTCTCGAGCACAGGAACAAAATATGAAAATGGAGGCTGAGATCAGCATTGTGAAGAAAGTACCACTTTGCGCTGTGGTACCAACATTATGACTTGCTACTGTTTTAAATAGTAAAATGAAAAACGCAAAAGGTAAAGAAAATACTTGAGTCTGAGAAGGGTGTGATTTTTAAACTGTGCTTTATGATTAGTCCAGTTGCCAGGGGACAATTGCCCACAGGACAAAAACAACCACTGTAATCGACAAACATTGTTAGCAGACAGAATAGAGGTCAGGGACTAAACAGGGAAGGAGCCTGAGCTATCCCCTGACCCTCCAGGGTCAGGATTGATATATTATATTGATCCACTGTTCTACCAGTATAATTCCCTCCCACCAGAAACCCCAAAGCTAAACTTAAAAAAATATGCAAAAAAATGCAAAGAATACACAGGGATATCCTACCATAAAAGCTCAACCCCCCTTACCTGGCAACCCAGAAGCTGTTGTACCCCTTGCCGTTAAAGGTAACAGTCTTCAGTCTTCTTTTCCAAGTATAGCAAGGAGAAACAAAGCAAAATTATTTACCAGGCTGTCAAAAAGAACATGAACAGAATAAAATCATGAATCATGGCTGCCTTTGGGACATTCCTCTATGTCCCAGTATCTGCCCAGGTTGTCAATATAGCTGAAGCACACCTACTATTGAACCCAACACAAGAAACCTCCCAGCCCAGTTGCTCTCAGACTAAAAGCACAAAGATAAGAATCAGTGGACCTCATCATAAAGGAACATACCAGTACGGGCCTGACCCAAAGCACATTGAAGTCAGTGGGTTTTGTTCTAGTGATTTCAGTGGGCTTTGGATCAGGCCCTAAATTTCTTCTTGCCAAAGAAAGGACACATAACAAATATCATCATCACCTACCAGTAAGTGTCCATCAGGGTAATACAGCCACATCTCAATCCAATAAATATATGTTTTACTATCAGACACTGAAAGGGAAGAGAATGACTGCGAGTAACAGTTATTGTGACAGCACTCCCACACCCTAACAGCAAGCACAGGCAATTGCCATCCCAATGAGTGGGTACGAGGCATAGGGAACCCCCTTAATCTTAATAACTATAATACATCCTCTGCTTAGGGAACTTAGAAGAACATGCACTGCTCTGGTCCTCATTAACAGAACTAAGGGCTATAGGTTCCATTCCCGGTACAGTCATGAAAAGTAGAATGTGTAAGTGCTACTATGTCAGAGTGATTGGTAGGGTATTAGAAGCCAGCATTAGGCATAAGCAGACTAAGCAATTGCTTAGAGTCCAGGGGGCTCCCTATTTGTTTTTTGTTTTGGGGGGAACCCCCAAAATACTCCTGCTTAGACACCCCACCAATGGGCTAGCATCACATCTGTTAGAAACTGAGTAGAACAGAACCAACCGTACATGATTATAGACTCCTGTTAAAATTCTGGCAATTAAATAAGGGGGGGATCTAATACAAATCAGTCATCAGCCTACTCCATCCCGGAGAAACCTTTTTCTTCAAGGTAAATATTATTTATGTGTTTTTTACACTGGTGACTGAATGCTGGCTCAGCCTCTCTGTCTGTTCCACATAACCCTGACCAACACCAGATAGCACCCTTAGCAGGGCTACAATGCAGTCCTATATGTTTGGGTGCTAGTGGCTCCTTTCTAACACAATTGATTGAAAGTTCTCTGTGGCTCTGGGTTCGCAGGGATGACTTTCACCTTTTGGGCCAAACTATAACTGTTAATTGGTGCTTTGTGCTGGTGCCAGTTCAGGACTACACTATCTCAGTAGGGAGGCATTGGACATCCAGGGGGCGCAAGGCTTGTCGGAGAGCTCCTCAGCATACAGGTAGAGTGTACTCACTGCACCTCGCTTAGAAGGTGTAGGTACTTCTCCAAAAGGCTGGCTTGTAGCTCCTTCAGTTTACTCATCCACTGCTCCATTACTGATGCCAATCTCCAGGATATTCTACAGTATAATTTACAGTGTATGTACCATTCAAGTGACTAGGCCTTTATTTTGTTTAAATGAGCTATTCTCTGGCTTCTGTCTGGGGAATTAGGACCAATCTCTGCTCTTGGGTGCACTCAAAGAGTGCTCACTGAAGTTGGAGGAAGCCATGCGTGCAAATAGAATTTGTATTTTAGGTTTTGTTTTAATCTCTAATTCTAAAATAAGTGTCCTAATTTTCAAAATTGCTGTACCATCAAATTCAAGAAATGCTACTGGTGCTCAGGACTTCTGAAAATAAAATGACTTGTTTAAGTGCCTACAAGGGGTTTAGGAGCCTAACATTAGGCACCCTTTTTTGAGAATCATGTCCTTAAAATTTTAAAGTGCTTTGAGATCCTTGGATAAAAGGTATTGTGTGACTGGAAAATAGTATAATGTTATTATACCTATTTCATATTATTTACTTCATTATGAATTGGACAAATGATTCTTGTTCTATCATTCTGCCAAATTAATATTTTAAAATTACACTGAAAATTATTTAAATGTCAAGCTCTTTCGGGGCAAGGACTCTTTTTTTATTTGTCTTGAGGTGCCATGTACATTTATGTCACTATTAACTAATAAGCATAAATTTAACCCTGACACATATTTCAATTGAATGGTACCGTACGGATGACTTGTACTATATTGTATATCAGCAAGTTGAACTACATGTCCTAAAATGCCAGTAGCATGAGCAGTTGATAAAAATTAGGCATTGTAAGGGTTTGTGTTTGCATCTCCTAGGATAGATTATGAGAATTTGTTGGACATGTAGAAACAAACGAACACCACACACTGTGATCTGATATTTTTAATTCATGGATATTTACCTAACAGTTGGAGGTGCAAAGACACCGGGTGTTAAAAAATGGGAGAGACATATTTCTAAATAAGTCAGGGTTTATGTAACATGTATTTTAAATAGAGTTTCAACCAGCTGTTTGCCAGAGATTCAATCTCTGGGGGACAAGCCCCTCTAGGCTGGCTTGGGAAACCTTCCTAACTTCTGCCATGAAAGGTTGGGATGAAACAGTCTGAAAGCTGCCAATATTTATACATTGAGAGTGAGACCTGTCAGGGAAAGAGAGAGAGTTTGAGAACCCAGAATATAATATAACATATTTGGGCCTCTATACTGAGATTGGTGGTCACACTGCTGCACCTGCATGGAGAGCCATTGAAGTCAATGTCAGGGATATGCTCATACAGATCCATTGTCCAGGAACCACCGTGAGTAAGACAATACACAGAGGTTCAGCTAAAGCAAAAGCACAAGTTTTACTAGCTAAGACATAAAAGAACTAGAGGAAGATCTGTCAGGTGCCTCTTCCCCTCACAAATTATCAGGCAGGATAAGTCCAGTGTAGTTTCCAAAGAAGTTGCTGTAAAGGCAGAGCAGTCATTAAGAGGAAGGTACCACAGGCACCTTCCTGTGAAATCGACCCAGGAATCAAGACAAAGAAGGTGCCAGATCCCCACTTTCCCTTTCCTCATGCAAGGGATGAGCTGAGGGGTGTTTCTTTCTGCACCAGTGAAGCCTTCCCCTCACTATGCCATGAAAGCAAAGGTCCAGCCAGATGCTACCTAGCCAGTGCCATTCCCTGGAACTGCAACAGTTACTCTGGCCCCAGTGCTATCTCAATTAACCTGACTGGACACTTGCTACACAGCTGAGACAAATAACTATAACAAAATGCTCCTCACAGCAAAACCTATGTGCTCTGAGGAAGGTGGAAAATCCACCCCATTAGCTGCCAGTCTGTGATGTGGGAAAAGTCCTTCCTAGACCCTTAAAAGGGCACTGGCTGAAACCCAGAGTAAAGCTGGAAATCAAGAAACAAGGAAATAACAAAGAGATGGTGGGTGGGGAAAAACAGGTATGAATGGAGGCCAGTTCCTTGGGGGAAGCCATATAAACTGTCTCTCACCTGCAAGGGTGCCAACAAGACAATGAGGTGGCCACACAGCCCAGGAATAGTCCATTCAGGCCATAGGAGGGGGAATAAAGGCAGTTCCACCACCCTGCTTTCCTTGAACCCTGCCCATGGCTGCCAAGGAGGCAGGAGAGGGGGCTGCCAGTCCTTCCCATCGTAGGGAGGACCTAAGGGTCCTCCTCTGCTAGTCCAGCCAACCCTCTCCATAGCTAATGGAGCAGAGAGTAGTATTTTGTGGAGACTAGCCGTTATGTGCTTATTTTCTTTGTCCTGGAGATTTCTGTACTGCCTTTAATTATATTTGGCCAAGACAGTGTGATCTTGGAGCGCTTCTGAAGCAAAACAGAGAATGTGCATGCTCAGGTGGAATTTCCAGTTAAATCCATTTGATGCAGTTTTAGAAATTCACTTTAAAAATATGCTATGTTTACTTGACTTGTGGAATCAAAGGCCTTTCTAAGAAAGTTTTCTAAGATCAACATTATTTCACATTAATTTAATTTTACTATTAATCAGAGGCTGTACTGTATGGTGTTCTGAATACCAGAGCACATAACCCATTATAATTAATATTATTGTTATTATTTATTAACTAGAGTGTCTATGATGGGGTGTCTGCCTCACACAGGAGTAGACAGTGTTAACTTCAGCAGGGAGCAGTGGAGATGTGCCCTCTCAGCAGCCCAGAGAGGCTTGACGAGGTGCAGCCAATCAGGGAAGAGTTGCAGAGAGCAACCAATCTGGGCCCAGCATGCTCAGATAAGAGGAGGTACAGGGCAGGGTCAGTTGCTGTTGGGAGATCAAGGACTGAGGACTGTGTATCTAGCAGGCTGAGAGACCTGCAGCACCTTGCACAGAGCAACTGTTGGCATGCACCAGTGGAGCAAGAGAGAGCTCCTGGCTGGCTGCTGGGAAGTTGTATGCCCTGAGGCTAGGGAGAAAAAGGTCCTGGGACCATGGTGAAGTGGCCCAGGGAGACATAGCAGCATTGGAAGAAGTTAGAGTTGCTGCAAGAGGCTACTATCATGGGTCCCTGGGATCCTGGCTTGGGTCTCCCCTACCCTATGGGGGAAGTAACAAGATTTGGACTGGAAGGTGGAAACGTGGATGGTGACATGGCAGGAGGGCCGAAACACAAAGAGGCTGCTGTGGTTCTTGAAGCTGCGAGAGGTGGTTCAAGCAGACAACTTGGACTGAGTGAGAGCATGCAAACCGTGGATGGGAAAGTGTCGGCCTTGAACTGATCTCCAGAATAACTAGGAGGAGGTGCTGGACCAACGGTGAGTGATGTGGCCAAGTGCAGTGCACACACCAGGAGCACCTTGCATTCCTCTATATCCTGCCCCAAGTTATTTGTGCAGCCTTCCTATCCCCCTGTATTTCATGGACTCCCTGCAAACCTTCGCCTCATGTCCCATTTTCTTCCTGTGCCAGGGGCTTTTTTTGGTCTCTGTTTTGGTGTGCGCTCACCACCAGAGCACTGCTTTGCATCAAGGCATGATGTTTCAGGAGGTCTTCATCTCCATTAAGCCATCTGCCTCTGCACGATTCAGTCCTGGGCTATGAAGCATCTAAGTCTACCCTCAGATGCTACCCTTAGAACCATCTACCCTTTCAGATAACAAAAGCTCAAACTAATGTCCAAAGTTTTTCAACAAATCAGGTTTTTCCCTGGACTCTATGTTTAATCCCTTTTCTCAGCTACTCCACAATCTTCTCCCCCAGTTCTGCTACTGAGCACTAGCCCCTCAGACAGCCTTCCTGAGGTGTCTGTTCCCCCGCAGACTCTGGTTCAGGTCCCTTCACAGGAGTCTCTCTGTGATTCCTCCTTTCAGACTGCACTCTCTCCCCTTTTATGAGGTCCAGGCAGCATCCATTATGTTATCATCCGATGACTTTCTCCTTTCTCTCTGTCTGAGAAGCAACTAATAAATGATGGCACAGGTGAAGCTGATGTAACTAATTGGCTATTAACCCCTTTCTAGACCATAATAGGGTCACAGTCCACCATTCTCCTCCCCTAGAATAGGGTCTGTATGTGCCCTTCCATTATCACCCATCCCTATACCAGGGCCCTCCATTTTCTCCCCCATGCCAGGGTCTGTGTGCATCCCAACTCCCCCTTTCCCCTCATCCCCCACCAATTCCCCATACTGTTATAACCTTGGGGCAGCCGGTGTAGGAAGCAATCACTTGAGGCCAGAGAGCAGACAGCTTACCAAAACCTCCATTTTATTTACAGACACAGAGAGCTCACCCAGCCGGTTGAAACCGGCTGAGCTATCCCTTAATAGTCTAACTCAGTTGCCATAGTAACAAAACCCATGACAACCAAATACACAACATATTCCTCCCCCCCTAATAAGAACATCCCCAAAATAAAACACACACTAAACTAGAGAAGGAGGGTAGACTGCCTCCATTCCCGGCTAAACCCTGGGGATTATTTTGCCCCATAACCGTGGGTTCGCCCTAACTAAAGATCCAGCCGATGAGGAGGCCTTCTGTCTCTAGGTGGATTACGGCGAACTTCTGGTGTTGTTGCACCCGAAAGTACTAGGGGCTCAGGGTCCGCAGCACGAATAGGTGAGGAGGTGGTATCAGCTCGTGCTAGGCAAAGGGGTATCTCAGCTGCCGGCAGTAATGGAGGAGAACAGTCAGGAACAGGTGACTCATGATTCGGTGTCTCACCAGGAGGGGTGAAGTCAGACCCCTCAACTGCAGATGGGTCCTGAAGACTGGCATGACCTGGCAACAGCTGATCTACATGTCGCCGCCAGGTAAGATTCTCTGCAGTCCGGACTGTGTAGGAAACAGGTCCCGTTTGAGTGATGACTGTGGCCGGGACCCATTTAGCTCTGGAAGTATAATTCCGAGCCAAAACTGGCTGTCCTGGGCTAAAGGTTTGGTCTTTTGCTCTGGGTGCCCGTCTGATGACTTGATATTGCTGCTGATGTTGCACAGTTTGTCTGGGTTCAGAAGGTTTCAGCAGATCAAAGCAAGTGCGCAGCTGTCGTCCCATCATTAGAAAGGCTGGGGAAGCCTGGGTCGTAGCATGAGGTGTGTTTCTATAGGAAAGTAAGAAGGTATCCAGACGCTTTTGAATGGAGTGTTGTCCCTTTGCTGATTTCAAAGCGTTTTTCATTGTCTGCACAAATCTTTCAGCTAATCCATTGGTGGACGGATGATATGGTGCTGACGTGATGTGGTGTATCCCATTTGCCTTCATAAAATTTTGAAACTCCTGAGAGACGAACTGCGGTCCGTTGTCGCTCACAAGTTGTTCTGGCATACCAAAACGACTAAAGAGTCCTCGTAGTTTTTGAATAGTACTCTCTGCAGTAGTGGACTGCATTATAGAGACTTCTGGCCATTTAGAATGGGCATCTACTGCCACCAAGAACATGCTTCCTTCCAGGGGGCCAGCAAAGTCAACGTGAATACGTTGCCACGGGTTTTCAGGCCAGTCCCATGGGTGTAGGGGTGCCAACTGGGGTGCATTTCTTACACCCTGACATGACATACAAGCTTTTGCCTTCTCTTCAATAGCACTGTCCAATCTAGGCCACCAAAAATAGCTTTGTGCAATTTCCTTCATGTGCACTATTCCACAGTGACCGGAATGTAGCTGTTCTAACATCTGTGATCTCAGGGGTGGTGGAATAATGACACGCCTCCCCCACAACAAACAACCAGATTGGACCGATAACTCCGTCCGCCTGGACATGTAGGGAACAAGGTCGGGTGAGACCGGAGAGGTTTGTCGAGATTTTCCATGTATCACCAGGTCCATAACTTGGGATAATACTGGGTCAACGCGGGTTGCCTTCTTTATCTGAGTAGCAGTGATGGGTGTATTCTCTACCTGTTCAAAGTAGAAGATTTCCTTTTGGGCACTATCTTGATGTTTGACCGGTAAAGGCAACCTTGAGAGGCCATCTGCATTGCTGTGCAGAGTGGATTTCCGATATTTGATTTCATATGTGTGTGCAGAAAGTATCAATGCCCAACGTTGCATACGACTAGCAGCTAATGGGGGAATGCCTGTGTAGGGTCCAAAAATTGATGTCAGAGGTCGATGGTCTGTAAGAAGAGTAAACTTTCGCCCAAACAGGTACTGATGAAACTTCCTAATTCCAAAAACAATTCCTAATGCCTCACGTTCGATTTGGGCGTAGTTAGTTTCTGCTTTGCTTAGAGTGCGTGAAGCAAAAGCAATAGGTCTTTCTTCTCCCGAAGGCATACTGTGTGACACGACCGCTCCCACTCCATAAGGGGAAGCATCGCAGGCCAATTGCAGGGGTAAGGATGGATCAAAATGCGTTAGAACTTCAGAATTTAACAATGCATCCTTAGCTTTGTTAAATGCAACATCACAGGCTTCAGTCCACTTCCAGGCCTTGTTCTGCCCAAGGAGCTCATTAAGTGGTTTTAGCAGTGTGGCTAACTGTGAGATGAACTTTCCATAATAGTTCAGTAGTCCTAGAAATGAGCGCAGCTGGCTTACATTTCGAGGTGGGGGAGCCTCCACAATAGCTTTAACTTTTGCAGGGGCCTTATGAAGACCTGCAGAATCGATGATGTGTCCCAAATATTCAACAGAGGGCTTGAAGAATTCACACTTGTCTTTGCGAACTCGTAGGCCATACTCTTCCAGTCTTTGTAGGGTAGCCTCTAAATTCTTTAAGTGATCCTCTTCATTTCTTCCAGTGACCAGGATATCATCCAGATAGCACTGAACTCCTGACAAGCCACACAAGATCTGGTCCATAGCCCTCTGGAACAGGGCGGGAGCCGATGTGATTCGAAGGGTAGGCGACAGTATCGATAAAGCCCCTTATGAGTCACAATAGTCAACAGCTCTTGGGACTTTTCATCGACGTGCATCTGTAAATATGCTTGACTCAGATCAATCTTACTGAACTTTTGTCCCCCAGCCAGGCCTGCGAAGAGGTCATCGATGCGGGGAAGCGGGTATTGCTCTGCACACAACACTGGGTTGACAGTGACTTTAAAATCACCGCAAATCCGGAGAGAGCCATCTTTCTTCACTATTGGAACGATAGGAGTGGCCCATGAGCTATGGGTAACTGGTATTAGGACTCCATTGGTGACCAGGCGCTCCAGGTCTGCTTCAACTTTTGGCCTGATGGCATATGGCACAGTTCGGGCTTTCAGATATTTTGGTGGACTGCCAGGTTTAATGTTCAATGTCACAGTGATTCCCTTCATACTTCCCAAATCATCTCCAAAAACAGCAGCATGTTTCCTTAGTATAGGGGTTAGACTGGTTTCTTCTTTAGTCATCCGGTGCACTTCTGCCCAGTTCAGCTGAATCTTCCCAAGCCAAGACCTACCCATTAAGGCTGGGTAGTTACCTCTTACCACAAACAGTGGCAATTTAGCCGCCCGTCCATTGAGCTCCACCTTAACATCAATAGTGCCCAACATGGGCACAGCTTCACCTGTATACGTCTTCAGAACAGTTTTTGTTGCCTTAAGCGGAAGATGCTGTAGCTTTTCCTTATACACAGTCTCAGGAACCAGCGAGACAGCTGCACCGGTGTCTAGTTCCATGCGTACAGGTTTGCCCTCCAATAAGGGGGTTACCCAGTATTCATGTGAGCCCGCTGCCAAAGACAAAACATGCAGTGGCACTTCCTCTTGTGAGGCGGTGTCACCTTGATCATCCTGGGTCTGCTCTAGGGTATGCAAGGTTCCTCTTTTTGTCGGCCAGACCACAGGCCTCTTTTTCTTTTGTTTACAGGCACACTCAATGTGTCCCTTTTTGCCACAGTGTCGACACACCAGGTCCTTACACCAGCATTCTGATGCCTGGTGTCCTGGCTTACCACAGCGGTAACATTCTTGACTCTGCACAGTTTTGTGGGTCGGTTCTTGTGACACTTTTTGCACCCTAGGGGGTGCACCGATGTATTGTGCCTCCCTTGTAGCCAGTTCCATGGAGACAGCAATATCAACAGCCTTCTGTAATGTAAGCTGAGCCTCTGTCAGTAGGCGCGTCCGTATAGCTTCACTGCAGAGGCCACACACTAACCTGTCACGCAGGGCATCATTTAACATCTCTTTAAATTCACAGTGTTCTGCTAGCTTTTTTAAAATGGCTACAAATTGTACAACTGTTTCATCTTCCTTTTGGTCTCTTTTGTGGAACCTATATCTTTCAGCAATTACCAGTGGTTTTGGGGAGAAATGAGACCCCAGGATTTCCACAATGTCACTGTAAGATTTAGTCTCAGGCTTAACAGGGTGTAGTAAGCTGCGTAGCAGAGAGTAGGTTTTAGCCCCTACAACACTTAAGAATATTGGCACCTTCTTCGCTTCTGTAATGTCATTTGCAATACCAAAAAGCTCAAAACGCTCAGTATACACATGCCACTGCTCTGTATTCTCATCAAAAGGCTCCAGGGGCCTGGTCAGAGTAGCCATGATTTTTAGTTTCACTTTCACAGTCAGTGCAAACAAGCAGCTTTTTTTCTTTGTTTGGTCTTTACCTTGACTTCTACTTCCTTCTGTTACTGGAGCAGCACCAGGATCCCATCCTCGTCGCCAGTGTTATAACCTTGGGGCAGCCGGTGTAGGAAGCAATCACTTGAGGCCAGAGAGCAGACAGCTTACCAAAACCTCCATTTTATTTACAGACACAGAGAGCTCACCCAGCCGGTTGAAACCGGCTGAGCTATCCCTTAATAGTCTAACTCAGTTGCCATAGTAACAAAACCCATGACAACCAAATACACAACACATACCATTCTTAAGTCATTCAGGGTGTCAACACTTTAAACTGTATTTGGGAAGTCAGGCAGAGATGAAAGAGATTATTGTTATGCTGGATGCAGTTAATGGCTGCCATCAACTGGTGCTTTGCTCTGTTAACAATTACAGAGGTATCTGAAGTTCCTGGGTCTGTTAACCAGACACAAGTGGGTCTATTTCTCCCCCCTCCCTCTCATTGCCCTCTTCCAGTTTTCATGAAAATCAACAAGATTCTATCTCTTGATTCCTAGACCTGAAATTTTGGAATAGATCAGATGCAGTGTTCAAAAGTCATTGCATTACATACAGAGAAATGCCATCAAGTTGAGTGTAGGACCTCACTTTGTAGGGTCAACAGCTTTATCTATTGTTAAGACTTTATACAATTTTGCCTTAGTCTTATTTGTATTATGCAATATCCATGGCTTTAGAGTTGCTTAAATATATGATGTTGAGAAGCGGTTCGCGAGCCAGTCTATCACTGATCTATATGTGTACCTACATGTGCTTGCATTAGGCAGGTGTAATGCCTGGGACCACTGGGTTTAATACAGGTGTCTGACTGTTAAAAAGCTGCACAGAGGATTAAGATATTTACAGTGCACAACTTGTACCATGTACACCACTTTTATGTGTGTATGTAATCTTCTGTGTACCTGCCTAGATGACCTTTTAAAAATTTTCTTATAATCTTCAGGCCTTTTTTCCTGGCCAGCAGTACATTTTCTACATCAGTAGCATGACTTTTGGTACAGCATTTAAGATCCAACCTTTCATACCAGGTTATATTGACTATGTAAGCTTACGCTTATTTAGCTTCCAGTAAGAAACACAGGGATACAAAAATACATAACAACAAAAATTCTCAATGGAATTAGTTAAATCAATGAAATGTGAATTGTGACTTTATCTTATTTTAATATACGTTAAAACCAAGTTAATAAATGGTCAGCTCCATGGCCCACAGATTAATCCATATTGATGTTTTCCATATAGCATTATTTCTACTTTTCTAACCCAGGATATCAATACCTACAGCTCTGCCCATTGACAGTCACATTCTATTCTTTAATAAAATCATGTATTGCATTACTGCTAGACAGAACAATAACTGAATTTCCACATGGGATGTTTTGGAAGAAAAAGTGGCTGCAAGGCTTTTTATTTAGTATATCCAGATATAATTTAGCATACCCATGTCTAATGAGACGTACTGTATATACAGGTCAGAATTTGCAACTAATAATCCCAGACACCTACTTGAAGGAAACCTATGAGCAGGGGTTCTCAAACTGGGGGTCATGAGGTTATTACATGGGGGGTTTTGAGCTGTCAGCCTTCAGCCCTAAACCCCGCTTCCCCTCCAGCATTTATAATAGTGTTAAATATTTTTTAAAAGTGTTTTTAATTTATAAGGGGGGTTGCACTTAGAGGCTTGCTGTGTGAAAGAGGTCACCAGTATAAAAGTTTGAGAACCACTGCGTAACCTTCTTTCTGCTATGCCTACTTTATTGTAAGCTCCCATCGAGTGGTTGTTCTGAATGTGAAGTTTTTTTAGTAATTACTACACCTTTCCTAAAGGTGAGTCAGGAGCTTACTCAAAGTGACTGATTGCCTGTAAATAATGATGATTTTGACAACAATGAAGATACCAATGCTGTTGGTCTTTTTTTAGATAAATTAACTATCATCCCTAGTTCTACAATATACACTACAGAACTGGTGCTGTTCATCCCCTCTATATGAGCTATAATTATTTCAAAACTGTTATCTGATTACTTTCTTGCCATACCCATGGGAGGAAATGAAAAATATCTGAATCTCTAAATTTACCGTATACAGTCGAAATCAAACAGTGAAGTAAGCATGTACTAGGAAGCAAGGAAGTCCTGGTTGCCAGTCCTAGCTCTCAACAGTAGAATTGGGCTAGTGAAAATAGCCCACTTCAATTTAATTGAATTGTCTCGTTAGCACTGACCCCCCACTTGGTAAGGCAACTCCCATCTTTTCATGTACTGCATATATTTACCTGCCTACTGCTTTTTTTCCACTCCATGCATCTGATGAAGTGGGTTTTAGCCCACAAAAGCTTATGCCCAAATAAATTTGTTAATCTCTAAGGTGCTGTGGCAGGGTAGACCCCTGCTCCTGCCCAAAAGGGGTTAAAAACAGCCCTGGGAAGGGGCTGTGGTGGGAGAAAGCAGCTTTAGGCTGGGCTGATTGAGGAAGTGGCTGCAGCTGGGGCCACGCCCCAAACTGAGCCACAGGGCCTTATAAGAAGGCCAGGGAAGCCAGAAGCAAGTCAGTCTCTCTCTGCATTCAGAGGGAGATGGGCCTGGCTGCAGGGAGCTAGACCGGGTACCTGAGTGGAGCAGGGCTGGGGAAAGGCAGAGGAGCTGGGGAGCTCCAGCCTGGAAAGCCCCAGGCTGCCGCCTAGCAGAGGGCTAACAGGTACTGGGGGTTGCAGAGGCTGCCCAGGGGTAGGCCAAGGCAGCAGGTCCAAACCCTCCTTGCCAGTGATGAATAGGCTGATACTGCAGTCTGCCCCAGGACGTGGGGCTAGACAATGATTGGCAGTAGCCATACACTGAGGCAAGGTGAGGATAGAGGGTGGAGTTCCCTGGGGAGGGGAGACCCTGAGAGAAAGGGGTTACTGCCAGGGGCAGCACCCCATGTGAAAGGGCACCGGGGTCCAGGGAGGGACTCGGGGCCAGGGAACAGGTGAATCACTGGCCTGCAGAGGGCGCTCCGTGCTGGAAACCGAGCTAATTCCCCGGGATCACCAGCAGGAGGCGCCGCAGGGGTGAGTCCGACCCGTTACAGGTGCTACAAGTATTCCTCGTTGTTTTTGCTGATACAGACTAACACGGCTACCACACTGAAACCAATCCTAGCTGTGTCACTTAGCTTGACCTCGGACAAATTACTAAATGTCTGTGTCTTCTGTGAAAATGGGAATAATTATTTATCTCACAGGGTGTTGTGAGAATTAATTAATAATTTTTATAGAGCACTTTGAAGATATAAAACACTATTTAATTAACAAGTATTTTTATGCTGAAGGTTGGGTGGCTCCCAAGGAGTATCTTTGATCTATGTGCACTCACAAATCTCTCTGAAGCTGGTGGAGGTGATAGCCATTCAGGCTAAATGGGAGAACAGTTTTTAATGCCCCTTTGTTTAGTGATAGCTGAAACAGTAAAAGTCACTGCCCAAATCACAGACCAGCATGGCAAGCCTGGCGTAGGAACAGAGCCATGTTGTTTTCAGTGGGGACTGAATGGAAAAGTAGGAGCTTGGTATCATTTGGCAGAGGTGTGTGTGTGTGTGTGTGTGTGTGTAGCAGCCAGAAAAACAAGTAACAAGACAGGAAAAAACATGTGACGCAACTTGTAGTGTGGCCCCGAGAGAAAGCCAAGAAAGCTTTTGGGGAAGAGTACTGGCTGGAAAGAGGCTTAAATTGTGAGCAAATTGATTTCTACTGTGTTCTGGGAAACAGGATTTTGTGTTCATTCTTTGTACATAAACAGGACTGCATCAAATATATACTTGATTCTATCATCAATTTCTCCTAATGAAAACAACCTGCAAGGCCCTGAATATTGGCTATTCGGGCTAAAAATGGGTAACAGTATTTATTGGGTTCAAAACTACAGTTCTTACTCAAAACTAGAACTGGCCAAAAGACACAACAAATTTATTGCAAAATATTTATGAAATTTCTTTACCATTTTCCTTGAGTTTCATTGAAACAATAATTATCATGATAGCTGTAGAGCTGGTCAGAAAACAGATTTTTTTTCAAATATTTTGCTATTTTTTTCCTAGTTTTTGTAAATTTTATCTGTGTAATAAGGACTGAAGCATCTAACCTATTAATATTATTATATGCAACTGGTTTAAGCCCATGTTTGTATAATGTGCAAATACTACTTCATATTGGCTCAAGATTTGTAGATCTGCTAACCACTCATGCAAATTGTGCTGTCTTCTGGCCAGTTCATATTACTATCTCCTACATGTATGGATTTCCCACGATAGATG
Organism: Mauremys reevesii; assembly: GCF_016161935.1. Taxonomy (NCBI): domain Eukaryota; kingdom Metazoa; phylum Chordata; order Testudines; family Geoemydidae; genus Mauremys; species Mauremys reevesii. Next base: position 253,767,524 of record NC_052624.1, read on the forward strand.
GGGACTTCTGTACATGTAGGAACAGCAGAACATCAGTTAAAAGCCTCTGTGATTCTCTGAAAATAGAATCATATTAATACATAATTTGTACTAATACTTTGCATTTGTATAGTGTCTTTTATTGGATGACCAAAAAGCACTTTTCACAGGTAGGTGCGTTTTCTTATCCCCATTTTATAGGTGGAGAAACTGAGGCACAAAGAGGTTAAATCAACTTGCCTAAGGTCCATAGATCTCTGCTGTACCTGATATTGGCAAGAGAACTTTAAGGCTCATTATAACCTGTTCAACACAATAGCATGCAAAAGTACTTTAAAGGAACATCATAAACTTGAATTTAAAAAGAAAAATCTTTTCGAAAAATTTAAATTTTACAGGGGTCTTACCAACAGCAAATAGCGGGTTGGCCCAAGAGCAAGAACACTATCTGTGGTCATTCCTACTCCTCTTTTTCTGTGCACTTACTTGCCTACTGCTGTCTCAGTTCCACTGCTTCTGCTGCAGCGAGTAGTAACAACTCTCTCTTCCAAAATCTGGGGATAAGTGTGCACATGAGCTCCTCTCAGGACAGTGCAGGAGAATGATGTGCTCGTTCTAGTGCATGAGATGGGAGATGAAACTAATTTGCTATAAAACTAATTATATATGTAGTATGGCCAAATGCACAACATAAAAAAATTACAAAAAAATAATTATTTTTGGTTTTCTTCTAGTAGTGTCCTGATGAGTGCTCCGCTGTAGGTGTGCTTTTGCCCCTTGCATCTTTCATTGGAGATTTCTCCTAGCAGTGTCCGTTTTGCCTGCACAGACATGCTACTTGGCCTCATGCCCTGTGCCGCTCTTGTATAGAACTCTTTGAGCAAACCACCCTCAGTTCCTTCTTAACCACCTTGGCTTGAGACGAAGCTCTGGCAGTTGTTTCCATTGAGATTTCCTCACCTGTGTCCCGTTTTTTTATTGTAGTAGTTAGTTTGTAATAATTCTTAGAATTAGTGTAATTAGTTAGTAAGTAGCTTTAGCATCCTAGTTTGAAAAAAAATAATTACAAAAATGATTAGGGGTATGGAACAGCTTCCATATGAGGAGAGATTAATAAGATTGGGACTTTTCAGCTTGGAAAAGAGATGACTAAAGTGGGATATGATAGAAATCTATAAAATCATGACTGGTGTGGAGAAAGTAAAGTGTTATTTACGACTTCTCATAACACAAAAACTAGGGGTCACCAAATGAAATGAATAGGCAGCAAATTTAAAACAAACAAAAGGAAATATTTCTTCACACAACATACAGTTAACCTGTGGAACTCTTTCACAGAGGATGTGAAGGCCAAAACTATAACAGGATTCAAAAAAGAACCAGATAAATTCATGGAGGATAGGTCCATCAATTAGCCAGTATGGGCAGGGATGGTGTCCCTAGCCTCTGTTTGCCAGAAGCTGGGAATGGGTGACGGGATGGATGTATATAAAGGTAGCTCTTGTTCACTGGGAGGTTATGCCCAGTTCTCCCAGTTTCAAACATCTGTCATGCTGGGAAGCAATCCTGGTGAGCACCAGGTACTTCTGGTGCATCTGTTGCTGTGGGGAATCACACTTCTGGGCATTGCATAACGTAGAACATAAGAATATAAGAAAGGCTGTACTGGGTCAGACCAAAGGTCCATCTAGCCCAGTATCTGTCTACCGACAGTGGCCAATGCCAGGTGCCCCAGAGGGAGTGAACCTAACAGGCAATGATCAAGTGATCTCTCTCCTGCCATCCATCTCCATCCTCTGACGAACAGAGGCTAGGGACACCATTCTTACCCATCCTGGCTAATAGCCATTTATGGACTTAGCCACCATGAATTTATCCAGTCCCCTTTTTAAACATTGTTATAGTCCTAGCCTTCACAACTTCTGTCTGGGGTTCCAATCTAGAGCAAGAAAAAACAAGGAGATTAAATTTCATCCCCTCATGATGGATAGCACATTATTTTCAGCTTCTGACCCAGGCCAAGGGAACTCTCCCACCCCTGCACACTGCTCTCTGACAAAGTCTGCTTCCTTGACTCTCTTAGTTGCACTCCTCAAAGGCATCTAAGAGGAAGATGCAAGACTCCTTTCATAAGTCTTCCAAAGACCATGCCTTGACTTCACCTGGTAGAGAATGTAACTCAAAAATGCCCAGGTCATTGGGGTCTTCAGCACCATCCGCTCTTCATTCCAGTACCCATGAGGCTGCTCGTTCTTCAGATACTGCTAGACTGAAAGATGGCAAAGTCTCAGGCCCAGAGAGGCCATTAGTACCATTAGAGGACTGAGGCGGCAAGGAGAGCTCTTCCTCTTCAGTACCAAAGAAACCCACTCATGCGCCGACCACACTTCCCTTGGAGTGCCCAAGACCCACGGTACCAGCAGCGTCCTTGGCTACCATCTCCTCAGTGCAGGCCAGAGACTCTGTACCAACAGCATACTCAGTACTCCAGGAACTCTGGTTGCCCCAGGACCTGGCTGTATCAGAGATGCCCAATTCTCTGCTGCTTGGCTTGGTTGGGACAGTCCCCTTTTTAAGCTCTGTTGTGGATGTCACAACTTTTTTTGCAAAACTGGGCATTTGGCAAAATTGGATGTGTGCAGGAACATTTGGGCAAGAGCAAACAGTACAGAGTCCCAGTTTTGCCAAAAAAGTAGTGCTTTGTGACGTTAGCTAGGGTGAGCAGAGATGCTAGGTCACTCAGGCCAGCCCCATTGCCACTTACCTTGTGTCCTGTTTTCAGTTTAGAGAAATATGGTCAGGCTACCCAAATATCAATTCAGGGCTCACCCCCTCACTTCTATAGAGGTCCCTTTCCAGAAGTCACTGATGAGCACAAGATTGCAATCTTCATCTTGCTGGTTTGAGCACCCAATGATGCCTCCTCCTATACCTTATGCCCCACCTCTTTGGCCATATTGGGATTCTTAGGTGGCCTATCACCAAAAAATTTTCAGAGTGTCAAGCACCACCCATCGCAGAGAGAGGCAACCTGCATTACCTGCTCCCTCTTGGAAACCTGACCCTCAAGAATAATCCTTTGAGGAGCAGGAAGCTAGAGCGAATGAAGAGGTCTCTCCTATGGCCAACATCTCCTCTTCATCTCCAGATGAAGCTGTTATACCTCCTCCTCCATCCTTTCAGACAATTTTAAGTAGTTCCAGGATCTGACTCCTTGCAGATCCCTCTCAAGGAAGTTAAAGAACCTCATCATAACCTGCTTGATATCCTTCATTCACCCTCATCTGCCCCCATAGTCTTTGCCTGTCAATGAAGCCCTTCTGGACCCAGTGAAGATCATCTGGCACACTTGAGCTACTATCCCATCTACATGTAAGAGAGCAGATAAGGAATATTATATTCCAGCAAAAGACTCAGGATTTTTATTTTCTCATCCCTCTCCTAATTCATTGGCAGTCTACACAGTTCACAAATGTGGAAGGCAACACCCTACTTGGGAGGAAGTCTTATTCATCAGTCTCCTTACAATTTATACTTGCTAATTATCAGGTGCTAATGGCAAAATATAATCATATAAATTATACCAAATTGAACTCCTTTGTTGATCACCTACTGGTGGAGCAATTACTGCAGAGGGAAAACTACTTGCCAGAACATCTCTACCAGCCTCCCTTGACACTGCTGATACTGCCGCCTGTTCAATCACTACAGCAGTATTTCGGAGAAGGACTTTCTTGCTCCAACTCTCCAGATTTCCAAAAGACATCCAGAATATAGTAGAGGACCTTCCTTTCGATGGGTCTAAAGTGTTTGTGGACAGCACGGACGAATCTCTGCAAATGTTTAAGGACTCTTGGTCTACCTTTTGTTCTCTTGGTATCTGTACATCTCAAGAGAGAGGTTGGTAAGCTCAGAGATCCTGTCCTGCTCTATTCCTGACCTCCAGAGGTCATATGAACCACGTCAAAAGAGACAGATTTCCAGAGAAGAAAGCCATCCCTATCTCAGTCTTCCAACTTGCACCCTTCCACTTCCAAGCAGCAATTTTGATGGGCTGTTCAAGGGCCGGAATTACCATCCTCCTCCTTACCAGCTGCACCAATTTATCTGCCTTCCTCCTTTCAGCCTTAACCAATTCAGTTGGACTTGGGAGTTGATCACTACTGACAAGTGGGTTTTAGAGATTATTTCCACAGGGTATGCCATCCACTTTACTACACTTTCACCAACAAATGCTCCCTTCCCCATCCCTCTTCAGGGATCCCTCTCACAAGAGTTTGCTCGGTCAAGAAATAGACTCATTCCTACACTTGAGGGTTATAGAACCAGTTCCCTTGCAACACAGAGGAGATTTTATTCCAGATATTTCCTGGTACCATAAAAGAATGGCATTTGGAGACCATTTTAGATTAGAGGCTACTGAACAATTATGTGAAAGCACAAAAATTCAACATGGTGACACTTGCAGTGATAATTCCATTACTAGAACCAGGTGATTGGTTCTCAGCCTTCAACCTTCAGGATGCATATTTCCACATTGAGATCCACCCATCCCACAAACAATTCCTACATTTCACTGTCAGCCAGGACCACTTTCAATACAGGGTGCTCCCCTTCAGCCTGTCATCTGCCCCAAGTGTGTCTCTTCAGAAGTCACATCAGCAGTAGCAAGCACAGCTTTTCAGGTAAGGTACTCCCTTCCCTGGATGATGGGCTACTGAAAGGTTGCTGCCTGGAACTGACATCACAGACAACTTCCAGGGCCATAGATCTCTTCCTCAAATTGGGTCTGCACTTGAACATTCAACAATCCAGTTTGACTCCTGTGCAAAACTTAGAAGTCACAGGGGCTTATCTTGATTCAGTAACAGCAAGAGCCCACCATCCTCTGCACAGGTTTGTGGCCCTTTCCAACAATACAATCCAACTCAGCCCCCAAACTCTGGTCAAGAACTGTCTTCAGTTGTTTGGGCACATGGCAGCCAATACCTTTATCATAGACCACACAAGACTCTGAAGGTGCTGCCTTTGGGGTGGTTCAAGACTGTTTTAAATTCACCAGAGTTTAAATATGCTTCTTTCCATATCCACCTGCAAAAAACAATCCTTCAAATGTTGTGATGGTCTTTCCACCATGTGCACATCCTTTCCCAACAATCGTCATAACGGACTCCTCTCTGCTAGGATGGGGAGCACATCTAGCTGCTCATGCAGCCCAGGGTAAGTGGACATCACAAGAGACCACACTACACATCAATCTCCTACAACGCAGGCCAGTCAGATACACCTGTCCCCCGTTTTTACCAATAATCAGGGGCAAACATATAAAAGTCACAACAGATAAGTCATGTATGTTTTATATCAATCGGCAAGGAGGAGCAAGATCCCAACCCTCACCTCCCTCTGTGCCAAGACTGTCAAGTCTACATACACTGTCTACTGGATCACCCTTGTCCACGTTTGTTGACCCACTCAAAGAATTCTAATAGATTGGATAGGTATGATTTCCCTTTCCAAAAGCTGTGTTGACTCTTCCCCAACAAATCATGTTCATTTATGTGTCTGATAATTCTGTGGTTGAAACTATAGTAAAGAAAAGTTGCCTGTTACTGAAGTTAGGCTTACCGGCCTGTAATTGTCAGGATCACCTCTGGAGCCTTTTTTTTTTTTTTTTTTTAAATTGGCGTCACATTAGCTATCCCCCAGTCTTCTGGTACAGAAGCTTATTTAAATGACAGATTACATACCACAATCAGTAGTTCTGCAATTTCATATTTGAGTTCCTTCAGAACTCTTGGGTGAATACCCATCTAGTCCTGGGGACTTATTACTGTTTATCAATTTGTTCCAAAACCTACTGTATTGACACATCAGTCTGGAACATTCCTCAGATTTGTCACCTAAAAAGAATGGCTCATGTGTGGGAATCTCTCACCTCCTCTGCAGTGAAGACTTATGCAAATAATTTATTTAGCAATGGTCTTATCTTCCTTGAGTGCTCTTTTTAAGCACCTTCTAATGTACTTAATTTTTTTTGCTATTAATTTTTGGGTCTTTGGCTAGTTGCTCTTCAAATTCTTTTTCGGTCTGCCTAATTATACTTTTACACTTGACTTGCCAGAGTTTATGCTCCCTTCTATTTTTCTCAGTACAGGATTGGTTTGAGGAATGTGTGTTTGGGGAAATTGATGGATTTGTTTTTTGAAGGTGAGTGTGTTGTTGAAATATGTAAACGATTAGTTTTGTTGGTGGAAAGTTGTAGATCTCTTTTGGTGAGGAGCTTGTGGATTTGTTGTGGCATTGGGGGCCCACTTTCAAGTGTTACTTGAGAGCCTATCTGAAAAGCCTTACTCCAATGACTGTAAAAGAATGGCCTTGAGTCTAAAAGTTTTTGAGTTGTGCATGATGGATCCCAAGTTTTTGTTTATTTGTTTAAACAAGTTTGAGTCATGGCTATGCAAATAAGCTTAAGCACTGGCATTGTCCTGCACATTGAGCATCAATAAGTCTAAAGCTGCATATTTGTCTGCTCCCTTACTCAAGAGTACAGCATAAAAAAACAAGTGGAGAGAATAAAATTGTCTGAAGATATACAGGTTTAAATGTGGTGCTCATCAGGCTAACAAGGAGTTTAACGAATCACTCCCCTCTTGGATCTTACTCCTGCTGCTAGATGAGAATGAACTGGCCTAGCAATTTTTCTAGATTGTAGGCTTTTTAGGTCAGGGACCCTCTCTCTCTCTCTTTTTCTCTCTCTGTGTTCTCTGAAGTGCCTACCCACCCTGGGCTGTAGCACACTGTATACATGGTAGCTGTGCACAATGGTCTCTCCGTTACATTCACTATGATTGCTTATCCTGAGGTGTTCTCCTGTTCATCAACTTGCACCTTTTCACCTTCCACTTACATGCAACTTTAATTATGATTACTTTTAGAATATCTAAGGCACTCAAATAAGATGATGATAGGTATTGAATAACAGCATAGGAAATAGGTAGGTAGATGGATGACAGACAGATACAACAGACTGCACCCAAACTGTGCAGGATCAAGTCTAGTTTGTAAAATCAAACATGGTATCACTGAGAAGGGCATGATGAGGTAATACTAAAAATGGGAGTATTACTGCATATGAGATTTTTGGAAGGAAAGGTGGGGTAGAGGGAGCCAAATAGACCAGATGTGAGGTCTCACTAAGGTCACATTGCACTCTTGGAGTGGAGCAAATGTACCTTAAAGTTGTCCTATGGGGACAGCAGAGGATTCCTCCAAGATGGGGCCACCTTGTGGGAAAGATATATTTAATGGTGTGGTGAGGCTGACCGGGCACAAGAAGGGCACTCTATAGTAGGGAGACAATGTGACAGACTGGAGGGGGAAGATTGAAGAACAATTGCTCTTCCAACCTCTGGCTGGCAGAAGAGTTCCAAGGATATTTACTGTTCTTACTGTGGTAAATTAGAGCAGCCCTGTGGCTTCTCTAGCTTGTGCTAAAGGTTGTTTTGGGCCCCTACCTTTCTTGCTGGGGCAAGATTGCAGATTTAAAGGCACCCTTGTCTCTCCTCATTAGCTCAGTGCAGCTAATGAGTTAAAATTAAACATAGTTTAAACATTTGTTGGAATAAATGAAGTTTCAATTTTTTTTCAAAAGAATGAGTTTGGACCATAAATTCATTCCCTCAAAATACTAGGTTAGTGATGTTAATTCTTTAAATAATGCCTCCATTATTTAATATTATGGAGCAATGTTATCTTCACCTAAGGGTTTTTAATTCTAAATATATTTGCAGAGAGATTTGTGTAGGCCCCAAATGATTGCCTTACTCTATAGTTACACTACAGCTTATGTCAATATAACTTATGTCACTCACGGTGTCAACTAGCCACCTCCCAGAGCCGATTTAAACGCTTGTGTGGACAGTGCTATGTTGGCAGGAGAGCTTCTCCTGCCGACATAGCTAAGCTGCTCGCGTGGGCTGGAGTAATTAAGCTGACAGGAAAGATCTCTGGCATTGGTTTAGAACAGCTACACTAGAGAGATTACAGTGCAACAGCTATATTGATGATGCTGTGCTGCTGTAAGCTCTCTAGAGTAGTCATAGCCTTAGACCTATGGCAGGGTAATACCAGAGTGAGATATAATAGCTTACGAAGGAATCCATTTTTTAAAATAACTTTTAATTGTAGTAATGATTTGGAGAAAGTTGTGGTTATTGAGGGCAGAGAACATGCTGTGGTGTATAAATATTCCCAGCTAGGTGAAACACTTAGAAGCATGTAGAAGGTAGTAGTTAGTAAAGAGGTATCTGGGGACATTAGTTGACAAGGTCAAGTACTTGGATTTAATCAAGTTAATTTTTCAGCCAAAGACTTTGCCATGACTCTAAGACAGAGGAGTCATCTCAGATAACGAACGTTAACAAGAAAGCAATATGTCACCTGCATAAAGTGAAATATATTGCTCCTAACCTCCGACCTCTAATAGAATTATGGAGATTTTTAGAAACTTTGTTTTAATGTGCACTTCAAAATGACGGTAGGTGGTAATGCAAAGCAGTTATGTTTTGATTTAGTGAGTGTAATCTCTGGTAAATTTCATGTTATATCTGGGACAGACTGTACAGCTAATCTCAGTGTCTTGGAATTGAGTTCTGCATCTGACCGTTTAAAAGTTTAGAGAAACAAGGTGGGTGAGGTAATATCTTTTACTGGACCTACTGTTGGTGAAAGAGACAAGCAGTCCAGGTGCACAGAGTTTTTCTTCAGGTCTGGGAAAAGTTCAGAGTGTCACAGCTAAATACAAAGTGGAACAGATTGTTTAGCAAGTTTGTATAACTTCAGTATAAACCAGTTATATCCCACACTGACTTCAATGGGTGAAAAAGTAGATGGGAGTTTTGCCATTGACTTCAATGGGAGCAGGATTGGAAACAGCATTTTCTGTGCAATTTGAAAATGAAAGATCAGAAGACTAGGAAGAGAACTTCAAAACAGTTACTCAGATTGCAGCTGAGATCCCCTTCTTAGCATTCAGGTGTTATAAAGTATTCAGGGTTTGGAGCTGAGGAGGAACTGGAAGATTCTAGACACAGATAGACTGAGACTACAAGAAGTCTAAAGGATCTGGCAAAAAGGTGGGGACTGGAAAATATATTGCTTTGTATCCTGATTTGGCAACAGGTGACAAATAATTTATCCTTTCCTAAAATTCAGGCACTGGACTTGGAACTGCAGGTGTGTCACCAGGATGGACAACTCTTTTTATTTTCTAACTAGGGGAGTTTATTTTACAGGTACCTGTACCAGACATTTTAAATTCAAAGGTCAAATGATTATAAATAACTTGATCTGAGACTTTATAACTGCAATTGATTGCTCTTAATCTCAACTTGTTTTCAGACATACAAATTCAAGATATTGCTTTCTCTAAATAGACATTAGCTCTTAATTAACAAAGGATATATTGCCAGATGTTAAATACTAAAAGTAATACAAATAGATTACAGCTCAATACCCTGATGTAGTATGCCATAGAAGACAGATAGAACAAGCTATTTAGATCATCTACTCCATCACCATGCAAATGCAGGAACATTCCCTAAAATATATTCTCTGGTGTTTTGTCCAGTCTAGTTTCAAAAGCCCCCAAGTGAAGGGGCTTCTTTTCCTTTCATTAGGAGACTGTTTTACAACCTAATACATAAAATACTATCAGGAAGATTTTCCTGATGGCCATCCTGAATTTTCTTTTTCTTTCATCTCATTACACCTGGTTATATATAACTGTACTACACTAAATACTTGTTCCCAATTCTTGGCATGGACATCTATCACACATCTGTAGACTCTTACCATGTTCCCTTCTAGTCATCTCTTAGTAAGAGTATACATATTTAGCACTTATAGTCTTTATTCATAAGTCATTCTCTCAAGCTACCTGACCATTTTTGTTTTGTTTACTGATCTCTCTCCAGTTTGTCTGGATATTTCTGATAATGTAGGGCTAAAGACGTCAATAGGAATTAAATAGAAAGGGCACAAGAAAGAGGAAACAGAGTATCCCTAATAGGTATAATGTGAATTTGAAAGGTAAGAGAGAGAGAACCATTTACAGTAAATGAATCTGTAGGCTTGAAATATTTAGTAGGAAGTAAGAGGAGGAATATCCATGAGCATCCACATTTTTCTAGCATTCCAAATAATCAAAAGCTTTGTTTACATGGAGGGATTCTGTGACAATAGATATTTTGGTATGCTGAGGAAACCCCCACAACACTCAAAAGATGCCACATGTTGTCAGTCAGTTATCTGTTCTGGACTAGTAGCAGTTTCATCTAAATATTGGTTTACATCCTTTTTATGCAGTAATTGTGTAAAGAAAGAGGCTGGGATAGGTGAAACAATCAAAAGTGTTCAGTGTTGGCCTATCAGTGCTCCCACTGAAGTAAATTATAAAACAGCCATTGACTTCAATGGAAATAGAGTTAAGCCTACACTGAGCACTTCCATGTTCGGAACCCTTTGATAGCTATTCTGCCATCTTTGTACTATATATATTTTAAAACCTTTTGTATTTTTAACAGATGTAAATCCAAATTTGATTCAGTAGAACAGTTTCTACAAAATAAGGGCCCACTCCTTCAAACACTTACCAAGCATAGAGCCAATCTCAGTTCAAGTCTAGGAGTTTTTCCATTGACTTTAGTGGGCACTGAATCAGCTTAATGCCACAAGCAGTCCCATAGTCTTAATGTCTCCTACTGAAATATGGAATATAATGGGCTAAATTCTTCTGTGATAGAAGCAGCGCTGTAGGCCAAAATTGAATGTGAATTAGTCAGAAAACTAAGTCAGTCTGTTGAATTTCATATTCCACCTCCAATCTTTTTGAGGGATCTATGATGCTGTAAGACATTCAAATTCCTTCTGAGTCTTAACCACTTCCTGTTTTTAGTGTTTATCTGAAAATGTAGTGATCTCATGTGTTATACTTAGATTAGCAATCTGGGGTAGATATAATCCTATCTATGAATAATGTAATAAGAATTTTAACATCACTGTTGACCAAAGATATTGGGCAAAAGTGGAATATATTTAGAATGATTACCTTTATTGAGAAATACTTCAGTAGTCAGAATATCACCAATATTTGCTGCTTTGTGGAACATTGTCAAAAACACAGGGCATGGTGGGATGTTATAGTAGGCACAACCATTATAAGATGAAACAGAAGAAGAAAGGTAGTTATTGTTAGAGTCAAATGCGGAGGGGACAATTTCTGAGGTGATCCTTAGAGCCAGAGGTCTTTCTAAGAGTGGAGAGGTGTGAGTGTGTAGGAAAGACAAGTGATCCAAGCCCCAGGCGTGTGCAGTATGAAGGCCCCAAAATACATCAGAGCAATATCAAAATATAGAAGATGAGAGGGTAGATATGAGAGACACTGCTTGAAAAGCATCAAGGACCTAAACCACATATTCTGCCATCATCAAAAGAGCTCCCTAGAGATACTGCAGCATTTCATATAGCTCTCATCTAGGAAGAGACCTGCAATGAATTAGAGTTCCCAATGGCAAAGAGGCAAAGCAGTAAAAGTGGAGGGTTACTACTAAGAGTTTAGTTGTTATAATGTGCCAATTGACATTAGAATGTGACATCCCTGGAAAATATTTTAGAGAAAATTATCAAGTAAGGGAGTTTTTAGGTCTGCAGATTAAAATGGAAAAACTTTCAACAACTGTGGAATAGTTGGGAGAATATGAGCAGGACCTTGCTAGGAATATATTATACAATATATTATAAGTGTCTGATTTTTGGTTGTAAATGGCCTTAAATTATTGTGGTGGAAACTGATGTTATTTAGAGAGTACCTGTTTGGGCACATAACTCAGGTAGTTAGGTACTACATGGCATAATTTTTACATGCAAAATTGTGTCTGCAATTTTTTTCACCTATAAAATGAGGGTACAAATTGGGGCCTGATTTCTGATCACCTTCCTAAGGTCCAGTGAATAAACTTGCCAGTCTGTAGACATCTGAGTACTGAAATGTAACATTACACAGTCAGAGTGTGTCCATGGCAGCCAGGTCCAGGGTTTCCGAGGTGATTCATTGGTTAGTGGCCAAAGAAGAGGAATATATCAAAATGGAGTTGGAGTCATGGAAACCACATGATATATTGTAGTGGCTGCAGCTGTAGAATTATTACAACATAGAGTTGGTAATTTGAACAAAAATAATACATTGAAAATCTACACAAATGGACAAAATGTCCTATAAAAAACATGGTTGGAGTTGTAAGTACATTAGCTGAGGGACTGGCCCCAGGCAAGAGCAACAGGCTATTGAGCCCTCATTTTTGTGACCTGATTCTCTCAGTGAAAAAACCTTTTCTCACCTCATCTGTATAAGTTCTTCCCACAGGGACCTGTAAAAGGGAAAGCTGGGCATGCATTAATGGACTTTACATATCTAATGTAATATCTAAACTTGTCAGAATCTTAGAGATCATGTTTAAGTTTTTATACTTTATTTCAGTTTCATCATGTTTATCAATGTCATATATTCCTCATCACTTTAATCATGTAACTGCAAGTCTATTTTTTTCCTTTAAAACTACAGCTAGGGTACAGTTAACACTCATACAGAAATCAGTTGAAGTAAAAAGCATGTCCCAAACACTTCAGAAAGTAAGGTTCCCTGTAACTCAAGTCATCTTGACCAAATGGAGATTGAAGGAAAATGCAACTTCAGTACATCAGAATGTTTTTCATTTATGATCTGTGGTAAAGGCATCATGGATTGGGATGCAAGTACTAATTGATAAACAAATATGTGTGTGTTTTTATATATATATTCAGGGCCATCCCTAGGCATATGCAGCATACGCGGCTGCGTAGGGCACCGGAAAATTTGGGGCACCATTCCTCTCACTTGCCGTGGCTGGAATCCTCTTTTCTCCGGCCCCTCGCCCCGTGCTGAGTCAGCGGGCTTCTCCCCAACCCAACCCCACCCCTTCCCTCACTTGCTCCTCAGCCAGCCAGCTCAGGGATCCAGCCTCCGGCTCTGCCACCCCAGCCCCAGGGAGCACAGAGCAGCGCAACCAGTCACTGGCAGCGCGGTGGCCTGGCTCACCACCACCCATAATGGAGTCCCTCCCTGGACCATGCCTGCCTGCGCCGCTCAGTCTCAGGCTGGGGCCAGGCTGGGACAGGGCCAGGAAGAGCCAAACTTCCACATAAGTCGAGGGGAGGGAGTGAAGGAGGGGGGGCCTTAAAGTGACAGTGCACTTACTGTCTCTCACACCCAGACTAGCTGTCTCACCCACATACAGTCTGCCTCTCACAAGTCACAGTCCCGCAATACAGATTGTCACTCTCACACATGTACACACACAGTTTCACTCCCCCACAAACATTCTGTCACACAGTCCACCAACACAGTCTCTCTCTCACACACACACACATACACACACACACGCACAAACACTTGTATGGTGTTATTACTGCTTGGTACTTCCTGTCAAAATGCTTGTGGCGAGCCAGGAGTGGCTAGGGGCTGCAGGAGGGCCATGGGCTCTGGCAAGATGCAGCCCCCATATGACAGCGCAAAGCCTGCCTTGAGCCACTGCCGCAGCATCACTGCATACAAAGCTTTGTGAATGTCAGCAATGGGGGAGGGTTTTGGGAGGTCTGCAGGCGGGGCTGGTGGGTGTGCTCCCTTGACACACTGGGGTCAGCGGTGCAGGCTGGAACTGCCTTCAGTGGAGCATAGGGGCACCGGTTTAATAATACTGCATAGGGCCTCATAAATCCTAAGGACGGCCCTGTATACTTCTCTTGGAGAGCACTAAAATCCCAGAGCATCCCACTGAGATGACCATGAAAACTATGCAATATACCAAAAACTTGAAAGAGCAAAGTCAATGGACCAAATTTTGTTGTTACACCTGTGGAACCCTGGTTAAAGTCAATGAAGTTAAGCAAATGAGTAATGTGGTCCTCTGTGTTTAACAAGCAGCACAGCACTAGAAATACAGATACTGGGTCAGATTCAGTTTCTGGTGTGAAATTAATGATCATAGACATAATATTAAACCGCATGCTTCAGGGTTTAAAACAATCTCCAATTATTAGAAATTAGGATGATACCTAATGTGAATGGCATCTTATCCAGCATCAATTTACTATGGGACTTTTACACTTTCCTCTGAAGCATGTAGTATTGGCCACTGTCATAGGCAGGATGCTGGGCTAGATGTATTTTAGGAATTGCCAGCCTGGATCAGACCCATCTTCCTACATTCATATGTAAAATAGGCAAAGTGTGTCTGATATTCCAGAGTGTCAATGACAATACTAATGTACAATAAAGTTGTTTGAATAAAAGCATGTAAACTAATCAATGTTTTATCAGAAGGAGCCTACCTTTCTTCCATCTGGAACTAAAATTGAGGAACAAAATTTTCATTACCCTGCACCTTATGTAGTTATTTACACCAACATGAAGTGATGGCAAAGTGGGTGTAAATGTGTACTACTGTGCTTTGATAAGACTTTAAAACCACTCTACACTCACTTAGCAGTAGTGAAAATGACTACACAGAGTTCAGGGTTTTGGAGAATTTTGCTCTTTGGGTCCCTTTATGGGAATTGCCAAATAGTGTTTGTTGGGAATTTGAAGGGGTGCAAAGGTAAACCTGCCAAATATAAAGTGGGTTAATATGGAAAGCAATCAGCAACTGAGACTTCTTTCCATTTCATATTTTAATTCTTACTTGCCTAGACCACTCAAGCCATGTCATTATAGCTATTTCAGTATTAAAATGTGCATCCTGTTTTCATCTAGAGAAAACATTTCAAATATGCCTCTGACTTTAGAACCTAGCTCCCATTGTCAAAAAGTGACCTAGATAGCTGACTAAGTGCCTATCAGTTTTGAAAATGGGATTTAGAATCTAAAGTCACTGAGGCATTTTTGAAAATTTTCTCTCTCGTCTGAAACTTTGAGTTGTTACTTGGATTTTCCTATGCTACTTGTGAATTTCACAGAGATGTACATTTGAGGTAAATTATACTGTGAATAAGACATAGTGGCCTCATACTAAACTATACTGAAATTTCAACAATTTAAATCATGCAAAACATATTGGACTCCTGCATATGTTTTCAAATGTGGTTTGTTGGACTGATATGTATTTTTGGTACAGGAATCAGGATTATAATTTGACACATTATTTGGTAATATCACAACATTACAAATATGTGGTCAAATGTTACATTTACATAAATTATGTGGAATTATAAATTACCAGTTGAATCTGAGCTACATTTGCTATTTAATTTTTCTTCAATATATTGGAGTACAAAGTCTTTAAAAACTGGATTGCAGTTACCTTAGTTTATGCAAAGAGACTGCTTCTTTGAAGGTAGAAAACCTCTTGAATCCCACTTCTGAAAGACAGGTGTGTTGACATGTTAGGAATTGCTTCATATGTGCATCTATCTCATTTATAAAAATAATGACATAACTGAAGAATTGTATGTGAAATGAGAAGAAGGTATCCCTTATCTAAAGGAAAACACAGATGTGCAAGTGAGAGGTACTTGAATTTACAAAGGAGTTATGAGGGTGTAGTGGTGTAGCCATCCAGGATTTTGTCTAGGTTTTGTTTGTTGCTTGTTTGTGATTTATATTTTTGGTAAAACTAAAAGCCATTTCTGAATAAATAAGATGTGTACAGTACTGGTGCATGCATTATGGGTGGGAAGAGCATCATTTGCACAGTGTAACCACACAGCTAAGGCACAACCACAGATCATTTATTAATGTGAACCAGCGATTGTTATGCAGCCATGAAAGAAGAGCATCACACTAACACGGCTACCATCTGAAACAGGAAAAAAAGGAGTTTATAAAGCCAAAGGATGTGCTTATAAAGCCACAGTAGACTGACAGCTCCACTGGAGTTATAGCTGTGTCTACTGTGGGAAAATCATACATGTTGCCAGGTCTCTTTAATTTTTTTATTCTGTCATGTTTCTGTATAGGATGTTGAGAGATCAGTATTATGATGTAACCTGCTGTGCCAAATCTGGACATAAAAAGCAAACGGATGTGAGTGAATGTAGACACCTAATCTGGCTGTTTGGGATGGTACAGAAACTGCATATTACCCAGAAGGGGGTGCTATACGCCAGTTAAACTGGAATAGGTGGAGGAAGTGTAGAGGAGACAATATTTTAGTCGCCTTTATGCTTGATTACATCATAGTGAATGAATGTACTGTCAAAGTGTGGACATAAACTGTTCCCCTTACCTGCCAGCACTTTGTATTTGCTGCTCTCTGCTCTTTTGTTGTTTCTTAACGTCATGATCCTATAAAAAGGTGCTTTCCTAGCAGCATCAATTGTAGAGTAATGATAAGGATTCTACATCCATTCCTGTGGAGGATGGGGTTGCAAAATGAAGAGAAACACAGTGACTTACTGTGACACTTTGGAGTTCAACCCAGACAATAAGGGGTTGTCACCACCAGCCCTGCAACTCTGGGTGCCTTAAATGTTATGCTGCTGTGGCTCACAGCCCTGACATCAACAGCCAGCTTATAAGCATGCAAGTCACATCCTGGTTTCCACTGCCCAGTTACTTTTTGCAGTGACCCCGAAACCCTCCCAATCCTGAATTTCCTCCAAATAATCTGCCGATGGGACAATCTATTTAGATTCCCAGAATTGTGAGTTACTGTGTTACCTGCCTCAGCAAATGAAAGTTTTGTTATTGTGCGTGACAACTCCATGATATACCAGCTTGTCTGCCTTGCCAGCAAACTCTTTCAGATGCTTCCAAACCAAATGTTGCCTTGGTGGTAACAAACAGTGAACCCCAACTCCTGAGTTTCTCAGGGTCATCTCCCTGCACTGTCCAGCCTCTCTACAGTCACAGAAGTTAAGTATGCTGCTCCTTTAAAGAGACAATACACTGCAGCTCATTAGCTAGGGTCTTATTTCAATCATAGCACTGAATTGGTTTACAATAATCGTAAAACAAATTTATTTAAGAAAAGGACATAGAATTAAGTGATACTAAGTATAAAGAATAAAGATAGAAAGGATTACAAGCAAACAACTGTGAAACAAACCTAAACTGATTTCAGATAGTCTGAAGCAACATCTGGGAGAGGTATGAACTACTCCTATTTGTATTAAGGAATGTTCACTCAATCTTAATAATGATTTAATTGTCTACATTGTTAACTACCATCATAGTTATGTATGAAAGGAAGTGGATGATATTATAAAGATTTGTATTATCTACCGTGTGTGACATCTCATTTGAATTATAGAAATATAGAACTGGAAGAGACCTCAATAGGTCATCTAATTCAGTCCCCTACACTGAAGCAGGATTAAGTATTATCTAGACCATTCCTGTCAGGTGTTTGTCTAACCTGTTCTTATAAACTTCCAATAATGGAGATTACCTATGGAGAGTGTGGAATCTGTTACAGTGTTTAACCACCCTTATAGCTAGGAAGTTTTTTCCGAATGCGTAACCTAAATCTCCCTTGCTGCAATTTAAGCCCATTACATCTTGTCCTGTCCTCAGTTGTTAAGGAGAACAATTTATCACCCTTCTTTATGACAACCTTTTACTTACTTGAAGACTGTAATCATGTCCTCTTCAGTCGTCTTTTCTCCAGCCTAAACCATCCTAGTTTGTTGCGGGTTTCTTTTCAGTCTTTTTTCATAGGTAATGTTGTCTAGAACTTTAACTATTTTTGTTGCTCTCCTCTGGACTTTCTCCAACTTGTCCACATCTTTCCCAAAGTGTGGTGCCCAGAACTGGATAGACCAGTTGACATCTTATCATTGCTGAGTTGAGTGAAAGAATTACTTCTTGTAATCTTGCTTACAACACTCCTGCTAATACTTCCGAGAATTATGTCTGTTTGTTTTTGCAACAGTATTATGACTCATATTTAGTTTGTGATCCACTATAACCCCCAGATCCTTTTCTACAGTACTCCTTCCTAGGCAGTCATTTCCCATTTTGAATTTCTGCAACTGATTATTCTTAAGTGTGGTACTTTGCATTACTCCTTGTTGAATTTCATCCTATTTATTTCAGACCACTTCTCCAGTTTGTCAAGACCATTTTGAATTCCAATTCTCTCCTCCAAAGTGCTTGCAACTCCTCCTGGTGTGGCAAGAGCAAATAGGAGAAATGCCCACTTGTCAAAAAAAATGGGGTGTGGAAGCCTGGAGTGGGGGGAGGAGCAGCAATGCCAGCTCTGCCATGGGTGGTAGGAAGGGATCAGTTGAGCAGTGATGTCACCCCTGCCTTGCACAGGGGGCGAGCAGGGCTCAGATGAGCAGCAATGCCAGTCCCGTGCAGGGAGGGAGGGGGAGCTTGGACAAACAGCTCCAACCAGCCCCACGTGGGGTGGGGGGCGCTTGGGCTAGCGGCACACGATGCCTCATTTTCCCTTTGGGACATATGGTCACCTTACCCGGAAGAGGAGGACTACAGTGACCTGACCAGAGGGCCACGCTATGAAGCGGTCGAACAGTCAAGCCCAGAGACAGCAAGACCCAGAGTGCAACTGCAGGAAGGAGCATCGGCCTGGCAGAACTAATCCCCAGATGCAGCCAGAAGGAGGTGCCCACCCAGTGGTGAGTAGAGCAGCTCCGTGCCACTCACCTTACCTTGTCTCTCAATCTTCTTATGTGCTGAATGAGTGTCGAGTTTGGAGAATATTAGGGACATAATTTTGTTAATTACATTTCTAAACAACAAATGCACTTTTTTCTTGTAATTTTGCAAACTAATTTTTAACTTTTACCAAAAACTTTTATTCTTCATTGTAAATATATATTTTTTTAAATTTAATGATCTGATTAATCATAATACTGATTCAAATGCTAGTCTCTAAATAGCCACTATAATAATACATCTTTATATGTTCAGTTTTGGGCAGACCACTATGACCTTAATGGGTTGGAAATAGAGAAAATATATGAAACTAAAATCACATTTCTTCTTAAACATTTGAGAAAGCAAGGTACTCCATATAGTGTGTGTATATATAGATAGGGTAACCAGATGCAAGTGTGAAAAATCAGGATGGGGGTGGATGGTAATAGGCTCCTATATAAGACAAAGCCCTGAATATTGGGACTGTTCCTATAAAATTAGGACATCTGGTCACCCTAATAACAGCGGTGGTTATTTTAAATATGGCTTTCAATGCACTGGGATCTGTGCTGAAACCCCCAATGCAGCAGAGTGATGGAATCACATCTTCCCTGGAATAAATACTTATTTGTGATGTAGATTTCCAGCACTGCTCAATTTTGTCTGTTTTCACACCTGTATCATCTATGAAATAACTGTCTTATACCATGAAATTTAAAAATGATGGTGACAGAATTACTCATTACAAAATCCAATCTATATAATGTCCAGCTGCTGAAAACACTATATTTAATCTCAGTTTCTTGTATTTCAAGACGTGTGTGTGTGTAGGAAAGGTAGACAGATATATATATATATATATATATGTGTGTGTATATATACAGTCTACCTTTCCTGGACTTGAAGAAGAGCTCTGTGTAGCTCAAAAGCTTGTCTCTTTCTCCCACAGAAGTTGGTTCAATAAAAGATATTTACCTCCCAATCTTGTCTCTTGTCTGATCTGAATAAACCGATGGTAGAGTACAGCAGCGAATAACACAAAAACCATTCATTGCTCTCTTGGACCAAAGACGCTACCAGTGTTGACTGGGGAATAGGGCTGAAATGTTCAAAAGTGCCTAAGTGATAGGGGCCCAATTCTCATTTATAAGGTGGGCACCTAAATACTTTAGGTCACTTTAAAAATGTCAGTCTAAGCTGAGAAATGAACACATTACAGCACATTTGTTAGTAGACAAGCAACTTTACCATGTTAATTTAGCTAACAGTTGTCTAATTAAAAAATAAGTATGCAGTATAAGAGTAGTAGAGTGTTCACTAAGTCCATGAGGAATTTACCCATTCCTACTCAATAACTGCTTCTTGTTCAACATCCTATGTCTGGAACAGATTGTGGTGAAAAACTTACTATACTAAACAATAGGGAACTATCCTAGGTAAAACTTAACTTGTAGTAAAGTTTGAATTAAAGGTTAAATGGTATGACTACTCATAATACCAGGGCTGTTATTACACAAAGACTCTACATCTCAAGGGGACCAGCAAAAGGAACTATGGATGTGGGATGCCATGCTCACTTTAAGTAGAGGAAAACACTTATTAGTAACACCTTAACACATTTCAGCAGAATGGTCAACAGAAAAGAGATGCAAATAGGGAGGGAAATAATTTG
Source organism: Mauremys reevesii (assembly GCF_016161935.1). NCBI lineage: Eukaryota > Metazoa > Chordata > Testudines > Geoemydidae > Mauremys > Mauremys reevesii. The sequence goes on from NC_052624.1 coordinate 253,787,869, forward strand.
CCTTAATCAAATTGTTCACATACTTGAGGGATACCTGTAATAAACCCCTTCATTGTATATATTAATCTACATCATTCAAAAGAAATGTTAAAGCAGATTTTGCGTTTTATGAAGTGATGTAAATCCAGAAAAACATGACTGACAGTAGTGGAAGAATTCCAGAATAGAACTGGGCAAGTAAGAGTATATGGAGTTTGTAATTAAAACTTCCTGATTCACTTAATTGATATGCATAACTCTTTCTCTTCACTTCTTCATGAACACTTACCTATGCAAGTTTTTATTTGCAAGACTATTTACAGACAGCAATGTCAACACTAAAATGAACAAATATTCACGAGAGTATTTGTAACAGAAATTGAACCACTTTGAAAAACTTTTTATTATTTGCACAATACATATGTTGATCAATCATGAATGTTCACAGATAAGTGGTGAATGGGGACTTTTCTTTTATAACCAACCATCGTCCAGTTAGAGAACCGAAACAATATCACCTAAGTGATCAGTCAGACATGCAAATAATTATTACCACGGAGCAAATATACAACCTTCAAAATGAACCACAGGCTAAAATTTGCTTGCAGAAAAGATCAGTTGAACAATTGTGAATAATGAACACATTTGTTGAAAAACAGGTCCTGGTTGTGGGTAATTCAAGAATAAAGAAAAAGGCTAAACTTATTTGCTAGACTCCTCCCAACGAAGAGTATGAGCAGCTGTACTTTGCACTAACACCCGTGTACCTGTGGGGCAGGCTCCGATGCAGTCTGTTCAGGGCCCATCAGTAATTGATTACCGCCTGGTGGACCAGTCAGCCACCAAGTGCTTTTTCTTCTTGTATCAATGCCTACACATGCACGCACCTACCCCGTGCCCCTGGAGCTTTGTGCAGGGGAATGCCCGGCTCCAGCTTCCCCGTGGAAAACCCCAGGTGAGGCGCACGCACTGTCCAGGAAGCGCCAGCCCCCAGTGCCCATCCCCTGGCGCATCCGCTTCAGCCCAGCCCTGGGGCGCCCTGGCCAACGGGGCTTTAGCAGAAGTGAAGTGTTCTACGGGGCCGGGGAAGAGACTTAACCGGTCCCCAAAGCGCAGCGGGCGCCTGTGATCCGCGGGAACAGCGCGTGACTAGTCTCACCTCAGCGTGCAGGAGCTCGGAGCCTGGCTCGTGTTTTCCCTGTCGGAGGGAAGTTGGGGTGGGGGAGGGGGACGAAGGGAGCCGACTCCTTCCCCTACGGAGGGCAGAGAGCAGCTCCCACGACTGAAGCCTCCCGCGCCCCGGAGGCTGCTGCTGTTTGCAGGCGGACCTGTCTGTGGAAGCCGCCAGTGTCCGTCAACCCCGACGGACAAAGTCCCCCCCCCGCGCCTCGGCCAGCCTTGGAAAGCCCCTCCCTCGCCCCCTCCTCCCCTGCCACCTCCCGCAGCCCGTCAGTCTGAGCCGAGCGCGGCTCCGAGAGCGACAACGGCGGCGGCGGCATCCGCACGGCAACGGCGGGGAGAGCGAGCGCCCCTCTCCCTCCCTGCTTCCCCCACCCCCGCCTCCCTCCCTCTTCCTCCTCCTCCTCCTCGCTCCCCTCAGCCTCGCTGCCTCTCACTCGCCCGAGCTCCCTCCCGGTCCCTCGCTCGCCCTCTCCCCTCTCATTTGACTGCGCCTCGCGAGGCGTCCAGTGGCTCCTCCATGAGCCCCGCCGCCTGATCTGTCACCCCAGCCCGCAGCCCTCTCCTCCCGCACCTGGAGCCAGGCAGGAGCAGCGGCAGCATGTCCCGCAGGAAACAGAGCAAACCCAGGCAGATCAAACGTAAGTTTCCTGAGGGGGGCTCCCTCTGACAGACTTTGATTTCTGGCCTTCTTGGGAGAGGGCAGAGTCCCGGGTCTGGGCGGAAGGGTTAAACTTCGCCAAAGAGGCTTGAGGGTAGAGCGAAAAGGGCAGGGATGAAAGAAAAGCTCCTTTGATGTAGTCCGAGCAGCTCCCTCACTACTGAGCACCTACTCCTGCCTCACCCTTCCCCTGAAAACTCCCTCACTCAGTCTGGGAACCAGATCACTTCTGTATGTTAAAGTTGAACTAATTTAGGAGACCAATGCGAGCTAGTTTACAGATAAGTATGCGAGGGATCAAGTACAGCTGGGGGGGTGGGTGGGAAATCCATGCCAGGCTAAGGCTGCCGAAATCCCAGAGCATCGCGAAGAAACAGAAAGTGCGTGTAAGAAAAGTTCCAGCAAAGGGAGCAGTAGGGAAAGGATCCTCCGAGCTGCACAACTCGATACTAACCGTCCCTGGGCAGTGCTGATTTAGTCATCTTTCGGGGCTCTTTCTCCAGTCGCTTAGGTTTGCATTATGCAAAGCCTTGCACCTCCCTGTAGGATTTGGTTTGCATAAAAAAAACATTTGCAGATAGTCGCCTTTGTTGTTTCGGAAGTGCAACACTTTTGAAGGGGAAATGTTTTTGTTTTGGTTAGAAACCAGGTGTATTGGTGGGTCGTAGTCAAAAATCTTCTTCCTAATAGTATCCATAGTTCACTTTTCCTGCCTGGGACACACATGAGCTGTGATCTCAACTTCATAAACTTTTCTGTGCTTCAGATTATTCAAGCGAACAATCCTAACGGTCGGTACTCGAAGAAGTGCAAAGGCGTTTCAAAACAGATACAATAAACCATTTTGTTTTAAAATCAGCACCACTGAGCTGATACAACTTCATTGATGTCTGTATCCTAGAACTATTTTAAAACTAACCATCATGTGACTTGGAGAGGATCCTTTAATAGCATTTTTCTCATTGATTTCTGACTTCAAAATGGGTATGACTAGCTCAGTTCTGGTGCAATTTTTGAATTGATGAACTGGTTTAGCAAACAAGAAAATGAGCTGCAGGTTGAAAAAAGATTAGTCACTGTAAAACCTTTGGATTGTGTTGGTAGAACATCCCTGCTTAGTAGAAATTACTTTTTAACTATCTTTTAATTTGGAAAATAAAATAGCAGCATGTTCCTGATTAAGTTTTATGTTTACTAAAGTTAGTATATAATAATAAATGATTGCAACTTTTACGTTTTGTAAAGCTTTTTAAATCCTTCATTTTTCAAGGAACTTTTTAATTACTTTGGGTTTTGATATTCTTAAGTAAACATGTTATTTGCTTTTAAACCTATACATTTTTTATCTAATATGCATTAATCTATTAGTGTAGTTAATATTATAAAACAGTATATGATATGGGATATGATTATAAAAGTTATTAGTTAGAAAGGCTTTCTAATGTATGACTGGTGTCTTGACTGTTAATAAATGATAAACATTACTGATTGTATGGCATAAAGACTGTCTGATTCTATTTTTTGCATATTTTATATTCCCAATTAGCTATGTTACTTTTGGTAATGTCCACTTCATAATGGCAGATAAATGCTTGGATACAAATTGAGGATTATGTACTTCTGATATAGGTCACAAAGCATTTTTATGGCTTCCCTATATGGCATTATTAAATGTTAACCCAAATGCTTTTGTTTTTTTAAAAAGTGACATCTAATGGTTTGTGTGTACATGAATGTATATAAATATATAAGAATAAATATAAACACACTTAACATGTGGAAATGGGTAGATTACACTGTACATTTGTGTGTGTCGTCTGATTTTTAAGAACTTTATTTTTCCATTAAAGTTATCATGCAAATTAGACTGTAAATTTATATTGTCAGAAGTGAAACAAGATCATCAGAGTTGGAGGACACATTATATTCATAGCACTTCCTGCTGATGGCTTTTGGGGTTGTGTGTTCCTTAGCTAGTTTTAAAGTAATTTTTGTTCAGGCCAATCAGGCAGTGTCCTGTACAGAGATTTCTATTAGTATTTGACCAACCATAAGTAATGTTTTCTCAGACTTTGAGAAGTTTATTCTGATAAGAAGCATCCTTTATTAAAATGTGTTTTTGAGATTTTATTATTCAAGCAATATAGTATTTTAGACATAATATTTTGAAGTTAACTTTTCTTCTGCTGATATTGGAACACAAAAAATGGAGTTGAAAATGCTGACCATAAGAATTGTCAGTAAAAATAATGGAATTACTAATGACAAGTCTAGACCACCACTTTTAAGTTTGAAAACTCTTCAATTTGCAATAAAACTCTACATTTTGGTGATAAAGCATGCACAATTTAGAATCTCTATGACAAGCAAAAAGTCAGCTTACACTAGAAACTCTGAAGACAGAGGACAAAAAGGTTGTTGGGCACAGTTTTTTTCTTTTACTGCACACAGTTTCCTGCTATCTAAAATTGTGATTTATGCAGTATTTTAATATTTTGCTTATTCTTTCCCCTTGGGTGCTCTCTGGGCAGCGATAAAAAGGCGACGCTGAAAGAGCACCATTAATTTGCTCTGATGACTGGCCAGATAAGGGGAGATAATGGGAAAGATAAGCGGAGAAGATATACCATCAGAAACCCGATTATTACCATTAAAATTCCAGCCCAGCAATCTGCAGAAGCCTGATAATTCCTTCTCCGTTTCCACCACTTTGGATGATAAGGCAAAAAATAGTCACTCAGTGCTCCTTGATTAGACTGCCTGGGTTTCCTGATAATACTGTGATAAATTATGTATTTTGCCCCCATGTTTTGTCCCAAAAATTCAGATTTTTTTTCCCTTTCCAGGCCTATATTTTTCACCCCTCCTCTAAAAAAACCCTCTCTCAGAAGCTATTATTGTAATACTAGTTTGATAAAAAGCACTGATAGGATAGGAGGTGTTTTGTATGGGAGCCCCATATCAATGTTATCAGCCCATCTCACTGCACCAGCTGCTAGCTGTTGTTGTTTTTAGCCTTATCACCTCCTGCCAATATGCCAATAAATTGCCCAGATTGTTCTCCATTCTGTGGCTGCGCTGCAAAATTTATGACAGAAATGATGATTTTTTTACTAATGCATTTCTTTATGATTAGCAAATGTGTTGTGTCTGCATTTTTATTGTTATTTTCTTGTTCTTCATGCAGTTGACTGTAGTCTAGTAATGTGTTTACTGACCTGTATGTCCCCAACTTCAGTCACACTTAAGTACAGTGGTTTATGGATTGGGGGAGGGGTGTTGGCTGAAACATTTTTTTTCAAATGAAGCTCTGTTACCTAAATACTTGACTAAAATTCTTAAAGGACTTTTACAAAGACAGTCTTCTCTGAGATATTAATGGAATAGTTTCTCATACAACTTTTGGTTTGGTTTTTAATTTGTTTAGTATAGCATAAAGATTGTTAGGTACAATCAGATTGTGGGAAAATATGGCAAAGTGTTTATGAAACCTGGGTTAGGAAGAAAAAGAATTCTTATGAACAGTCAAGTTGAAAATTAAATATGTCACATAAATGTTTTGAAAGTAAAATGCTTCTCGTCAGGAGAAGTCTGGTTAGCAATTCACCATATCAGGCCTTCCTGAAGAAGTTTGAATTGATTTACAATGAAGAAATTGTCTGTACAGTATTTGAGGTCTTATTCCAAGCTATTCCATATATTTTATGCAATGTATGAAAATTATAAGGAGAAAACTCTGACATTTGATTATTTTAAGTGCCCCCCTGCTTTATTGCACTGTTTCCCACCATGCATACTATGACCTTTTTAAAAATGTTGGTTTAAAATTAACCATTTTTTATAATGTGGATGATAGTATTGTTTAAAATATCATTATCTTTAATTTTAACCTACTGTGGATTGTATAACATTAACAAGAGACACGGTTCTTTTCTATACTGTCTTTTCAATTTCTGTTGTTTTTTTTTTAATAGGGTACTACATATTTCAGGTATCCAGTGAAAATGTCCATTATATCATTAGTTACTAAGACCATTAGCAAAGGAAGAATGAGAGAGAATCTGTGTTTTAGTATATTGATGGCTTTTTCACCATGCTAAGTTAAATATCTCTTGCATATTTTACCTGCCATATACTCAAACAAGTTTCTCTCTCTAAGACAAAACCACTGACTGTCTTTTGATCTTAGGGAAATTGTTGTTTTAAAGCAGCAAGTACAAGGACTGTCCTCTGTTTAAAAATGATGCTATAAAATTATGTTTCCCATAGCAGATATATGATCAAAGTTTTATATTTGTGACATATCTTTTTATTTGCCTTTAGGACAAAGTAATGACTAGCATAGTTCTGCAGTTAAACATTTACAGAATTAAAGCTGCAATATTGTAGTGCAAAATAAAATACATCATTTACATAGTTATGTTTGGAAGTTTTTATAAATCAAAACAACAATGCATGCAATAGTATTTATTTATGAAGATGGATAATTATACAGAGTTAGTTGATTTTTCAGAAGCCGACTACATATGAGAAGACTAAAATGTTTTATTTTGTTTAGCTATTTGGAAATGTGTAGAAAAAGCTACTGATTAGAAGTTCATAAATCATTCAGTAGAGTTTTCTAAGTTTAAATAGAGGCAGTAATACAGACACAAATACACCAGCGTTCAGATGCAGTAGGCTTATTTGTAAGCATTTGAGTTTAGAAGTGGAATTCAGAAGTGAAATTCTCTTTCTGAAAAAAATTGCAAAGTAAAATAAAATATTACCTTTCGATATCTTTAAGGGGCTCACTGTCTAAAAGTAGGATGGTAAAAATGTGTTAGAATCCTCACCACTTTAAAAAATAGACTTTTTTTAAATTTAATGAGAGAGTTTAACTTTGTACTCGTCTTTAAATCATTCTGTAGCATCATAAGGGTGCTTCAGATGTTTCAATTCAATTATAGCAGAGCTCTAGGTAAGCAGTTGCCTATATCCTTTGAGTATGAAACTATGATGGCGATTTTTAAGTTTTTGGAAGACTGAGTACCAGTTCCTTGCAAACTATTGATCTTTATGTTGCAAGATATGTATAGCATATGTTAATACAGAATATATGTTTGCAGTCATGTATTAAAGACATATAAATGTTATATAATTCAACTGTGAGAGAAAGTAATGCAATTAGATAATTTGCTCCTAATTTTTCGTCTCTACTAATTCATACTTTTGTTAGATGTGTAATAGCTAATGCTAAGATTCATGCAGAATTCTGTGTAATGAAGTGAGGAGGAAAGAACGCCATCCATCAGTAGTAGCAATTATTTTCCATTAAACATAAAGTGTACTTTATCAATAGTACAAAGATAGCTTGCTAATGAAGAAACTTGGTGTATTGTGTTTTAAAAGAAAAAGGCTTGATTCTTTTAAATGAAGAATTTTATGTTTCTTGTTTTGAAAAGAAAAAACATAGATATGGAAGTTTTCTGATGGGGAGCTCAAATTGTGTTTACACCTCAAATTAAGGTTAAGTGGAATTACTGTAAAACAAATACATAGTTGCAGTTACTATAAATAGAGCCTATTTTTAAAAAAAATGGGCAATGCCAGTATTGCTCTTTGGTTTGGATAGGTCTTCCAGGAAGGACTTCTGTTCCACACTGGTGGCTTTCATCTGTATATTTTTATTATTTTTCCCTATTCAACTGAGAAAACAAACAGATTCCCCTCTTGAAAAACGTACATAGAAACTTGTAACTTAAAATCTTATAACCTTTATCTTACCTTCTGAAGAATATAGTCTGTTTGGATTTTCTGAAAGTCTTACACTGTACTTTTGAAGGAACGTTTTTTTATAGGTCATATTAAAGGTATTAGTATATAGCATTTTGAATAATTTATATTGTAATTGTTGAAGTTTATTATTTGTTTTGGATATGGGTGAAAATATACCATTAAATTGGTGGTTTTGAATGTGGAATTACTGTGCTCAAGAAAGGGACATAGCTCTTTAAAGGTATTAGCATAAAGACAGCGTATTTGTTTATTATGTTTCAAAATCAGCCACTAGTATCTCTGCCACAGGTAACAATTGACTTTTCAGGCTTCAAGTTAATAGCCTTGTCTCTTGCTTGTAGGGATCAATATTAGTATTAATTAATCACCATTATCAGCCCTAGAATCTGGTTCTATTTGTTGTTACATCAGCAAAATATCAATATAGAAAGTGGACTCTCTGATCGTCATGGCAACTTCATCTCTTGGGTCAAAGAAAGTTTATCTTATCTGTGCATGGAGAGTGGCAAACTGTTTAGGGATCTAGTTTGAACTCTAAGAACATTGATTTAGTTTTTGTTTGTGAATAGAGGCTGAATTCCAATCACAAGGGATAGGTAAGATTTAAATATTAATGCCCAAAGGCTTGTCTGAGAGGGTGGCATACCATTACTGCCAGATTGTCTTTTTGAGATGACATAAAGGTAGAGAAGGAGAATTGTGTAGTCAGGATTATTTAAAGCTCAATAATTTGTGCATTTGATGAACATATTTTAAATGAAAGTATGATAATTGTATTGCATTTACATGGCAATATTACTTCTTGCATGTGATCCCACAGTCGGGGATTCCTCCACTTATGCAGAGATCAGTATAGAGTTAGCTCAGGAATGTGTGGGATGGGGAATATCTTATTATTTATTCCCTGGTAAGAGATTAAAACAAACAAAAAAATGGCTGAGAAGACTAGGAGGGTTGATTTCATTGCTGTATACTCCTGAAATAATGACAAGCAAACAAAAATCAGGGGCAATCTGAATACTACAGCCTAATCAGTTATAGTTACCCTTGGAGACTGATGAACTGATAAAAGTATTTCATGAGGCTGTAATGACAAAATATTACTGCTATTATTTTGTTGTACACCATACAGTGTTAATAGATCACTTTCAAATGTCCATGTCTTTGTCTGAGGAATCAGATTTGAGAATTTTGAATATCTATTATATGCTGGGCAGTTTTAAAGACATAAAAATCATAATATATGTAGTCTTGGCTGAAGTATAAACACACTTTCTATACTAATTATTCTTAAATGTGTATGTGTATTCAGGTGTACGCTGTCTATAATCTCTTAATACATGTATTTTAAGCATAGATTCAAGGTGTCAGTGCTATAATTACCAAGTCATTCAGCAGATAGTATTTTTCTAATTTTATTTTCCTGCAGGTGAGGAATAACAAAGTTTCCATGTCATATCAAAGAGTGAATCTGCCAATCTATAATATACTCATTTGAGAACCCCAAAATATAGTCAAGCTACTTTATACATTTTATACAATTATACATGCAGTAGCAAAGAGGAGTTCTTGTGAAAAAAAACACTAGCATAATACTTACACTATAAAAGGAATCACTTCTTGGTACTGACAGCTCTCATTGATTATTTAGTTTTATCTAATGCTTTGAAAGGGTAATGCCATCATGCATTGGTAACAATTCCAGATGGTTGTCACAGTAGATGTTTCCTTGTAAGGGATTTAGTCTATTGTAAAGTAAACATACAATATGTAATCTTGAGTTATATGTACAGTGCTTTGAACTACTCTATTTGGTGTAGGGATATTTACAAAAAAGATGATTTTTTAAATAAGTTAACAATTTTAAAAATCAGCAAAAAACGCCCCTCCTATCTTCCTGTTAGATATATTGAATGAACTCTGTTGTGGTTATGGATCCATCTTCTCCTTATTTTCCAGTTGGTCCCGACTTTCCATGTTGAGAGTAAAGGTTACACAGGTTGCCATCCTTTCTTACCATTGTCATCTTTTAGTCTGAAGAGTCATATAGCATTTCTAAATATGTGAAAGTAGGGAGAGTGTATCTTATTAGTAATCCTGTACACAGCTTTGCATATGAAAGTTGCTATGTCTTTTATGTTTATGCAATTAGTCAAGAAGAAAAATATTTTTGGACATATTCTCTCTTTAATTACACTCAAGTAATCCCATCATTGCAAGTGTGTAAATAAAGATGGAGTGTGGCCCCAAACTTTCATATTATTGAATTACCAGTTGATAGTTTTATAGAACTTCCTCTTTTAAAATAAGGGAACTTTAAATTAATAGATCTCCAATGTGAATACAACTAGTAATGGAATATCTAGACTAACACTGGATTAGCGGTGAGTTATTTGAACTTTTTCTTCATAAATTCTTCTAATACATTATTTGCTGCACTCACAGAGATGAGTTAGAGTGATGTTACTTTGTACTACCAGACAACTAGACTTGCAGCTTTCAGCCTGTGATTAGCTGATATAATTATGTGTCAAAGGCTGATTTTAGTGTACTCAGTCTTTTTACCTAAAAAGAAAACAAAACAAAACTCACAAAAAATGCAATGTAATAAAATACTGCATCATTTTCAAAGTTATTTATTTTGGTTTCCTCTATGTCTAACCTTTTCTGAAATTGACAGTATTATTCTAATTATAAACCTTAAAGAATAGGTCTTGCCGACTCTTATGTATGTTCTTAACTTCATGAACATGAATAGTCCTATTCACTACAATGCACATTGTAGTACATAAGAGTTTACAGGATTGGGGCCTAAATAACACGTGCAGTGATATATGTTAAGAAGTTCAGAGTTTGGTGCTTACAAAATTCATTGAACACAATGAGGACCTTGCTTGAATAACGTGCTTTCCAATGTACACACACGATTTTCATGGCACAGATTTGCTCTTTCTGTCACAAGTGTCATGTTTTACAGCCTTTATTTTTCATAGTTGAGGTATGCTTTTTATGTGACAAAATTATATGGAGAAATTTTATATTGCCTTTTAAGAGCATATTTGCATTTATTATAGAAATGTGAATTTTAATGAGAGTAAAATGAATTATAGAGTACAGTACTGTACACCTTATAGGCCAAAGTATAACAGAAGAAATCTTGACAAATATTTATTGTAAAGAATATATTTTGAAATTCAATAAACTTGTAAATACTTTCTTTAAAATACATGGAGATGTTTATTTAGGAAGAGAGGAAATTTTCTAGGGAGTGATTTTAATCTCACTTATGCTAGTGTAACTCTACTGGCTTCAATGGAGTTACTCCTGATTTACACCTTTGTAAATGAGTTCAGAATGAGGACTCTACAACTTTATATTTGACTACTGTTCCATTGGAGGGGAGGGAAAAACAAAGTTTAAAGATTAATGTTTACATTAATGTAATAGCATCAAAAAGTGTACTCGCTTTGCAGTTCTTTAGCTTCATGTGAAAATGTGAATATTCTTTCAGATTTAATGAGTCCTAGTATTTAATTTTTATTTCCAAACTTTTGATACAGGCTTTATATTAAGCAGCTATGCAAATTGCTACTCTGAAACATTTTTGGGGACTTAAACTAGGTCATATGTGTACACAGGTACTTTCTACAGCATTTCACAAAGGCAATGAGGCACCTAAAATTGATATACTATCAAACGAGGTCCTGATCCTATACTCATTGAGGTAAGCTGCAAAATTCCCTATGGCACAGGACAAATCCAAAACTACAAAAGATTTTAAAAAGCAATTTCCCCCTTCTACTCCTCCCCTCCTCCATCAAAATATTCAGCTAACAAATGTAGAGAAATAAACTTCCAATTTTTCTTGGCAACTGGAAAACTTTTATTTTGAAAAGTCTAAATTGGGTTGATATTATGAACATTTTTTCAGTTAATTGTACTTTGGCCCCTTCGTCCACTTTATTCTAGTTGAGATGGACACTCTGAATGCTTCTGGTAGCAGTTTGTGGTGGTGTTTTGTGTGCCCTTACTCATGTGAATAACCTGTATTTACATAGCAGTCCTATTTGAATGGGATTGTTTATATGAATAAGGATAGATTATTCAAGAGAGTAAGGGTTACAGGATTAGACTCTTGGTTTGAAAATAACTTTAATTTACAAACAAGGCTTAATTTTTTATCAAGGTTTTATTTTTTTATTTAGAAAGCTCTCTTTGATAGTTATTCCAAAATAGGTATGGAATTTCAGTGAGCACTGACCAATTTGAGTATTGAGAGAAACCTCATATATTTGAGAGTTATTTTGAAAATCTATTAGTTGGTTGCTAAAAATATAAGTCCACTCCTTAATAATGTGCATCTTGGACAAACAGGCGCATATTTTGTCATCAAGTTGCTTAAGCTTCTGAAGTCAGGGCTACAACTGGGTCAGATGATAAGATGAGCACAACAGAAAAACGAAGAGTGTCTCTGATAAAAACTGATTGATTGATGTCTGGCTTCCCCACCATCACAAGCAGTTGACAGTTAGTTTGGGATCAGATGATTTGGCTTTTGCGATAGAAGATGGGGCCTACTAGGCAAGTCTGAAGGACAAAAAGGTCGGTTTCTGTGTAGTGTCAGGCAAGGCTGGGCTCCCAAAGGGTGGGGCATTGGATTATGTTCTTTAGTTCTATGACTTAACTTTTCATGGTCCATTGAAAGATGAAATAATCTGGTCAATGCCAGTACAGGAAAAAAGGATGGGGGAAGACAGGGAACAAAACCCCCTAAACTTACTAAAAAAGTGAATTTACAGTAAAAAAATATTAATTTTTAATTGTAATATTTACTTACAACTCAAGTTATTTATATAGCTTATAAGATTTCTGGTAGAGAATACTCCTTACTTTATATCTAGCACTGGGGATGCAAAAAAGGAAATTCTCTTATATAAGTACAGTAAAGGAATATAATGTAATATAGAAAAAACCTGGGTCTTAGCTTTTGATACACTTACCCATGTTCAGTGGGCTATTATATACTATATATCTTTGACAAGCTAAAAAAGTTAATTACTATAGTACACTTTTTAAATGTTAATAAAAAAAAGTAAAATGTACTTTCTGTGAATTAACAAGGGAATATTATCATTGATACTTTACTACAGCACTAAGAACTGTGAATTTCATAGGCTAAATATATAATTTCTACGCAGAACACATTACAATTAACAATCAAAGTGTAATAGGCACAATAGAAAAACTGGGAAAATGAAAATCTTAGTAACTTTCAAAATTTAAAGGTTTTCTCAGTGTAAACCAAAAAAATTTGTACCACTCTCTCACAATTGGAATCGGGACAGCTTGGATTTGAATTTAGATTTTGGACAGTTTGATACTCTCTTGAAATCCTTTATGATGTATTGCTTTTCTTTGAGTTTTAAGGGTCAGATCTCCAAAGGACAGTTGGGTCTCAGCTAATGCTGCTGGCTTAATATCAGTAAGATGAATTCAGCAAGGTGCTGTACTGCTGATAGTATAACTGGAATGCAATATGAAAGAACCCGTAGTATAACGTGGAGTGCTACCATAATAAGTGATCATTGTAAGTGAACTGATGATCATTTGAACTGTGATTAGTTATACTTCAGGAAAGGTTGTTTTCTTACTGTTTAATCTGTAGGGACCCGATTCATTTTTTTAAAAAAAAGGCTTGTGTAGGAATTTCACAATGTTATCATGGATCTTTTTGCACAGGAGTTGAAGTATATGTTGGGTGCATGATTCAAAAACTAAAGTTCAGGACTTACAGAAATGTGTGAGTAGAGGTTTTAGGCAAGACTATAGTAGTGTGTAAGAGCATCCTCCATGTTTGTCAAGAGCATGACAGAGCACATTAGTATCTGGGTTTCTGTGGATTTTTATACACTGTTCTGGTGTCTCCTACAGCAGCATTACAAATGGTGGTCAGAAGCAAATTTTTACAGACCATACACACTTGCAGGTATGTTACAGATTCATAAGTATGTTTATCTGAATATGTTGTACAATAAAGTAACTCGACTGTCATGCAGTAAATCAGTTGCTGTTGTAAATATATCTTTTTCTTTAATTATTTCAAAAATAATTATATACTTCATAAATCTTATCGAGGGACTTTTTTTTTTCTTTCTTGAAAGCATGTTTTTCATATCTGACCAGGGAGAGTGCTGTGTCTTACTTTGCCTCTTTTAGAGTTGTACACCTCTAGGGTGTGTAATTGAGAGCCATCTAATTATACACAGAGGAAAATCAGGGTTGACGAGTTTTAAAAAAAAAAGTCATGCAGCCAAAATAATCAAGATCAGCATTCTTATAAATGGAAAGTAACAATCAGCTACTTAGACCAACTAGACTGTGTAATTTTATGATTAGTCTTACAGCTTAGGAAATCTCATTTAAGTGGGAGTGTACGTTGGAGATGTTATAACTGGACTGATTAGCCTGACATTCACTTGACGTTCTTTGACTGTTAGATTGGAAGTTTTCACTGTCAAGAAAGAAGAACATTGGAGTTCAGGTAAAGAATATTTGTGACAAAGCTTTTGGGAGATTTTTCCCCCATAAGAGTGATTATCAATCATAAAATTCTCTTGGGAGGTATAATAGCTCCTGCAGTGTAGAACAAAGGTGAAAAAAAACACTGAATATTTGGGGGTCTTATTCTTTTCTCACTTACACTGGTGTAAATTAAGATTAACTCTACTGAAGTCAGTGGCATTATATCAGTGTAAAACTGGTGTAATAAAGGAATCAGACCCTTTGTGCCCTCATTCACCATTTTTGGGAAATTAAAGCCCTTTTGTACACTTTCAAATATTTCTTGCAAGAATGCATAGTATTTTTTGGTATAATTAGAGTATTTCAAATACATTGCTTAAATTAAGTTTTGGCTTAGTACTCAGTTAAAAATAAAAACTATTTTATATTCGCACAAGTGGTCCTGGACTTTTCCAAAGTATTTTCTGTCCTTTATGGTGCTGAATTATGTATGCATTCAATTGTGTTAGGGGTGTTAACTCAGTTTTTCAAGATAAATATGTGCTTAGTTAGCAGCAGTTATTATTAAAATATTTATTTATTAAAACAGTAACATTGAAAAATGTTTTACAGTCAATTTGGTGGCCTCTGTCCAGTTCCCAATGGACAGATGTTCACATTGCAAAAATACTACTGTGCAGATGGCACTATTTGGCATCTTTCTTTAGTCTTCACTTTTATTATCATTCTCATATTGAAAGGCAAACAAATCATGGTTCCTAAATAGACTTAAGAACTTTTCATAAATATTCTTGAATTACCACCAGTTTCTGGTGCATCCTTATAATAGATAATGTTAGAGATAATTTTCGGGTTCAGAATAAACAGATTGATAATCTATCAATATAGTAATAGAGGATATAGATATAAATGGGGAAACTTTAGGTCTAGTTTTTTTTAAAGTGATCCATAATTTTGAGTGCTTTTGTTTCTGGATGCCCATAATTAGATTCCTAGGGCCTAATTTTAAGAGGTTGTAGCTCCCATTGAAGTCAGTTGAAACTCTGGCTATAAATGTCATAATCAAGGCAACACAGCTAATCTATGGCGCAGCTAGGAATAGAACTCAGATGTTTTGATGCCCATTCTTATGGTTTAGCCACAATGTGATCCTTCTCTCTTTCAAAAAGACTCTCAAATATTTGTTGTAAAGGAATTATATCTCTTGGATTTTAATGTCTGGTCAAAATAGCCCATCTGTAGTTAGTAAGTTTCTCTCTTTCACTACTAAATCACTTATTGATGTAAGTGTATATAATCACTTATAAATCACTTCACTGTAGCTCAGGCTCTTATTTTAAAGTAAGATCACAAATAGAGGGATGTTGCCGTCTACAGTGGTAGCGCTGTATTTTCAACATATGCAATATCTGTTTTATTAACCTTCTATTAAATGATGTGGAGTTTGGGCTTGGAAATAGTCTGTGTCTTAAATTTCAGTGTTGTGCTATTTTAGGTTCTCTCATACAAAGATAAGTTTCTCTCTTTTAGGTTTTTATCCTAAGTTCTGAAATTTTGAACTGGTGTGCCAGAAACAGTTCATCTTTCATACAAATCAGATATTTTACATACTGAGTGATTTTAAGATGCCTGTCATATATTTATCCAGATTATTATATCAAATCAGATTTTCCTTTTGTTAAAACATTTGGCCCTGTGCCAAATATGTTGCTCTTTTTTACACTATTGAGGATGCTGTATCCTTGAAATAGATCCAATAATTTCTTCTCTATAACTGGCTTAAATTGTATATTGGAGTTGAAAGCAGTGGTGGGAGTAAAAATGTAAACCCACAGAGAAAACATACATGTAATAGAAAAATGAAGGCCTTAATTTATAAATATCACTATTCACCTTTTTACTCATAGAAATGATACGTAGCATGACTACATCTGAAGCATTTTTATTTTCTTTGAATTAACTTTAAAAGGAATGAACACAGAGATGAAATAGAATTGGCATGAGGGGAAAGTTGTACAAAGAAATAAATGATGACATTTGCTCTGACCCTCTTGAAAAATGCAGTTTAGAGTTTAATAAAAATAAAATGTGTTTATAGGCGCTGAGTTCTCACACAGCAGAAAGCTTTCATGAGAGCTGGTCGAATTATTCACTGAATAAATTTCTCAAGAAATTTAACCTATTTTTTTTGTCTGTGAATTAGACACAAATAGGTCCTGAGGATTATGACTTTGCTTGTCATTTGTGCAAACAAATTTTATGAATTGAGTATTTTGAGCTATTCACAGTTTGTGAGCTATTAAGTATATTTGGTCACTTAAGTTACGAGGTAATTTTAGGTTTCATGACTGGATGATTTAAACAGTATTAAACAGTATGAATGCCTGAACAAATCACTGGCCATTTGATCCCCTCACAGAGAAAGAAAGTAATGGAGAGGGAAGAGAGGAGAGAAAAAGAATAGGAGATCAATGGACATAAGAAATTCTAGCATATCTTAATACTTCTCCTTTTCTCTCTCTAACAAGAAACGACATTGTTTGTACCCCAAATCTAAAATTGCATGGGTAGAAAAAGATATTGACCATATTTATTGATGGCTTAGCAGATTTTACATTCAAGTTTCTTTTGACACTTGTACAGAAAGTCACTGCAGTTGTGTTCAAAGTGGTATTAGCAAAGGTTGCAGTCATCTACAGTGTCATTGTCTCTCATTTGATTAATTATCTCAGTTCCAGGGCTCTGGCCAGAGGGTTTGAGGAGCTTCTGTTTTAAGTGTTCTCCAATCCATGTAAAACAATACATTATATATCTGCCAAATATGTGGATTGATTTGTCACACTACTACGAACTATTCACTATAGTAATTTTAAGCATACTCAATGGTAAAGTATTGTACATGATAAAAAGTCATACATTTATAATGCAGTGCATTATATTGTTGGTAATTATTGTTTGGATACATACCTTTATCTGATCATATGTTTCTTCATAGCTTCCTGTTGTATGGGGTGGAGGAACTCTGCACACTAAATGAAAGGACGTGCTTTAAAAATACCAGGAGTTATATGTGTATGTCCCCACACAGTGAGAGGAGAACATGTCCCAACATCTGTGAAAATTTTACAAGTTATATTACATACAGTAGTGGTGTGATCCTTTACTCTTTCAAGGCCACTTCTGTTTGTTTATTTTTCTTTTTTGTTTTAAACATCAGTGGGAGGGTTATATATCCTCTGCCTATGGAGCAATCACCATCCCAGTATGTACACACGGAGTTTGGCTTTTGTATTGTATTCCTTTGTTTTGGTTAGCTTTTGGTGTGAAATGTGTGTGGGCATGGGTGTGTGTTTGTGTATTTCCCCCTTAGTATTTGGTTGATAATAACAATGATACGTAGCTCTTGTACAGCACATTTCCTGAAGTGGATCAAAAAGCCCCTTTACAAAAGAGCTCGCTATCTATCATGTTGCAGATGGGGAAACAGAGGCACAGAGAGGATAAGTGAATTGCTCAAGGTCACCCAGGAGCCCAGTGGCAGACCTGGGAAATAGGAACCAGGTCTTCTGGATCCCATTCCCAACTACTGTAGAGGCAACCCATAGTACTGTATATTTACTGACCATACCAGCTATTTTTGGTATATTACTGATATTTTCTTGCTTGTGAAAATGGTGCTTTATTAAGAAGTAGGAAAGCAAGATCTCTATCCTTTGGACCATATAATCATAATAGAGGATAGCCAAAACCAGGAAAATATAAACCTTTAGCTTTTGGACAAAACACTGTGCTGCAAGACCCGTTAGGACAGGTTATTAGGACTGCAGCATTAACGTTACCTGCTACAGTGGATACAGAAACCGAAGCCCTGTGTTTCCCTTCAAGGATTGGGACCCTATTTTATAATTTCTCTTTAGTTGTACAATGCAAGATGTACATTGGGTTTAATTTTTCTAAGTAATTTATCACATCCTTTTCTTAGAAAAATATTTTCAGTAGCAAAACTTGCACTTGTAAAGGCCATGATTTCACCCTTAGTGTTTTATTACTAGTGGTAATTCACCTGGATTTTGTAGGGCCAGCTGTTGGTGAAGGGATTCTCCTTTGATAACGAATAACAAGTGATACTTGAGCTATATCCATTTTGTCTTGAAAGGTGACTTGCAAAGAAAAAATGGGGTTGTACCCTTTTTTAGCTTGTTAGTGATTTATGAAAAAAGTCTAAAAGATGGTGGTAATTTTGTTCTTATATAGTTTATTTTTTCTTCCTGCTTGATTTTACTTTACAGCAGAAATTCAGGTCTGGACTACCCTAGAACTCTGTGGACAAATGGAGAATTGTGATGTCACAAAAGTTTGATAGCATAAGGAGAGCAATTGCTAGGGGAAAGGGTTCTTTAGACTTCTGAATAGGACTGGTGTGAATTGGTATGGATTTATACCTGCTGAGGTTTTTCTGAAGGATTTGTTTAACACCTATTTAACTTTGTTAATGATTCAACATCTCTACCCATTAAAGTAAGGGTTGAGATAGCTCTTAAACTGCATCTGAGACTCTCAAGAAATCTTTCTGCAAAACTAAGAGAGACCAGTTTGACATTCCTGATATTCTCAGGTAACAAACAAGCAGGTAAAAAAAATGTCCAGGCCCTCTTTGTACAACATAAAGAAGCAAAAAAGACACAACCCAATTTTTAAAAAGTCCGTTGAGGTCACCTTTAGTACATTTAGAAGCCGGTAATAAGTTTTATTGAAATCAGAGTGAATTCTCCAAATACACTTTAATAGGCTTGAATTGAGACTTTGAAAAGGTCAGAGCAGAATGCAAGAGGTTAAAATGCTGAACAATGACCTGAACAGAGAGTTGTTGTGTCTCTGGATCCCAGACATACTTTATTAGGACAACCCAGCTGGTTTGCTATTTCTATCTCCTCATTATCAACACGCTTATGGTATGGCCTCTTCCCCCTCACTTCCATTGCCAAGAATTTGGCAGGGACACCAAGTGAGGAGGTCAGAGACTGATTGAGGGGAAAAAATGAAGCTAAGACTGCAGCAGAGAGAGCCCAGTGGGTAAAAAACTAACAGAGGTTTGCTATTTTATTTTTTGGAGACTACCAGTATAGTTTCTCTTTGGTGAGCAGTGATTACAACTCTGTATAATTAGTTACTAAACAACTGACACATAGGGCCTGATTCTCCTCTCACAAAGGTATAGAGTAAGAATAAC
Source organism: Mauremys reevesii (assembly GCF_016161935.1). Taxonomy (NCBI): domain Eukaryota; kingdom Metazoa; phylum Chordata; order Testudines; family Geoemydidae; genus Mauremys; species Mauremys reevesii. The sequence continues at coordinate 253,807,218 of NC_052624.1, forward strand.
AACACTGAAATCAATGGACTTACATTGGTTTTATGAGTGTAAATGAGAAGAGATTCAGGCCTGTAGTTTTTCATCTCTTCTGGCATTTTTACTTATTTGAAGATGAAGAAATTTTGAAATTTTAGTTTCTTTTCATGGAAAAAATAAAGATTAATGGATGGGAGCAGCATACTAGTGAAGTGGTGTATGTGTTAGATTTGGCTGTGTACGGCTAAATGGAGAAAGGGGGAAAAAAAGCAACAACCCTACATCCAGCAATATCCAAAGGAAGGAAGTGGGAGGGGAAAAAAGACCTTTCTCACACTATTTCCATAGTTTCCATATCAAAATACATGTATCAGCTCTTATGACGCATAATCTACATCTACAGTATGTGGTTCTAGCATTGGTAATAGTGAAACCTATTGCATGCTAGCACTGATAAACAGGAAAATAATCCCACATTCGCATGTCCAAAATACTATAAAAACACAAGCAGACAAACAAAAGCTTTCATTTTCTATAAAAGATCTGTTTCTTCAGGACGATATTTAGTTTCTCCCTTCAGTAAGATATGGATTATCTCAAACTAGATAATACTATACTGAAAAAAAACTTTTTTTAAATTTTCTCTTACTGACAACCCCCTTACCCTTTAACATAATAACAATGTGTCCGAAGAGAAAAGCATGCTAATTTCGGCAGGCTCGATCTTTTAGCTGTTATGCTTGCCTAACTTTCATAGAAATACATATGAGTTATGCGTTCACAAAGAACTGCAGGATTGGGTCTCAAATTCTCAGAAGGCTTTAAGACAGATTCTTAAATAATAATGTTGCATTAGCATTATATTCTATCCTACTTATATTAATACATAATTATACATAATTATTCATAATTCATTATACATCTGATGTTAGTGGTGTTATTCTGAATTTATACCACAGCCATTTTAATTAAAAGCAGAATTTGGACCTATATTACAATTAAAACTCTAAGGGCCAAATATTGTCCTGGGTCTCTGGATGAAACTCCCTTTGGCATCATCAAGATTTGTCATACAATTTAAGGACTATCTGTGACCCGAAATATAGGAGTAGTGTGTTAGGAGGATAATGCAACATTCCTAAGAGGCCTTGATCCTCCAAAATCCTAGATTACATGGTAAAGTACAGTAATATTGTTCTGGGTGACACCTTGCTATTAATTTGTACTAAGTGCTAACAGCATTGATTGGACAAGAAATCCCTGGTACATGTAGGAAGGAAAAGTGAGGATTTTTAAAAAAGGAGAAGAAATATTTTGCTGAAAGAATACAGTAAAAGAGACAAAATTTCTCTCACTGGTAAATGTGGGTACCTGATTAATTGAACAACATGAACACAAAAGCAGAGTGAAGATAATAGACAAAAGAGAAAGAAAGGATTCACTCTGTGCTGGGATTAGAACCTGGGGCTTTCCAGATGTGAAGAATAATTTATATTTAAAGAATTTATTCCAGCAGAGAAAGGGAGAACATTTTGGTTGAAGCTATACCTGTAAAGCTAATATTCCTGTATTCATTCTTAATTTTAAAAGTTCCATTTATGTTGTTATTTTTATACTATTCACAGTAAACTCATGACATTTCTGCCCTCTCACAACAGAGACCTAACAATGAAACAGCTTCCATTAAGAAGCAGAACATCAGCCTCTGGCATCTCATTCTGTTGTTCCATCTTTTTTGCTAGGGAGAATTCATTTGTTTCTTAATTAAGAAAAACACCAATAGCATGAAAAATCTGCTTATGGTACCTGAATGGTAATTAGGTGAAAGGTAAAAAAGAAACACTCACATACATTCCAGTAGCAGCTAAAATGAACTTGAGCTGATAAAAATGAACTAAACTACCCTTGCATAAATCGAGGCTGAGGGAAGTGTACAGTCATTATGGCTAAGACAATATGCAAACTATCTTCAAAGAAATCAAATTGCTAGAGTGTTTTCATTTGCATGTATTAACTATTAACATAATGAGGAGAAGTGACATTGGACCCGGATTGTGTGTCTGTTCGGATTGATAACTCTACTGCATCTGCAAACAGGCGCCCAAAAATCACACTAGTAGTCAGATCAATGTTGAACTCTGAAGTGTGTGTATGTGTGTGTTTATCTGGAGTCCTGAACAAACCTGCTGGGGTGTTGAATGCAAGCCATCTATTTTTGATGGTGATCCCCTACTAGAGGCACTTACTTTGCTTTAAAGGTACAGATCTCAATTTTGAACTTTTTCATCATGGATAGTGTCAGCTATAAAGAAGGAAGGCTAGCAATAATGTACAGATTCCGAGTTGTTGAATATGATTGAATTGTTAAATAGTTTATGCAACAGTTATTCAGCTGTGTTTTTGCTTTCAAGAATGTCCTGTTACATGAAAATAGCCTAATAAAACTATCAAACAGTATGCTTATGAAGAGGGGAAAACCTCAGTTGAACTCTGATTTTTGGGATCATCAGTTACATGGTATTTTACACAATTACTTGGACCATATTCAATAGGGTGTGTAATTGCAGTTCTTTGTCATGTGCTTAGCTACTATCAAGGTGGTTAGATATTGATATGACGGTGCCATATAAGAACCTAGATGGACCCTATGTATTATTCTCCTGGGAGGTAGAAAGTACATCTTCTTAAAATCTACAAAAACAGTTTTTGTACTTGTTAATGAAAGCATATTAAATACATACAGTTTTCTCCATGTTTTTCATGTGTCTTTTCTTTGAAAGGTTTGTTTTAACCAGTTATTATTTATACTTGTAGCTCAAAATTATTAAAAGAAAAATATTTTTGGGAGAGAGCATGTATTAGTGAAAAGGAGATCGGAAACAGTAACAGAAATTCTCCAGAAAATTCAGATAATTTGATAATTGGATTGCTGAGGAGAGAAGAATCATTATGCATTGTATAAATACACTGAGTGTATACACATGGAATGTTTTCTGTACATTTTATCCTGTGCTGTTTTTGTGCTTTGCAACCGATAACAAAATGGTGATTATCTTTGCTTTCTTAAAAAAAGGCCATATTTGATTTCCATCTGTGAATGTAAGCAGTCTTTCCAGAGGGCAAAAGGGATTTTCCCCATGGCTATTCTTGATTGCTGTGTGCATCTGTTCATTAATGTAAACCCAGCACTCAAACTGCAGTGTGAGCTTGAAGCCTGTGAAAATTTGTGTTTGTGAAAGGAGTACACCTAAGGCAGCCTGATGGTGAAAGTTAAATTTGTAGAACATCTGTGTAACTCGGTGATTCTCAAACTTTTTTTTTCGCAGACCACTTGAAAATTGCTGAGAGTCTCGGGTGATCTTTCCAAATGTTGTTTGTAACATTAGCTAACTATTGTAAAGTGCTTTGGATAAAAGCACTATATTAAAAAACCTTATAATAATAAATGTTTTTTGTTCTACAAGTAAAAGCACAAAACTCATATTTTAATAAGTCTTACCTTTCTAATGCAATGGATGTGCCCGCTCTTCCCCGCTGCGGCAGCCCCCAAGCTGGGGCTGGGAAGGAGGGGGGAGTCTCCCCTGCCGCAGCAGCCACCGAGCTGGGCAGGAAGGGGGGATGTCTCTCCCCTGCCACAGTAGCCACAGAACTGAGGCTGGGGAGGAGAGCCATCTCTCCCCAGCAGCCGCAGCCCTGGAGCTGGGGAAAGTCGCTTCTTTCTCTGGCCACCGCAGCCCGAATGTCCCAAATTCCTCCCACCCCCTCTTCTCACTCCACTGTCCCCTCCCACCTACCCTATTCCCACCTATTCCCCCGAAGGCCACCACCTAACCTTACATGTGCATCTTCTCCAGGGTCCAGGCACCTAATTAGTGGAGCCACACCTGTGTGGCTCCACTAATTAGTTGGGTGGCCCTTCATTCTCTTGTGTGTGGCAGCCCAGGCATGCACCTTAGAGGGAACTATCTGCAAACCACCTGAATGTAGCGTGCAGACCACTGGTGATCCACGGACCACAGTTTGAGAACCTCTGGTGTAACTTATTATTTCATTCACAAAGACCATAATAGTATCTCATGTATGCAATGAATACTTGCAGAGAAAATAATTTAAAACTTGATAGATACAAAAGAGCTTTCCATTAATGAGTTATATGCTGGTAATATAGTGAAGGTGTAGAAAAACACAAACTGTTTTGCATTCATTAACAACTGACAGACAGAACAGCTGCAGAATCGGATTCTAAGAATTTTTTTATGCCATTAGATGTACAGTGATTTTATAGTAGTTTTCCATTATATCCTGGAAAACGAACTCTGTAGCAGTTTGTTGAAAGCTTTCTGTACTGAAAAACAAAAAATTTCATCTTGGTTTCTATTATTTGACTTAATACTTTTTATTGTATATCTAATACAGTAGACCAAAACTTGGACACTGAAAAAAATTGGGGTTTTTCTGCATTCTGAGAGCTATGTGAAAATTGGAGTGGAATTCTTGACCCATCCTGCAAACACCTGAGCTGAGATAATGACCATAACCCCTTAACATTCCCTATCTAGGATTTCCCAGCTACTGAACCTATGTAAGCCTGGACCTAGTGTCCCCTCCTGCAGCCTGCTGCAGTACTATCTGCTTTTCCAGTATGTTCAGAGCTGGTCTGGAGCTTACCTTTACAGTGCAGAAGGAGATGTAGAGACCTTTTGTCTGGCTATACTGGAAGAAGGACAGGAGACACTGGATATTGTTTAATTAGGCTTCATTAGTTGCCTGGGATTACCCAGAAGATAAAAGTGTACAGTGCAGGTAAATTCATGATCACTTCAATATATATGCAGGGGTTTCCGTCAGTCCTCCCTTTCCATCCTGGTCTCCAGCCAACCCGCTGCTGGGACCTGACCATCCCCTGCTCCCCTCGAATGAAGGTTAAGGTGGGTTATAAAGGAGGGGTGGTGGTTGGCTCCCTGCTGTGCCAAACAAAGACACCTCAACCCCTCTATTCTGCTCCTTTAACAAACATCTCCTTTAAATCCTTTATCAAACCATTTATCTAATCACTGTATCCATTCCCTATGGAGTACCTGCACTGGACATCCGCCATGAGAAGGTGCCAGCAATTAGCTTGGCTACCTCCCTCTGATATCCAGCTGGATTCCCAGACATCTCCTAATGCCCTCTTTAGTGTCAGCCAAAAACTTGAACCCCATCCTCCCTGAATAATTTTGGTGCCCCATATGCTATGTCAGGATGCAAAGTTACTACCTCCCTCTCTGACTGCCATGAATTTGGCTACCTCCCTACTCACATACCTCCTAGCCTTGTCGATTTGTGGTGGGTGGGTGGGTTGCGGACTTCACAGCTCCCCACCACACTTTGTGTTTAAGCATGTCTGACTACACAATTTTTACTCCTGGAAGAAGTTCCAGGATCTGCCTCAAGTCCCTCTTAGCTCTAAACATTAAGGCTACCCCTTTACTCATTCACAAATCATTTCCCTCAAGGTGCACCACAGGTATATCTGGTGCTTGCTGAGGAGCCCCCCATTGTACAAAAATGGCATCATGTGGTCCCATAACATGCCCCTCCTTCCTTGCCAGCTCAGGATTTCTTCATCAGTGAGCCCTAGCTGCAAACCCTCAGGCAACCTGGACACCCACCTGTGTGCCCAATAAACAATACTCTGCCCTCAGATTCATACCACTGTTTGCATGACCTGGAAAGAAAACACAACAAAAATTAATGCTGACTCCTCATCCGGGGTCTCATGTACATTCTGCATACTTCCAAATGCCAGTGCACAATTGCCTGAACTGCCCCAGCCCCCATACCCAGCAGTGCTGCTGCTGTTGCTGCCCTACTCATGAATGAGTGGGAACCAAATTTCTGGGCTGGAAGCCCCAACTTCATCACTCCCTTTCTCACCACTGTAACAAACTGGCCCATCTCTTCCCAGGCTTATCACCATGTATTCCCGCAAAGCCGCCGCAGGACAGACCCCGGTCTCGCCACCCTCTGTTAAGATAATGAATTTGCTGTGGCTTCCTTGACCTGTCTTTGACTTTAGAAACTTTAATATAACTGCATGCCCCTGCCAAGAGTCTAGCCTGCATGTACTAGCTTGCTCATCCTGAAAGCTCCAAAAAATATTACCAAAAATGCTGCCCTGAACAAGGCCACATCCAGTTCGCCACGACATACATTCTCCAGGATCCTCACCAGATCCATAAGCGTGTTAATTGTGAGGCTCCATATAGTCCAGGGAAAAGGGGCTTCTCCCACCGAGCTTGCCCTTTATCAACGCCCTGCCCTTCTGGTCCCTGGGGGATGAGTCAGTGTCACCATACCGACCCACTCTGCTTCTGCAGACCCCCACCCCGCCAGCAGTATAGCCTTTCTCTTGGCAAGCCAGACAATTCCCTCCCTGCTTAAAGTGTGGTGCAGTCATTTTGTGCTGTTCTGTACAATGATTCCACCGCTGCTTCCTCTCCCATCTGCCAAGGGGTACCTGAGGAGTTTGTTGGCATGGACAACTTTGAACAGGATGAACTGAACTTCAGTCTATGTGCCTACAGTTTTGAATTAAAGAAGTGATTTTTTAAAAAGCTTTGTTTAAAAATAAAATAGTTGAAAACACTCTTTAAGCAACTTAAATCCAGAGATCCCAAATCATTTACAGAAGAACATATAAAACTAAACATTGCACACAAATGTATTTTAAAAATGAGCATCATTATTTTTTCCAGGACTTTAACTCAGGGTTCTTTATTCTTCTGTTACCAAGAGGTTAAATTTCTGAGGAAAGCAGTAAAGTTTGCATCATTTTGTGGCACATAGTATTCCTAACAGTCACATGAATATAAAGCTTCAGCCTGCAGTAAAACATTGCAACTAAAAAGGTGGCATGTGACATGACTTTTTCTTTGTTTGGGAACAGAGCAAGCCATGAAGCATTCAGTGCAATCTCATAACTTATAAATACAATTTTTATTGACTTGTGTCTTCTCTTAGATGGTGAAATAAATAAAATTAAGGCTATTTAAAACATATCAGTAAGTTGGTCTTGTTTTATAGATTTTTATAGAATTTATATAATTTTTTTATGGAGAATGATTTGTTTCACATTTTAATAGATTCATGAACATTGTTTGTTCCACAACGTGTATTTTTGTTTTTGGTTTGCCTGTTGGAGATGGCAGGATACTGAAAACTGAGGGGAAAGTTTGACTCCACCCTCTTTTGATCTTTGAGCACAAATGCTGAGGTCATACAGAGATTTCTTAAGAAACTCTAGAACAGAGGGGGCCAACCTGAGCCTGAGAAGGAGCCAGAATTTACCAGTGTACATTGCCAAAGAGCCACAGTAATATGTCAGCAGCCCCCCATCAGCTCCTCCCAGCACCTCCCATTCACTGGCAGTCCCGCTGATCAGCGCCTCCCACTCCCTCCCCACACCTCCCGATCAGCTGTTTCGAGGCATACAAGAGGCTTGGAGGGGGAAGTGGGAGGAGTGAGGGCATAGCAGGCTCAGGGGAGGGGGGCAGGAAGAGGTGGAGTGGGGGCAGGGCCTATGGCAGTGAGCACCCCCTGGCACATTGGAAAGTTGGCGCCTGTAGCTCCAGCCCCGGAGTCGGTGCCTATACAAGGAGCCACATATTAACTTCTGAAGAGCCGCATGTGGCTCCGAGCCACAGGCTAGCCACCCCTGGTCTAGAAGATAGTAGGTTTCATGTTAAGTGTGTATGCTGCTGTTTGCCCCTCAAACATATAAGGCTCATTCTGCTTTCACGGATCTTAAACAGGTATAATTCTGTTGATTTCTGTGGCATTACAAAGTACAATGAGATTAGAATTAGGTCCATGGAGGTCCGCACTTTTAGATAATATGTCTGTGTGGATCTGGGGGCAAAGGGATGCATATAATGAATCATATTATGATTTTTTAAAAATATGATTTAAAAGAGTGATTTGACTTTGGACAACAGCAAAAAACCTAAAAACGAGAGAGAATATTTTGCTGATTTTTGCATTTGTAAAATTAAACAATACTAGGTAATTCAGTTTTACTGTTCAGAGGTCAGAATTCTATATTCTAATAAAAGTGTTCATGACCCTTAAAAGCATTTAGATTAAGGTATGAATGCATGTTTATCTCTGTTTTTCAGCAGCTTTACCCCAGATGTTTCAAACTCAGAAGCTAGATGTCTAGAAGGTAATTAGTTGTTTTCCCATCACAATTAGTAACTGTGCCCCTGCAGAGTCCCATTAAAGTCTATGGGGCTCTGTGGGTACATCTGTCTATCTACAAGCAACTAATAGCAGGATCAGAACTTCGGTTTGTCCACTGAAAATGGAGATGGATCTTTCAAGGTCCTCAAATACACTGTTCCTCCAGAGTAGCCAATGCTGCAGGAGAAACTGTTGCTTGAGGAAGCAATTTTACCATGGGAGGATCCATCTGCTCCTGTTAACCTTCCTTCCTCCTTGCGTGATGACCCCGTGATCCACCTGGACTCTTCTCCTCAGGTTCCAGATTATTTTAATTTTCATCAGGAACTTCTGGGAAGGATGGCTTTGGCTTTGGACATACAAGCTGAGATTGTGCAAGAGAACACACACAAGCTTTTAGGCATTCTCCAGGCTGCTCCCCCAGGAAGGTAGCCTTCCCTATTAATGAGGCCCCTCTAGAACCGACAAGGGAAAAAGAGGCAAACAGTGAGGGGGCAAAATCTGCAGATGATACAAAACTACTCAAGATAGTTAAGTCCCAAGCAAGCTGCGAAGAACTACAAAAGGATCTCACAAAACTGGGTAACTGGGCAACAAAATGGCAGATGAAATTCAGTGTTGATAAATGCAAAGCAATGCACATTGTAAAACATAATCCCAAGTATACATATAAAATGATGGGGTCTAAATTAGCTGTTACCATTCAAGAAAGAGATCTTGGAGTCATTGTGGATAGTTCTCTGAAAACATCACTCTGAAAACATCCACTCAATGTGCCACGGTATTATTAAGAATTGGATAGATAATAAGACAGAAAATATCATATTGCCTCTATATAAATCCATGGTAGCCCACGTCTTGAGTACTGCATGCAGATGTAGTTGCCCCATGTAAAAAAAAGATATATTGGAATTCAAAAAGGTTCAGAAAAGGGCAACAAAAATGGTTAGGGGTATGGAACAGCTTCCATATGAGGAGAGATTAATAACATTTAGACTTTTCAGCTTGGAAAAGAGATGACTAAGGGGGGATATGATGGAGGTCCATAAAATCATGACTGGTGTGGAGAGAGTAAATAAGGAAGTGTTATTTACTGCTTCTCATAACACAAGAACTAGGGGTCACCAAATGAAATTAATAGGCAGCAGGTTTGAAAGAAACAAAAGGAAGTATTTCTTCACACAATGCACAGTCAGCATGTGGAACTCTTTGCCATAAGATGTTGTGAAAGCCAAGACTATAACTATCCTCCATGAACTTATCTAGTTCTTTTTAGAACTTATCTAGTTCAAAAAAGAACTAGATAAGTTCATGGAGGATAGGTCCATCAGTGACTACTAGCCAGGATGGGCAGGGATGGTGTCCCTAGCCTCTGTTTGTCAGAAGCTAGGAATGGGCAACAGAGGATGATCACTTGATGATTACCTATTCTGTTCATTCCCTCTGGGGCATCTGGCATTGACCACTGTCGGAAGACAGGATACTGGGCTAGATGGACCAGTATGGCCGTTCTTATGTTCATACACCAACCTCATTATTAGCCCCAACAGCTAAGAGCACTGACAAGCATTATAATGTCCTTATGTAAGACTTCAAGTCTTTTCATCCTACCCTAAACCCATTAGTAGTAACAGCTGCCAATGTCAGATCACAGCAAGGGAGATTTAAATCAACTCCCAAAGAAAAAGAGCTCAAGAGACTTGATTTGTTGGAGGGAAAAATTCCATGTCTTCTTTCCAGATGCACATAGCGAACTAGCAGGTGCTGTTAGCTAAATAGGACTCCGTAAAGTGGGATGCAATGTCCAGTTTTACTAAGAAAGTCCTTGAAGATGCAAGGGAGGATTTTAGGCTTACCTTGGTGGCCAAGATATTGTTCCAGTCTATACTTGATGCAGCAGACACTTCTTCTAGGGTGATGGCCTCTGTAATAACAATGAAGAGAGCCCCCTGGTTGCAAAACTTGGGGTTTAACCTTTGTCATCCATCAAAATATAGATTTGTGAGATGGGTCCCTGAAAAGGGACAGGGTATGTAGGTGGGATGAGGGTGTGGCTTTCCCAATAGTTTTTTGTTTTCCAACAAAACTGATGAAACTTCACGTTCATTCAAAGACTGTCTTCCTACCCTTCACTCCTAAGGGGTGCATACCCGAAGCACCAACAGGTGTCAGTATAAACCTCTGCAATAACAGTATTCACAACAGTATTATAGAAACCTTTCTATCTGTCATGGCCACATGATTTTTCTGAGGGGGAATCATAGGCCTGGAAGTGTTATCTAGACCATTCCAGACAGGAGTTTGTCTAACCTGCTCTTAAAAATCTCCAGTGATGGAGATTCCACAACCTCACTAGGCAATTTATTCCAGTGCTTAACCAACCTTTAAGGAAGTTTTTTCCAATGTCCAACCTAAACTGCCCTTTCTGCAATTTAAGCCCATTGCTTCTTGTCCTATCCTCAGAGGTTAAGAAGAACATCTTTTCTCGCTCCTCCTTGTCACAACTTTTATGTACTTGAAAACTGTTATCATGTCCCCTCTCAGTCTTCTCTTTTCAAGACTAAACAAACCCAATTTTTTCAATCTTCCCTCACAGGTCATGTTTTCTAATCATTTTTGTTGCTCTTCTCTGGACTTTCTTGAATTTGTCCACAGCTTTCCTGAAATGTGGCACCCAGAACTGGACACAATACTCCAGTTGAGGCCTAATTAGCATGGAGTAGTGCGGAAGAATTACTTCTTGTTTCTTGCTTACAACACTCCTGCTAATACATCCCAGAATGATGTTCACTTTTTTTGTAACAGTGTTACACTGTTAAATCATTTAGCTTGTGATGCACTATGACCCCCAGATTCTTTTCCATACTATTCCTTCCTAGGCAGCCATTCCCATTTTATATGTGTGCAACTGATTGTTCCTTCCTAAATGGAGTACTTTGCATGTGTCCTTATTGAATTTCATCCTGTTTACTTCAGACCATTTCTCCAGTTTGTCCAGATCATTTTGAATTTTAATTCTATCCTCCAAAGCACAGTGACTGCTTTGCTATTCTTGTTCTGAACTTTTATTGTACAGGGTCTGTGACAATGCGGTTCTGGCGGGACCCAACTGAGAGTGCCAATTCAGGACAAATCGCTTAAAACAGGGCAGTCACAGCTGGAGTTTTTCCACCTCTAAGGCAAACCAAACCAGCCAGACAAAGAGGACTTTGGTCGCACCCCACTGGCTAACCACAAGTCACACAAGCAATTTCCTTAGACACTCCAGTTTCCCAGTATCACCACCAGTCCCACTCGTCCTGGGGATGAATGGCTATGAAAACCAACACCCCAATAAAAGAAAAAGGTTCTCTTGATCCCAAAGAATCAAGCCCCAAACCCAGGTCAATATACAAATTAGATCTTACCCACAAATCACGCTGTTGCCAATCCTTTAGAATCTAAAATCTAAAAGTTTATTCATAAAAGGAAAAAGATATAGATGAGAGCTAGAATTGATTAAATGGAATCAATTACATACAGTAATGGCAAAGTTCTTGGTTCAGGCTTGTAGCAGTGATGAAGTGAACTGCAGGTTCAAATCAAGTCTCTGGAGTACATCCCCGGCTGGGATGGGTCATTCAGTCCTTTGTTCAGAGCTTAGTTTGTAGCAAAGTTCCTCCAGAGGTAAGAAGCAGGACTGAAGACAAAATGGAGATGAGTCATCAGCCTTTTATAATCTTTTCCAGGTGTAAGAACACCTTTTTGTTCTTACTGTGGAAAATTACAGCAAAATGGAGTCTGGAGTCACATGGGCAAGTCTCTGCATACTTTTCTGAGTTACAAGGCATATCTGCCTTCTCTGAATGGGTCAATTGTATAGCTGATGGTCCTTAATGGGCCATCAAGCAGGCTAGGCAGAGCTAACACCAACTTGTCTGGGATGTCACCCAGAAGCATACCATACGTTTCAAGTACAGACAGTATAGAGCTAATATTCATAACTTCAACTAAAAATGACACATGCATACAGACAACATAATAATAACCAGTAACCCATAACCTGGTCTTAGACACCTTATATCACCCCCTTTACATAAGATTTGGTGCCACTACAGGACCTTGGTTGCAACCATGTTCTATATGGTCCCAAATTATATCAATAACGTCACAGGGTCACATTTCTAATCTTGACAATAAATTTTTTAAAAAATATTAAATGCTGAAATGGGACTGTGCGGTGATATACTTTGGGAGACCCCATGAAGCTTATTGGGAGACTAATAAACTTCACATAGTTTTCCAAAGAGTTGGCTCAGTTTTGGTAGCTCATACATCCCCCAAACACCCATCAAAATGCAGAAAGGTCTGCAGGAGTGGACCATTTAGGGTACTGATGAAATTACTAAGCCACTCCATGAGCTGCTGCACTTTCCAGGCACCAGAGGCTGAACCGACAAGCTTCCTTGGACACATCAGGGAAAAGATGCACTCCTCTAGGGCATTGTTTTCCCTGTAGTTTGTTTTCTACAGAACGTTACAACAAAGGAGCCCTGCTGTGTCTGTTACAGCACCTGTATATTTCCATGAATATTAACTGGGAAGTATAGTCAAGTGGATAAAGTGGGTGCTGTGTATTTCATATGAAGGGAAATGTAATCTTTTAATGGGATATAATATAATCTTTATAATCTCTTTTCACAAGAGATAAGGATGACCACACATCTCACTGCTTTCAGGACAAAATACAAGATTAATCTCTTCCCTATAACCTTCCTACTAAAATAACAACATTTATTAATAATATAAAATATTATACACCCTTCCCTTCTATGTGAGGGAGAAGGAGAGAGCCAAAGATCAACATTGATTAGCTGTCAAGTGATTAAAAAAATAATCACGATTAATCGCGCTGTTAATAATAGAATACTATTTATATCAATATTTTGGATGTTTTCCACATTTTCAAATATATTGTTTTAAATTACAAAACAGAATACAAATACACTTTATATTTATTTTTTATTATAAATATTTGCACTGTAAAAATAAAAGAAATAGTATTTTTCAATTCACTTAATTAAAAGACTAATGCAATCTCTTTATCGCGAAAGTTGAACTTACAAATGTAGAATTATGTACAAAAAATAACTGCTTTCAATAATAAAACAATGTAAAATTTTAGAGCCTACAAGTCCACTCAGTCCTACTTCTTGTTCAGTCAATTGCTCAGACAAACAAGTTTGTTTACATTTACATTTGCAGGACATAATGCTGCCCACTTCTTGTTTACGTCACCTGAAAGTGAGAACAGGCACTGTTGTAGCCGATGATGCAAGATATTTTTGTGCCAGCTGTGCTAAAGATTCATATGTCCTTTCATGCTTTGGCCACCATTTCAGAGGACATGTGTCAATGCTGATGATGGTTCTGCTAGATAATGATCCAAAGCAGTGCAGACCAATGCATGTTCATTTTCATCATCTGAATCAGATGCCACCAGCAGAAGGTTGATTTTCTTTTTTGGTGGTTCGGGTTCTGTAGTTTTCGCATTGGAGTGTTGCTCTTTTAAAATTTCTGAAAGCATGCTCCACACCTCTTAGATTTTGGAAGGCACTTCAGATTCTTAAATCTTGGGTCAAGTGCTGTAGCTATCTTTAGAAATCTCACGTTGGTACCTTCTTTGTGTTTTGTCAAATCTGCAGTGAAAGTATTCTTCAAATGAACAACATGGTGGGTCATCATCCGAGACTGCTATAACATGAAATGTATGGCAGAATGCATGTAAAACACAGAGCAGGAGACATACAATTCTCCCCCAGGGAGTTCAGTCACAAATTGAATTAGCACATTATTTTTTTAATGAGCATCATCAGCATGGAAGCATTTCCTCTGGAATGGTGGCCAAAGCATGAAGGGGCATACAAATGTTTAGCATAACATGTTTGCCATGTAAATACCTTGCAATGCCAGCTACAAAAGTCTTATGTGAACATCTGTTCTCACTTTCAAGTCATATTGTAAATCAGAAGCGGGAAGCATTATCTCCCGTAAATGTAAACAAACTTGTTTCTCTTAGCGATTGGCTGCACAAGAAGTAGGACTAAGTGGCATTGTAGGCTCTGAAGTTTTACATTGTTTTGTTTTTGAGAGCAGTTATGTAACAAAAAACCCTCTATATTTGTAAATCGTGCTTTCATGATAAAGAGATTGCACTATGGTACTTGTATGAGGTGAATTGAAAAACACGATTTCTTTCGTTTATCATTTTTACAGTGCAAATATTTGTAATAAAAATAATATAAAGTGAGTTCTATACACATTGTATTCTGTGTTGTAACTGAAATCAGTATATTTAAAAATGTAGAAAAACATCCAAAATATTTAGTAAATTTCAATTGGCATTCTATTGTTTAACAGTGTGATTAAAACTGTGATTAATCTTGATTCATTTTTTTAATCACGATTAATTTTTTTGTTAATTGTGTGAGTTAACTGTAATAGACAGCCATACAATAAATTCAGATTAGATACACAAAGTGAGGGGAAAAAAGTTCAGCCATGTCAATATACGTTTTGTATAAAAACAGGAAGATTAGAAAAAGGTGTTTGTTTACATATTAAGGTTAAAGAAAACAGATAAGAACAACATTGTTTGCCTTTTAAGACCCATACATCCACACATGGGAACTCTTCGTTGGAGGATTTGATTTAGAGCTAGTCCCAACTATGTCTTGCTTAAATTAACTATTTAAAAGCTAAATCATAAGGTGCATTTTAAAAAAAAAGTAGACACCCATTTTTATGTGGTGGAACTGTTCTTTTTTAACTAAACTTTTTTACATATAAAATATTTTGGGTCTAATGATCAAATGATAACCACACAATTGCTTTCTAAAGGAATGCAAACAGTCATTTCAGCCTAATCTTGTAAAAAAAAAGTATTTTAAAACAATAAAAGATTAACTTCATTTGTTATTGAAGAGGGTGTAAACTCACAGTCTAGATGGGAATATACCATATATACTTGTTCATAAGCTGAATTTTTTTAGTAAAAAAGGGAAGCACCAGAGAAGGGGGTCGGCTTATGAATGGGTATAGAGAGGGAGAGGTGGAACACAGCCCCTCCCCCCAACAGAGGGAGCAAGGAGAGGCAGCACAGCCAGCACAGCCAGAAGGGAAGAGGCAGGGTCGGAATCTCTCCGCTTCTGGCCACACTGCTCTCCCCCCAGCCTCCGAAGCAGCTGCAGCTCTGGGACTGGCAGGCTGCAGCTGTGCCGCTCGGCCCTGCCCCCCAGAGCAGGCTGTAGCCGTGCCTCCTGGCCCAGCCAGCTGGAACATGCTGCTGCTGCGCTGCTCCGTCTGGCCTGCTGGAGCAGCTCCAGCAAGGCCAGAGACATCCTCCCCTGGCCCCAGATAAGGTGGGAAGAGATGGGATACAGAGAGTGTGGCGGTCCTGGGCTAGAGGTGGGGTCATGTGGGGGTTGGTCACAGGGGTTACTCCCCTGACCCCCAGTTTTTCCCCCCAAAACATTTCCCCACCAGTTGCTGTCCTGGCCTGTCAGGGTGAGCAGCTGGTGCACCGGGATGCTTTGTTTACTTAGGTTTACCTCCATGCCTGCGGACGCTTGAGGTAAATAAACCATCTCGGACTGCCAGCGGCTTATCCTGATGTCCCAGGAGCCAAAGTTTGCTGACTCCTGAATTATAGGGTCGGCTGATGAATAGGTCATAACAATTTTCCATTTTTACTTATCCATCTTGTGGGCAGTCGGCTTATAAATGAACTGGCTTATGATTAAGTATATACAATATGATATATATATTAGAGATGAGAAGAGCATGGTGGAAATGCCAAATATTGCATAAAAATTACTCTCACAAGTATGAATTGCACCTGTATCTGTTCTTTATAGTTATAGAATAAAATGACTTTCCCTTAGGGGCGGAAAAGCACACCTATAAGGAGAAATCTTATCCATCAAAATGAAATCCCATAGTTTCAAGGAGAATCTAATGAAAGAGAATAACAGGTTTTTAGGCTGAGATTGTGGTTCCTACTGAGCTGATAAATAGGTGTTAACAGAATGTTTATAAATGATTTATCAAACTGATTTAATGGCGTGTTTAGTAAGCTCATAGTAATATTAAATAGCTTTGTGTTAGAATATTTATTAAACATGATTAAAATAGACTGGTATTTTTACAAATGTAAATATAGTCAATCATTCAGGCAAAAGGCCATTTATATTTTATACCACAGACACCATTTGAACTTGTTGAAAATATTTACAGTATTTTTGTCAACAAACTGTGACCCATAATAAGAATAATATAACTAACTGGCGATAGATAAGAGGATAACTGTGATAGCCACCCACCACATGGACCTACATTTCTATGCATAATAGTGGTTAACTAAACAAACCTGAAAATGTAAACCTGAGAGAAGTGCTTTAGAGAGTGCTTTCAAGAGAGTGCAATGAAATATGGGTGCTAATGTTTCTTTTTTATTTTTTGGAGGAGGAAATGTGATTAAGGTATACTAAATGGAAATCCATACAAAACTGGTCAAATTGTTAAAATATTCAGATATGGCATATCGTAACAAGAAAGCACTGTAATGCACTGAAATCAGCAATAGAACAGCTGTGTTTTAAAGGACAGTACTTTGAATGTCACTTGACAATTTGCTTTCAATTAGAAGTAATTTACAGGAAGATGCCCACAAGCTAATCTTTACAGGATAATTAAGTTCCATTTTCTTTACTTTTAATTAAAAAGCAGAAAAGATTTAGCTGATCCATAAAAAATGTTCTGTTTAAACATTCATCAGACTTCACACTTTTTTTTTGTTATTTGTTGTAGCAGATGTTATCAGAACAGCAGTCTGCTCTGTTTTAAACCAGAATATCTGGTAAGTGAAACACGAATTGCAATAGTTGTGTATAGCTGTGGTATGATCATTTAGCATCTGTATATTTAAATAGTTCTAAAATGATAGCCCAAGTCTGGGCTTTAATCTTGTGCCTTCTATTACTTTTAATTGCAATGTAGAAAAGTAAAGGAAGCTAGTAGTACTGTGGATGATCTACACACTGAATAAATCAATACTATTTTCACTTTGTTTTTGTTATAATTTTCACAACACAATTAGCTCTGTAATATGAATGTAAAAGTGAAAACAAAAGGATCTTTGTGGTTAGATTTGCAAACTGCCCCAGTATTCCTTCAAAATCGATGAAGTAGAGGAAAAAAGAAAATACCTTTGCTGATCATATAGTGAAATAAACACAAGTGCTGTGTAAATTTGAATGTGTGGCCACTGAAATCAGTGTATTGTGATGATGCGGTGACAAACCTCATGCAACAGATGAAGATGTTGCCCATCCTCCTCTGAACCTGCTCCACATCTTAGCAGGTTGTTAAAAAAATTAATATAAATTTGTTCACAGCTTTAACACTTTGTTCCTTTTAAAACAAATTTGAAACATTGGATGAATTGAACTCATTGAGGGCTTGTTTAGTGGGAAGTTTGAAATGTTAATACTGTAGATCTTGTGTCATCAATTTATCAGTGTAATTCTTCAGTGAAGCTCTATGTTGTTTTTGAGGTACTGATCCAAATTCTCTGTGAGTATATATTGGCACAGCTCCATATACTTCAGTGGATTTGTGACTGTTTGTACCAACAGAGAATTTGACCTATCATGCACTAAAAATATCTGAATACTTGTTTACAGTGTGAAATGCACTTAATTTATGCTCAACTCAAAACTGGCCAAACGAAATTCTAACAAATTTGCCATAAATAACCATTTCTGTGCTGAGAACAAGCATCAGAATTTGGGCCCAAATGTTCATATTTTTAGAAAGTTTTAAGCTCTTAGAAAGAGAGACATACATGATTGTCTGCTGTAATTACAGTATCCAAAATATGTTAACTATGATTTCTTATTACTAAAGATACAACTGTGTTAATGTGGAAAGCAGCAAACTGTACAAGTGAAATATTTTTTATTAAATGCAAATTTGTAAGACATTTGACATTTTAGTGTTTGCACTTGCATTGATACATGGATCTGTGCACAATGAAGTCATTCTTTTCTACACAAACAATTTGTTTGTGGCAAGCTGGTTTGTGAATCTACATTTTGCTAGCCTGCAGTGGATGAACTGTCTGTGTGGACCCTGCTGACATGTATTAACAGTTTATTAATGCACTTTGATGTAGTCCTCTTTGAAATGGCATTGTCATGATGATGATGATTATAATAATAATCATAACAGAAGCTCTTGATGAACTAGGGAGAAATCACACCCTTCTATATATAAGGCCAGAGGGTTAAGAAAATCCTTGCAGAGTTTCCTGCAAGATTCCCAGAGTGAGTTATTTGGAGTAAGTCCTTCTGACAAGGAATGAATTCCCAAATCCAGAAAAAGAAGTAGCAGTCCTGCATGGATAACTCCCACACTTCACTACTGTTACTACCAGTGCTACTGTTGGCTGAGCCCCCCATGGGTGTGCTATGTTGGCCACAGATGAGAATTTAAGATCCTATCAAAGCAGAATTAGCTCCTAAGTCTCTCTCATAATTTCTGTCGCTACCTAGGTATACT
Source organism: Mauremys reevesii (assembly GCF_016161935.1). Taxonomy (NCBI): domain Eukaryota; kingdom Metazoa; phylum Chordata; order Testudines; family Geoemydidae; genus Mauremys; species Mauremys reevesii. The sequence goes on from NC_052624.1 coordinate 253,826,007, forward strand.
TTCTTTTTGGTCTAACACTACTTATACCATCAAAAACTATGCCCACCAGTACAAAAACACATTATGCCTTTATTGAAAACCTATACAAGTAAGAAAATAGAGATTTATGGCTGAAATTTGGGCCTGTTTCTGAAAAAAACTTAGACATCTAAACACATTTGGCGTTGATAGTATCAAAGTTCATTTTTGAGGAACCCCTTATTGCCACATTTTTTTAAAGAGAGTGCAGAGGCCTGTGCACAGAATTTGAGGGTACCTGCATATGTAATTGTTTGCATGGTTATTATTTGAATACCAAATTACACATGCAAATGCCCAGTATGCCCTTTGAGGTAAGAGAACTCTGCATACTGATTTAGGCTTCCAAATGAACATGCCCCACTTTGTTTAAAGAAGAAGTAAATAGCAACAATTTTCTTCAGTAGTTTATTCAGTACTAAAAATAAATATAATAAAAATGATGACCTATTACTTGTTTTAATGATATAAAACAAATGTCACAACATGATAGAAACCTTTCAGTCAATGGGAGTTTTGTGTGGGTAAGAACTGTGGCATTGATTAGTTAATAGCCTTAGAATCTCTTGACCAGTGTAAATAAAGGTCTGAACTTGTTGTAGTGACTGCTGTTTAAAGCAGTTAGAGTTTTGGCTATGTAAATATTCCAAGATTGGGCTCACTTCTTCATGATAATTTGTTTTAGCAAAGTAAAACTAAACTGTTAGGTATTGCTCTACACTACACTAGTGGTTTCCTTCATTTCCAGGGTACTTCTAAATACAGTGTTATCACCTTCAAAATCAGCAGTTCTGATATTATATCAGTATGCTAGGTGTAAAACTGATTTCATTATATGTGGTAACCAATGTATTTTGGTAACCAGTGAGGCTTATCACTGTAGATTGTTCAATGATACTGTCAAGATAAGGGGCCTAATGAATTATACACCTCGGTCCTGTTATAACTGGGAACAGAATTTGGCACAGAGTGCTCCTCTGCATAGGAAGATTTCAGATTTTTTTGTAAATTATCAGTTTTTTTCTAATATGTAAATAAAATCAGAAAATTACAAAAAAAGGATTTACTACTTACAATTCCAAAACTTGTAGATAGTATATTCTAAATGTTCAGCAGCAAAAGTCACATAAATGCAAAGTAATTCACACTGGAAAACATAACCCCAACTATACATATAAAATGATGAGGTCTAAATTAGCTGTTACCATTCAAGAAAGAGATCTTGAAGTCATTGTGGATAGTTCTTTGGAAAATCCTCTCAATATGCTGCAGCAGTGAAAAAAATGAGCAGAATGTTGGGCATCATTAAGTAAGGGATAGATAATAAGACAGAAAATCTCTTATTGCCTCTATATAAATTCATGGTATAAATCCCCATCTCAAAAAAGATATATTGGAATTGGAAAAGGTTCAGAAAAGAGCAACAAAAATTATTAGGGATATGAAAGAGCTTCCATATGAGGAGAGATTAATAAGATTGGGACTTTTCAGATTGGAAAAGAGATGACTAAGGGCTAGTCTACACTTACCAGCCGGGTCGACGCGGTGAGTTCGACTTCTCGGAGTTCGAACTATCGCGTCTAATCTGGACGCGATAGTTCGAACTCCGGAAGCGCCGCGGTCGACTCCGGTACTCCACCACTGCAAAAGGCGGTGGCAGAGTCGACCTTGGAGCCGCGGACTTCGATTCCGCGGCGTCTGGACGGGTGAGTAGTTCGAACTAGGGTACTTCGAATTCAGCTGCGCTATTCACGTAGCTGAACTTGCGTACCCTAGTTCGACCCCCGCCCTTAGTGTAGACCTGCCCTAAGGGAGGATATGATAGAGATCTATAAAATCATAACTGGTGTGGAGAAACCAAATAAGGAAGTGTTATGTACTGCTTCTCATAACACAAAAACTAGGGGTCACCAAATGAAATTAATAGGCAGCAGGTTTAAAACAAACAAAAGGAAGTATTTCTTCACACAATGCACAGTTAGCATGTGGAACTCTTTTCTGGAGGTTCTGAAGGCCTATAGCAGGGTTCAAAAAAGAACTCGATACATTCATGGAGGATACTTCCATTAATGGCTGTTAGCCAGGATGGGCAGGGATGGTGTCCCTAGCCTCTGCTTTCTAGAAGCTGGGAATGAGTGACAGGGAATGGATCACTTGATAATTACCTGTTTTGTTCATTCCCTTTGGGGCACCTGGCATTGGCCACTGTCGGAAGACGGGATACTGGGCTAGATGGACCTTTAGTCTGACTCATTTTGGCTGTTCTTACGTTCTTATGTTCTTATCACCAGCATGTAGGTTGTTTGCAGTATTTTTATAGATGTTTTGGTCCTAGGGCATGAGAGAAACAATGGGGGTTAGGTAACATCTTTTATTGGACCAGCTTCTCTTGGTGAAAGAGACAAGCTTTTGAACTTACATAGAGCTCTCTGGAAGCTCTAAAGCAGGGGTTGGCAACCTTTCAGAAGTGGTGTGCCGAGTCTTCATTTATTCACTCTGATTTAAGGTTTTGCGTGCCGATAATACATTTTAACGTTTTTAGAAGGTCTCTTTCTATAAGTGTACAATATATATATATATATAATTAAACTATTTTTGTATGTAAAGTAAATAAGGTTTATAAAATGTTTAAGAAGCTTCATTTAAAATTAAATTAAAATGCAGAGCCCCCTGGACTGGTGGCCAGGACCTAAGCAGTGTGAGTGCCACTGAAAATCAGCTTGCGTGCCGCCTTCGGCACCCGTGCCATAGGTTGCCTACCCCTGCTCTAAAGCTTTTCACTTTCACCAAGAGAAATTAGTTTAATGAAAGGTATTGCCTCACCCACCTAATCTCTGAAGCATGTAAGTGGCATTTTAACACCATAGTCTCAAAGCTACTACTATGCTACCTACGCTACATTGATGACATCTTCATCATCTGGACCCATGGAAAGGAGACTCTGGAAAAATTCCACCACAATTTCAACAGCTTCCACCCCTCCATCAACCTCAGCCTGGACCAATCTACACAGGAGGTCCACTTCCTAGACACCACGGTGCAAATAAGTGATGGTCACATTAACACCACCCTATACCGAAAACCTACCGACCGCTATGCCTACCTTCATGCCTCCAGCTTCCATCCCGGACACACCACAAGATCCATTGTCTACAGCCAAGCACTGAGGTACAACCGTATCTGCTCTAACCCCGAAGACAGAGACCAACACCTAGAAAATCTCCACCAAGCATTCTCAAGACTACAGTACCCACACGAGGAAATAAGGAAACAGATCAACAGAGCCAGACGTGTACCCAGAAGCCTCCTACTGCAAGACAAACCCAAGAAAGAAACCAACAGGACTCCACTGGCCATCACATACAGTCCCCAGCTAAAACCCCTCCAACGCATCATCAGGGATCTACAACCCATCCTGGACAATGATCCCACACGTTCACAGGCCTTGGGTGGCAGGCCAGTCCTCGCCCACAGACAACCTGCCAACCTGAAGCATATTCTCACCAGCAACTGCACACCGCACCATAGTAACTCTAGCTCAGGAACCAATCCATGCAACAAACCTCGATGCCAACTCTGCCCACATATCTACACCAGCAACACCATCACAGGACCTAACCAGATCAGCCACACCATCACCGGTTCATTCCCCTGCACATCCACCAATGTAATATATGCCAGCAATGCCCCTCTGCTATGTACATCGGCCAAACTGGACAGTCTCTAAGGAAAAGGATAAATGGACACAAATCAGACATTAGGAATGGCAATATACAAAAACCTGTAGGAGAACACTTCAACCTCCCTGGCCACACTATAGCAGATCTTAAGGTGGCCATCCTGCAGCAAAAAAACTTTAGGACCAGACTTCAAAGAGAAGCTGCTGAGCTCCAGTTCATCTGCAAATTTGACACCATCAGCTCAGGATTAAACAAAGACTGTGAATGGCTTGCCAATTACAGAACCAGTTTCTCCTCCCTTGGTTTTCACACCTCAACTGCTAGAGCAGGGCCTCATCCTCCCTGATTGATCTAACCTCGTTATCTCTAGCTTGCTTCTTGCTTGCTTATATATACCTGCCCCTGGAAATTTCCACTACTTGCATCCGAAGAAGTGGGTATTCACCCACGAAAGCTCATGCTGCAAAACGTCTGTTAGTCTATAAGGTGCCACAGGATTCTTTGCTGCTTTTAAAGCTACTACTATGTTGCTTCCCATACATATCAATCTTTTTATATGAAAAAAGTATTACTTTGATGTAGAGTAATTCACATTTGTAATCTTGTGTATCACAATGAGTTTATATTCCAAAATTAAACAAAAATAAAGTATACTCCCATTTATCTGAAACCCTATTATCCAAACCTCCACATTATCTGAATCCCTTCCTTGTCCCACATTGTGAGATGCATGAGATAATGCCCTCTGCAGCACGTATCTCCTACTGGAGGACAAGAAAGGGATTGGGATAATGAGGAGGTTTGGATAATAGAACGGAGACCCCCCCGGCCAGGACTGTGAGGATGACGAGTCCCCAGTCATGGGGAATACAATCTTGCTGCTGAATGGCTCCTATGGTGGAATAGGGAGCCTTCTGCAGCCTTTCTGTCATGGAAGTGAATGAGTGGGAAAGAGTAGAGACCCCCCCGCACAGACTGCGAGGAAGAGGGTGTTCCTCTGGTCTCAAGGGAGGCCACCTCACTGCTGAATGGCTCCTGCTCTCTCGATTATCCGAACTCCCAATTATCCAAATAAAATCCATGTCCCCCTAGCTATTTGGATATTTGGGAGTTGTTACCTGTCAGCTCTGTGTTCTTGGGGAACCAGGGCACAGTACCCATCCTGTCTGACTCAAAAAAGACCACTCTCCCTCCCCGCAGCCTCTGCTTAAACCAAAATCGATCGGAAGAAAGACTTACAAAAAGCAATGAAAAGGCAGTGGAAGACACACATAAATCCCTTCAGAAAAGGGTGACAGGATTAAGGGAACTTCTCTAGCTTTATTTGCATCGGAGATGGGACAGGGATGCATGTCCCGTGGCATACAGAATAGAGAACAGAAATTCCAAGGCAAGAACTGCTGGAACTCTGGGACTAGAAAAGCAGGAAAGCACTGCATGATGGGGGATCTCTGCTCCAGATGTTAATGAACCTGCACACAACCAGCTCAATTTTTATCAGACCAATTCTAGTAATAAATTCTTTAATGGTATCCAAAATATTGAAGCTGCCTAATTGTATTGTGAGCTCCCTCCAAGAAACACCGCCCATAGCCAGGAATGATCAGCTCCTATTGTCTAGCCTGAACAAAACAACTTTGATATACTCCCTTGAGGCATCAGTTTTCCCACAAACAAATCTAGTGTTTTCCCTTTCAACCATTGTTCTTTCCCTACAAAAACCCCTCCCTGTGCTCAAGTAAGTGTTATGATGCCTGTATCCAACATCTGCATGAAGTCCACTGGGACTTCATCTTTGCCTGATTGATCATGGTGGGGGTTCTGCTTGTCTCCAGCACTCTGGACCCTCAGCTACCACCACCACCTGGGAACCCCGATCGATTCAAGCTTCATGGAGTGGTGAGAACCCCTCTCTCTCTCTAGGTATAGCCTTCTGACCCTGACTTGTGTGATCAGTTATAGTTTTCTAAACCTGACTTTTATAATCAAATTTAAGTTAGATTTAATATTATAACTGTTTTATTTGTTTGGCTCCCCTATGGTTATTACCCGGCAATAAATAACTGTCATGGTTAAGCTGGTTGCTTCTCTCTTGCTCGCTTTCTTTCTCTCTGTCTCTCTCTTTCTCTTCTCTCTTGCTTCCCCCCTTTTTTCCCCCCTTTGGTGTTTTTTGGCTTCTTCATTTGCTCTGAAGCAATGCTCCTCATACCTAAGCTAAAGATTCCTGCAGTGCTCAAAAATCCTGTGAGGTTTGCTCATCAAGTGGGTTACTACCAGAACAATTGTAACATGAAAGTGGGGATAGTGACGTGCTGAACCTGGGATATATGAGGGTGGCAGCTTGGAAATGCTGCTTGACCCAGCCTACTGAGTCCAGGGACATATAAGGGGTCAGCTTGGGAGTGCTGATTAACCTGGTCCTCTCAGACATGCTCTGTTAGTATGTGTTTGTCTGATTCCGTGGCTGGAAAAACTCAGCCCTGGGGAACCTAGGTCCTGCAAGATAGCTCCATTGGGAGGGAACTTGCAGAAGGGAGAAGTAGAGCTCTCGATGAGAACACAAGTGACACAAGCAGTGCACTGAAAGAATTACAGAACCCCCTCCTCCAGAATAGTAACCCTAATAAATGCACCTATCCCAAAGTAACAGGCAAATCTGGTAACAGAGTATACTGTAGTTTTTTTTTTAAAATCAGATCGCTTCGGAGAGAACACCATAGATCAAATTCTTCCATCTCAGAAATGTACAAATCTCCTGTTGACCACAGATTCATTCACTTCTTTCCATCACTGTTCCCCCACAGCCTATTTTACTTCAAGAGTCTAACTCATTTTAGGGCTATCAGGCGAAATGTTGTTGTCCCATATCTATTTGTGAAAGCACAATGTGGTTTGAATAAAATGAATAAAACTTGGGCGGGAAAATAGATTGTATTGATGAATTCCTGGCATGAAATAATTGCATTTAAAAATAACCTTTTCTCCCATTTCTAAACATAATTTGTGCAGTATTTTAATGCTATGACACAAATTATTGATAGGTATTACTTGTTTACTTAGGGGGAAAGGAGAAGTTAATGGAATTCAGAGAAGCAATAATTACTAGGCCAAGAAATAAGGCAATTTTTAAAATGGCAAGTAGGAGTGAGACATTTACATTCTAAAAATTAATTATGGGACTATAGTGTTTAAATTATGATCACAAAGTAGAAGTGTAGGGAAGTAAACGTGATTCAAAGAAAATTTTATATACATTTGTCTTAACTAAAAATTAGTATAAATCTTTGATGCAATCCGTGCATGGAAGTATATTAGACATTGGAAAAACCCTGTTTCATAAACACGAAACTGTTTATGAATTTTAAATCTCTAAGAGTCTAAACATCAGATACATAGTTGTTAGACATTCCATTTATCTGTCTTATGTATATCACTGAGAGATGGAAGATGTGAGGAACAGTGGGAGAGATTTTACATAGGTGCCTATAATCTCTCTGATGAGCCAAATGTAGCCTTCCAACCCTCCTAATTTGATTTAGCGCTGTATTAGAATTTTCATTTTGCAGCATTTGATTCCATTTGCTCCTTTTGTTGTTGCAAACTGTAGATGAATTAGAAAAAATGGACAGCAGAGGCTGGGGTGGGAGGCTGAGAATGACATGAGTGGAGATGAGACAAGAACTGCCATGGACAAGTGAGCAAAGAGTCTACATGCAGCTTCAGGCTGTGTAATATGATGGCAAAACAGAACAGTATTTTGGGACAGTAGCAGCTATGTCTCAGTTTATAATAACTGTTTTATCTGACACAGATGATGATTTGGTAGCTTCCGTAACAGCACTGTTCAGTTACAGTTAAGAATCTAATTTATGTGCCTGATAAGAAAAAATCTGTCTTGGTTATAGAGCTTTTTTGTGTTTTTATAGAACTCAAAAGTAGTTCTATATTTAAATTTAAAAGATTTAAATTTAGCAGTTATTGTAATTCATGCTATAGTTTTACCCCGAGAAGTAGAGGAGAGTTCTCACAGATGGCTGATATGGTTTGGCTATGTCAGAAAGTTGGACCACCCCTTTTTGTTTGGCTCAGTCATCCCCTTGGTGATTTCAATGCAGGGACTGTTCCATGTCTGCATAATACGAGCCCATTCATTTAATCACAGCCTTGGAGGCCTAGAATATTCTTATAATTTTGATTTCTGTTGTTCCCTTATTGCATCTGAGACATATCAGATTCCTCCTTCCAAATGGGTGTCAGTTTGAAGGGGTGCCTCATGTGCCTGAGTTGTCTCTGATGCTTGGAAGATAACTTGGTTTATTGTTGAGCTTCAGGAGTTGAACCATAAATAGATGGAATGACTGAAGAAGTGCCCAGGATGAAGCATAGTCAGTACAGTGATGACACATACAGCTGTGTATTTCTTTTTATGTGAGTTTGGTCTCTGTTCTGGAGGAATGCTTGCATTATATTCTCAGCTGAATGCAACGGAGCTATCTCGTCTTTGGCCCTTAAAAAGCAGTTTTGTTGGATGGGGGTTGTGACGTTGCACTCCATATGTTTTATGGAAATATGCTTATGAGTATGAATATGATGTAACTGGAATATGCTTTATGCAAAAGGTCTTTTGTAAGGTATCATTACAAAGCTTATAATTTACTGAGTGTGTTCATTCTATTTGTATGCATGTATCATTCTTTTATCTGAAGCTAGAAATATGAAGTATAACTGAGATCCTATTGTAATTACGCAAAGTGTGGGCCATTAATGGTGGTTTAGATTCTTGATGGCTCCCATTGACTAGGACAATTGGCTGTAGATGGTTTATTTACCTGCAAACTTTCCTAGGTATGTGCAGGCCAGCCCTGGAAGAATGGAGGCTGGGGTCTCACAGGACATGTGAACATGTCACCTGATACTGGAAGCCATCTTAAACCTGGTGCTTTTCCATTTAGAAGGAGGGGTGGGGACCCAGAGAGACAAAAGAGTCCTGCCTTATGCCAAAGCTATAAAAGGGGGTGGAACAGAACAAAGGGGGCTTCTAATCATGAGAACACTCGTTTTCCATCTGGAACTAACAAGGAATGTAGCAGGGAAAGGATTGGGCCCAGACTAGGAAGGAGTCTAGTCTGTGAAAGAAGCTTTTTGGAATATCTCTGAGGGTGAGATGTTACCTGTAGTCAGTTTCTTAATGTATTAGGCTTAGACTTGTGGGTTTTTGCTTGATGACTTACTTTGGTCTGTCTATTATTACTTGAAACCACTTACATTCTACTTTTTATACTCAATAAAATCACTTTTGTTTATTAATTAATCCAGAGTAAGTGATTAATACCTGGGGGAGCAAACAGCTGTGCATGTCTCTCTATAAGTGTTATAGAGGGCGAACAATTTATGAGTTTAACCTGTATAAGCTTTATACAAAGTAAAACAGATTTGTTTGGGTTTGGGTCCCATTGGGAGATGGGTGTTGGAGATAGGAAACCTGCTGAGCAGTTTTTAGTTAAAGTCTGCAGCTTTGGGGGCGTGGACCAGATCTGGGTCTGTGTTGCAACAGGCTAGCGTGTCTGGCTCAACCAGGTAGGGTTCTGGAGTCCCAAGCTGGCAGGGAAAACGGGCTCAGAGGTAATTACAACATGTCAGGTGACAGTCTCAAGGGGGTCTCTGTGACCGAACCCATCACAGAGGTCACTCTGTGAAGAAACTTATTCTTCCTTTGTGTCTTATCTTGTTGAGGGGATTCATTTGGAAGTAGTAAGCCAGATGAAGAATCTTGGTGTTAGTTATAACCAAGCACTCTCCATGGGGAAGCCATGTGTTGGTTGTGGTATAAAGGTTTTTGTCTTTTCCTTTCTTTTCTCTTTCACAGTTTGCATTGACTGCATCTTTATTTGTTCCATGATGATCTTCCTGAAACAGCATAGTATGCCTTCATGTTCACAATCTCTATTATTGCAAATCTCTCTTGTGAGACCTCTCAATAGGGTACCTCTGTCAGTTGTAGTCCGTTTAGACTGCAGTAGCATGATTTCTCACTGCTTTGAGGTACAGTAGTCATATTATACCCATCCTGTGTTCTTTATAATAGCTGTCTATAAAGTGACAGATTTACTTTATACTGGTCCTATTGTTTTATTTTAAAGCTTAACAATGCTGGCCTGAGTACTTCTTGAATCTTGTCCTGATGGATATTTGCTCACTTTTTAATGATCTTGTCACTGCATATGAAGTCTGCTGGGGAGATTGCACTTACAATATGACATGAAACTTCTCTTTCTGATTTCATCCACCTATCTGTGTCAAAAAGCACGTTAAAGTTGTTTTTTTCTTGTGTGTGTATTCCCTTCCCTTTAAATCTTTCTCTTTTTGAAATCTTATCCCCCATTTGTTTTGTTGTGTTTTATATTTATTTTATTTTTATTATTGTGTATGATTTTCTTATACATTGCCTCAAGGATTTTGGCAGAAGTGGAAGATGCTATATAACTAAGATAATACATTAATTTTTGCATTTAGTTTTTAAAAAAAATGGATATAGCAAGGATATTGCTGTTTTGAAATCAGCTACTATACACTCATTTAAAATCACTGTTCACATAGAATGTAAGCATATTTTTACTACGTATGCTCTAGTATGTGGTTTAAGCGTGTATTTATATCAGGGGCCTGAAATGCTTCTCAGGAGCTGCTGTAATATATTGGACATTCCATCCCCTGTGCCACTTAAGAAATGTTCTGAAAGTTACAAAACAAAACTCTTCTGGATTATTAAATACATTTTACAAAAATTCCATAAGTATATATCTTTCCCAGATGAAATATTTTAAAATTTTTAATTTGATTTTAAATGTGTTTGTACACAAAAAATCTTGTTCTAGTATTTAAAATAATACTTAAAACTATACCTTATTTCCATTTAACTTTTTGTTATAAAGTACAGCTATATATTAAAAGCTTAAATATCAGCTCCTATAATACTTTTTGTGACGTATGAGGTAAACATTGAATGCAGTTGTTTTTAAGTGAAGTGTATAAACAATTGCTGAATACTGCCTGCTTTTGAGTACAATGTATGTTAAATATTAAGTGAACATTGAAAAGATGGTTTTGTCCTGATGAAAACTGAAATGTTTGGAAAAAATATTTATGGTAGTGAAGGCTGGGAACAAGGAGGGGGTTAGCAGTTAGGGATTTTTTTAATGTGAGTAAGATTGTTGCTTCAAAGCATAAATCACCACCAAGCATTATAAATCAATTTTTCTAATTAAAAGGAGTCTTCTGGCTTTTTAGTATCTGTGGATAACTAAAGTAAGATGCTAGACATTATTACAGAGGTGGCCTGGCCACATAATCCATTAGAGGTTAGATTCAGTTATATTGGTGGAAGCAAACTGATTTTTATGGTTGTGAGATTTTTCTTTTTTGTTCTGTCAGGATCAGTTACTTTAGTTCTAATAAAAATCTTTAGAGAGGGTCAGGTTAGTGATCTGTAGATTCTGTAGATAATTTGTGATGTTACTATGAGAACTGATCCTAGAGTTCCTTCTTTCTAGCAAGGACCTAAAATATATGCTTCATCCTAAGCATTGCATTCTACCTGATGCAACATTAACTGTCATTAAACAAAAATCGTGTGTGTTGATTTCCTAGGTTCTTAATACAGGGTTTGTGTGCCACATTGGGTAGGTTCTTAGGGTTAAGGTGGGGAGAGGGAAAAATGACAAATGACCAGAATGTGGAATACCTGTATGCTATAATATACAGATTATAATACTTCTTAAATTATAAGTAAGTATTACAGGATGTTTTCTTATCCTAAGAATTAAATAAACCTGTTGCTTTAAAAAAGAAAACATGAAAAATACACAATCTGTTTCATGTAGCCACAACATCATCATCTTACTTGAGTTAACAGCTGGATTTGAACTCTGGACCTTCAGTTCAAACATCTGCTTCTTGAACCACAGAATTGTCTAACTTCTTACATCAGCCACTAGAGGAGGGCTTAGTATGTTTTTCCCCAGTGGGTTACATAGTTGTTTGCTAGACAACAGCAGCATACTGGAGATCAGGAAGCCCTGGCTCAGGGAGAAGAGTGTATTTTTATTAGGATAACCAAAACACATCTGAAAGATAGTGTGGCTCAGTAGCATTCATTCACCGGAGGGGGAAGAAGAGTCTGGTTTAAATCCCTTTACCACATCAAGCAGAGGGTGAATGTAAACATGAACCTGGGACTCCCACATCCTTAGTAAATGCACTAGCCATTCAGCTAAGGATCACAACACAGGTCCTAGCTCTTCCTCTGGCCATTTTATGAATCTAGCCCTTAATTTTCTTTCCTTGTATTTTAAAAAGGACCCCAAACCAAATTATATTTATATTTATATCTACATATAAATGGTATACTATATTATCGGAGCAATGTGGTGAAAAGCGCAGATCCCAGACTGTTCTGGTTTTCTTACAAAGGATGTCTGAAAAAAAGCTGAGACAATCCAGTGGCAAACTTCAAATTAGGGGTAATTTTGGAACTCTTGCTCTGTATCAACCTAACTTTCATCAAAGTACCATAAAAAATCATAGAGTAGTCAACATTTACTTTGTGTTTATTTTTTGTCATTTTAGTGACATTTTTACAAAATAAAGATTTAAAACTCATGTTAAAGTGAAAACTTTTGTCTTGGTCTTAACTATAGAGCCATGACCAGTGATTCCATAATAACATGGAAACGAACACTAGAATATACTATCATATTAAAAAAACGGAGGGCTACATTTAATGACATCCAGGCATATGCTATTAAGTTTAATGAGAGTTGCATAGTTTATAGAGTTGTATCCCTTCTCAGTAAGCAAAAATGTACGCATAGGTGAATAGACTCTTTCAGACCATGTGAAGCAGAATGTCAGAGGAGACTATTTGTGAAAGTTGCAGTAGGAATGGCATAAAGTATGTGGGAAGACACAGTAAGCCATGCATCTCTGCTTGTTGAAAGGATGTCACCTAAAGAAAAAAGATGCTAAGTACATTTTCAGTATAATCTAGATGACTTAGGAGCCTAAATCCAATTTTCAAAAGTGACATAGACGCTTGGCGCCAGATTTGTTAAGGTATTCAGGCCTCTAAAGATACAGATGGGTATCTCGTGGGATTCATCCGGCTCTTAGGAACCAAGTCTCATTGACAGTCAATGGAACATTTGCTTCTAAATCAGTTAGGTGCGTTTGAAAATTTTACCCACTCTGTTTAGAAAACAAACAAATCAACCTCCCCAAACACTAAATGTATATCAAATCCATGCATATAAACTGTGGCTGGACTGTTGTAGTACAGTCTTCTCTAGGGTGCTATTCTTAGAGATATGTAGGCTACAGACATACCACCTTATGTTGTACTGAATCTTGTGAAGATCTGGAATGCTATGCTTTGTGAAAAATTGGATGAGAGATGTCTACGGAATGCCTATTGGTGGTTAGCTATTCCCATTTAGAATTGTTATTTGTGATTCAGGAGGTGGGACTCTGGTTCAGTTCTGATGCAGAGTGTCCCAGCACTATACCTGGTAGGAGTCTTCTGTCTTTCACAGAAGAGGAAAAACTGAGGCAATCAGTATCTTCATCCTCTTAAAGAGTTGTGTAATCATTTATATATCAGTTTTCATTGTAAAGTTCCATTAGGATGATCATTAAATATATCAATACATTTTCCATAAGTGTAGGAGAGTATTAACTCCAGGGTCCTGGCACATTCCAACCTAAAGCAATGAATTATGCCTCCCTGAATTCTCCTTAAGGTATCAATTGGATACAATGTGTTTCATTGCCTAGCTTAAATAGATGCATAAGTTTGTTCTTGTACGTTCATCCTCTTAGAGATTGGGTGATCCTTTATATATCAGTTTTCTTTGGAAAGTTATTCTTCGAGTGCTTGTGCATGAGCGTCGGAAACTTTTCCCTTAGCAGCTCCCGTCGGGCCAGCAGGGGCCCCCCCCTTAGTGGCGCCACTGTGCTGTGCATATATACCCCCGCTGGCTCGATCCCCTCCAGTTCCTTCTTACTGTCCGTGGCGGTGTTGGAACAACTTCTTGCTCTCGTACGAGAAGCAATCCCTTAGCATAAGAGTTATTTAGCTGTTATCAGTTCGTTAGCATTCCCTTGTTGTGGACACTTAATAGATTAGGTGCTAGGAGGCTTTCAGCACCCGCCCCAGGCCGCGGTGCATGCTGCAGGCCCATGGATTTAAGGCTTGCGCCACGTGCCACAAGCCTATGCTAGTTAGTGACCCCCATGACTCCTGTCTACGTTGCCTAGTGGAAGCACACCAAACGGAGCGGTGTAAGATTTGCAAGGCATTCTAGCCAAGAACAAAGAAAGAGAGAGACTTTCGTTTGAAACAGTTGTTGATGGAGGCCTCACTGCAGCCACCGGGCCCGGAATGCCCAACGTCGGCTCCAGTTTCCTCGGTGTGGAGTGCTTTGGAGTTGTCAAGAGCCACGGTGCCGGCCAAGCACTGCAAGCCATCAGCCTCGGAGCACCAAAATAGGCCCCAGCACCACTCATCCTCCCCGGTGCGGCCCAAGGCGAAACCGAAGGAAGGGCATGGACATTCCCTGCAAAGGAGACTGGTGCCATCTAAGGCCCTGGACACCGGGAAGAGCATGATGGATGCTGTACCAGTGCCGTCACCGACGGTACCAGAACCACAAGTCCCACCAAGTCCAGCTCTAAGTGAACTCAATGCGGATGACGGGCTCAAGGGAGTAATAGATCAGCCCTCCACGCCTGACACCTTTGAGGTGGTGAAGGACCTCATCGGGTTATTGGCAGTGCACAGGGTGATATCAAGGGGAAAGCCGGCAATGGTGCGTTGTTCGAGGACACCATCCCGGAATCGCTCCTGGCGTTGGTCCTGGTCGAGCTCCGAGTCCGTGGACTCAGAGGGAAGTCCCAGTACTGGAGGTGAGTCAACGCGCGGAATTGGTGGAAGGGGCATGCTACTCTCTGGTGCTCCCCAGAGGCCGGCATCAGGAGATGAGCCGGTCATCGCCGAAGGCTCCCAGAAGACACAGGTCCTGGTCTCGGGAGCATCGGTACCAATCCTGGTCCAGGTCCCAAGAGCAGCAGTTTCGGTCCCGCTCCCTATCGGCAAGAAGCCGCTCGCCCACCTCCCGCCGGCAGAGATCGATGGCACCACCATGGCCTTCGCGTTCGACGTTGCCGGAGTCTGGCACCAACTTGGACCGGTACATTTACCTGCACCAGGCACCGGACAATATGGAACACCAGGCTGGTTGGCACCCCCAATGGGGGCCACCAGGACACTGGCTCTTCTAGACCCCTTGAGCCTACCACCAGCGGCAAGGGGCTCCCTCCAGGGCCAGCTACTCGGTGCAGCGGCCCAGGTCCACACAGCGGCGTGCGTCCATGCGGGAAGCTACGGTGTCCAGACCACCTACATCTTCGTCGGGTGAGAGACCAGAGAGACTGCCACCGAGTCCGGTGCGGCCACAAGGTCATCTGCCTTGGCCCGAGCTGGAATTGCCTCCCTTGGGAGAGGGGGGCCAGGGAGACTGGCAAGAGGAAGCAGAGCAGCTGCTGACCTCCTCGTCATCCCTGGATGAAGCAGTGGTGGGCACAGCGATATCAGGCCCCCCGCCAATAGACTACTGAGCCCACCAAGAACTGCTGCATAAGGTCGTCCATAACTTGGGGTTGCAGGCTGAGGAGATGGTTGAGCAGGAGGACCCCATGATGGACACTCTGAGCCCAGAAGGTCCGTCCAGAATAGGGCTCCCACTCATTAAGACCATCCAGTCGAACTATAAGACTATATGGCAGACCCCTGCCACCAGCGCGCCAACAGCCAAAGTTGTAGAGTGCAAGTACTTCGCCCCATCAAAGGGATATGAGTTCTTGTTCCGCCACCCAAACCCATGTTCCCTGGTAGTCTCGGCGGAAAGAGCACCATGGGCAGCAGGCCCCGGCCCCTAAGGCCAAGGAAGCGAAATGCCTGGACCTGTTTGGCAGGAAGATGTATTCGTCAGGTGGCCTCTAGTTGAGGATTGCTAACCAACAGGCCATCCTCAATAGGCATAACTTCAACTCCTGGGCGGCAGTGGGGAAGTTTAAGGACAACCTCCTGCAGGGTTCCCAACAGGAGTTCACAGCCCTGGTGGAAGAAGGCAAGGCTATAGCGAAGACCTCCCCTTTGAAGGGCCCAGACTCTTTTCGGATCAAAGCTCTTCTCGGAGCTAGGCAAAGCTGCATAGCCTCAAAGACTCGAGGGTACACTCAAGTCACTGGGTATGCACACCCCGGCAACTCAGAGGAAGCCCTTCAGGCCACAGCCTCCCCCTCAGCGCCACTACCTGTCTCGGCTTAGGCATGAGCCACTACCTTACCACAGGCGAGGCAGAGATAACAGAAAGCGGCGCAATAACAACAACTCTAATAGGCCAGACGAGAGCCAAGGCCAACACAAATCACAGCTGGGCCCTAAGCCTCACTTTTGAAGATGCGCTCGAGGACAGCGTATCAGTTCAATCACCAGATCTGTCCCCTTGTTTCCTGAGCCGCCTGTCCCATTTCTCCAGCATTACATCGGATCGTTGGGTGTTGCACACGGTGCGAAGAAGGTACGTGCTGCAGTTTTCCTCCGTCCCTACCCCCTGTCCCCCTTCCCCGTCCCTCTTCAGGGACCCTTCTTACGAGCACCTCCTAGAGAAAGAGGTTCACTTGCTCCTAGAGGCAGGCGTGTAGAGATTGTACTGCAAGACCTAAGGGGGAAAGGGTTCTACTCCTGTTACTTCCTCATTCCCAAGGCCAAAGGGGGCCTTTGTCCCATTCTAGACCTGCACAGGCTCAACAAGTTCCTGGTCAAGGCCCAGTTCCGCATGGTCTCTCTGGGCACCATCATCCCTTCCCTCGATCTGGGGGGCTGGTACGCTGCCCTCGACATGAAGGACGCGTACTTTCATTTCACCATCCACCAAGCACATCACCGGTTCCTGCATTTCACCGTGAGCCAGGACCATTACCAGTTCACGGTTCTCCCATTTGGCCTAGCCGCGGCCCCACGGATGTTCACAAAATGCATGGCAGTGGTGGCGGCCTTCTTACGGAGGCAGAGGATTTGGGTTTACCTGTATCTCGACGACTGGCTCCTGGCGGGTCGGTCCGAAGAGGAAGTTCGGACCCACGTGCAGATGGCCCTAAGACTATTCCGCAAGCTGGGGCACCTGGTCAACATCCCCAAGTCCACTCTGATTCCAATGCAGAGAGTGAAATTCATAGGGGCAGTCCTAGACGTGGTGCGGGAAAGGGCGAGCCTGCCAGAATCCCGATTCTGGGCCATCCAGCAAGCAGTCAACTCCTCGTGCCAGATGCTGCCTGCGGCTGCTGGGCCACATGGCAGCACTTGCATGCATGTAGTCAAGCATGCCAGACTGAGACGCAGGATTCTGCAGGCTTGGCTCGTACGTGTATATTGCCCAGGCAGGGACCCCCCTAAACTTGGTAGTGACAGCCCCGGGGGATGTGCTGGACTCCTTGTTGTGGTGGCGGTCCCAGTCCATGGTTTGCGAGGGCATCCCCTTTGCCGCACAACAGCCAGACCTGACGTTTGTGACGGATGTGTCAGATCTCGGATGAGGTGCTCACCTGGGGGACCTCAGGACTCATGGCTTGTGGTTGGAACTAGAGCGGTTGCTCCATATCAATGTAAAGGAGCTCAGAGCGGTTCGTTTAGCCTGCCAGACATTTCACATCACTCTGAGTGGCCACAGCATAACAGTTCTGACAGACAACACTACTGCCATGTTTTATATAAACAAGCAGGATGGAGCCCGTTCCTTGCCACTCTGCCATGAGGCCCTCCTCCTCTGGGACTTTTGCATAGCCCACACCATTCACCTTGAGGCATCGTATCTCCTGGGGGAGTGGAACGAATTGGCGGACTACCTCAGCAGGTCGTACCTCATGCACAAGTGGATGCTGAGAGCGGATGTTGTGTGTTTGCTCGTCCGCAAGTGGAGGTTGCCCCGGGTAGACCTGTTCTCCACCAAAGGCAATGCCCAGTGCCTGCAGTTCTGCTCATTCCAGGGTTGCAGCCTGGGCTCAGTGGCCAATGCGTTCGCGATCCCATGGGGAAGGGACTTGAAATACGCCTTTTCCCTATGCTGCTGGTGCACAAGGTCCTACTCAAGGTGCGCAGGGACAGGCGACAGTCATCCTCATTGCCCCGGCCTGGCCCTGCCAGCACTGGTTCACTATGCTCCTGGAGCTGTTGATGGAAGCCCTGGTAACCCTGCCGCTACACCGGGACCTCATCATGCAGGAACGAGGGCTGCTTCTCCACCACGACCTGCAATCGCTGCACCTGACGGCATGGAAGCTCTGTGGCTAAACGCTTTGGAGAGCCAGTGCTCCCTACCTGTGCAACAAGTTCTACTTGGTAGTAGGAAGCCCTCCACCAGGGAGACTTACTTGGCCAAGTGGAAGAGGTTCTCATGCTGGTGTGGGCCCCAACAGGAGCAGCCACACCAGGCCCCAGTGCCGGCCATCCGAGAGTACCTTCTGCACCTCAAGCAGCAAGGACTGGCCCCATCCTCCAACAGAGTGCACCTGGCGGCCATCTCCGCCTTCCATCCGGGGTTTTCAGGGGGCTCGGTGTTCTCCCACCCAATGGTGGGGTGGTTCTTTAAAGGTCTGGAGAGGGTGTTCCCGTACTCACGCCCCCCAGTCCCTCCATGGAATCTCAACTTACTCCTCTCTAAGCTTATGGGGCTCCCGTTTGAGCCCCTTGCTACCTGCTCCCTCCTCAACCTTTCCTGGAAGGTGGCATTCCTGGTGGCTATCACCTCGGCCAGAAGGGTATCTGAGCTGAGATCACTCACCTTGGAGCCACCATATACAGTTTCATAGAGACAAGGTGCAGCTCCATCCGCACTCCAAGTTCTCACAATTCCATCTGGGTCAGGACATTTGTCTGCCAGTGTTTTTTCCCAAACCCCATGCAGACCCAAGTCACCGCAACCTGCACACCCTGGATGTCCGTCAAGCGTTGGCTTCTATTTGGAGCGCACTACGCCCTTTCATAAATCCATGCAGCTGTTCATGGCCGTAGCTGAGAGGATGAGAGGCTTGGATTGTGGACTGCATTCGAGTGTGTTATGACCTCACAGGTGTTCCGGCCCCGGCGGTCACGGCCCACTCGACCAGCGTGCAAGCAGCTTCCGCAGCTTTCCTGGCACAGGTCCCAATCCAGGAGATCTGCAGGGCAGCCACCTGGTCATCGGTGCGTACCTTCACGACCCACTATGCGGTCAACCAGCAGGCCCAGGAGGACGCGGCAGTTGGCAGGGCGGTCCTCCGATCAGTTGTTCGGTGACTCCTACCCTCCTCCAAAGGTAAGGTTGTGATTCACCTAATGTGGAATGGATGTGAACAAGCACTCGAAGAAGAAAAAAACGCTTACCTACCTTTTCGTAACTGTTGTTCTTCGAGATGTGTTGTTCACGTCCATTCCACCACCCGCCCTCCTACCCCTCTGTTGGAGTCGCCGGCAAGAAGGAACTGGAGGGGGTCGGGCCAGCGGGGGGTATAAATGCATGGTGCAGTAGCACCACCAAGGGGGGACCCTGCCGGCCCGACGGGAGCTTCTAAGGGAAAAGTTTCTGATGCTCGTGCACATGGCGCGTTCACACCTAATGTGGAATGAACGTGAACAACACATCTTGAAGAACAACAGTTACGAGAAGGTAGATAACCGTTTTTTTCATTAGGATGAAAAGTTTTTTATACAGCCTGTGAGCAGCAAACAAAAAACAAATGCTGCGACTAGAGAATGAAAATCAAGGTTAAAAATTTGTATGTGAAATCCTTTTTGATGGGAGGGTGAATGAGTTCTGCTAAACAGCACTTTTTGGGGTGAGGACTGGAAAAAGTGAAATGTTGGACTGAATTCTCTCTGAAGCTTTCCAATAATATGATTTACTTCTCTTGTTCTCCCACACTGGTACCCCGTACCAACCTTGCAATTGAGATTAATAACAGTTCTGCCTTTTGTGTCCTTTATGCTTTTAAACTGCTGTAGACAAAAAAATCAGGTCCTTTACAGTGTCTCCAGTTGAGGACCCAAAAACTGAGCATCCAGAATAACTACCTATTTAAAATAATTAGGCTAAAAGTTTGGATATTTCTTTTGTCTACCCTCTACTTTTGCACCTCAAAATCAACTCTCCGGTCCATTTGAGGGCATAAATAATAGTATTTAGACATCAGCTTACTTGATTGCAGTCCTGACTCATTTATGGGCACAATACATGTGGAGTAGCTTTTGCCATCTGTTACACCAGTGTCTATCCAGTGTAACTATTGAAGTCAGTGGAGTTACTCTGTATTTACACTGGTGTTACTGATGACAGACTCTTTTCTAAATGCTATTACTTGCACTTGCAATAAACTATAAAATTATACTCATGATTAACTGCACATGCAGAAATAGAAGCAAATTTGACAAACAGTTATGAAAAGCCTTTGGTTTGCTTCTAGCACTACATGACCATGTAACTATTTAATTAGTAGGCACTTTTACAGTTTGCATTAATCATGTTATTTTGAGATTTTATTTTATCTTTCTAAGTTTCAGTTTAAAACTTTGATTTTTTTTTCTTTTAGGAAACCTTAGGACGGAAGTCTAAAAGGTTTAAAACCAGAGCAGCTAAAGCTTCTGCTCTTTGCTTAATTGTAACTTCGTTGATTATATAGTACTCTGTGACAGGCAGAAAATTTCCATAAGTTGATGGTGCAGGCCTTACCTATCAAACATGAATGACCTAGAGGGCTAATGCTTGAATGCTAATTCTGACAGCTTTTAAAATCAGAGGTTTACTGTTGATTAGGACTTTTCAGTTTTAGGGACTAATGAACAGCTGTTGGCCTGATTGTGAAACTGAGCTGAGTCAGGGGTGACAAACCTGAGATGTCTGAAGCAGGGACTCTGATCCTTCCATGACTATTGGGCAAGACTTGTATATGCATACTTGGCTATGTCTATTCTGTAATAAAATTATGCCATGATGATGTGTATGGTTCAAGGGTTTGCCATTTTGAGTGCTGATGCACTTTTGTTACCTTGGCCCTCTGTCATATAACTATCAACTCTGTATGTCACCTTTGGCCTTCCATGAGCTAGGGACATTACATTTCTTCTCAAGAGAGCCCAAATACATTTAATTTCCACAAGAGCTTTGAAAGCTGTGTCCACTCTTGATAACGATGATCCAATTCCTCATTTACATTCATTAATTGTATTTTACTTCTGCTTACAACGCCTGAGTGGGTCAAAAGGAGTGTTAGTGTACCTGAGAAATCAGGCCAGAAACTTTGCCAGACAGTACCTTGAATTGTGTAGGCAAAATACAACATCAGGAAAATCTTTATTTTCCATAAAAATTGAGAAAAGAAGATCTGAAGGGTGAAGAGAAAATAAGTGAACCACAATATCCAACTCTTTCTCCTTCAGAGAGTATGTTCTTCAATACATAAAGTACAGCTTTGATGGACTGTAAACTCCTCAGGCTTATTTCAGCTTCTCAAACCAATCTATGTGTACTAAAGAGTTGGATCTCCAAATTATTGTTACCCTTTTTGCTGAAGAAATAATATAAAAGTTATAGTTTCTGTTTGAATAGACCCAAATGAACACAATTTAGGACAACATGTTGATCTGTGGATCCACTGAACAATCAGCCAAAAACTTGAGAGCATCTCATTGGTGAATATCTCTCCTGATGGCAAACTTCATTCCTGGATATCTTCTGCATGAAGTAGATTGTTCTTTGAAGTGCTTTGAAAAATACCTCATGCACTGCTTTTTCATATATATGGCATCACATACCCAGTTCTTCTGTATTATATTGTTTTATACAACCAGTATGAGCCTTTTTATGCTTACTCTGGTGAAAGCACAGAAGCAGCTGTGAGGATCTAGGGCCTGATCCAGTGTCCCCTGAAGTCGGTGGAAATATTCCTGTTGACTTTGGTGGACATTGGTTCTTATCCCTAATAATTTTAAACATATTTGTGGGATAAGTCTAGGGTATATATTTTCCCCATGCTAGAAATTACCTTTCAGACACCTTTATGATGTGCCTGTCATTCACTGAGCTGGATGTATGAGCATGTAGCTGGGCAATGTTAAGGCTCTTGGCTTAATTCATTGTAGCTTTAAGTGAACTCCATTGCTATTTTTTTTATAGCCCATAGCCAGAGGTGTAAAGTAAATAATACTTTTTTGCACTTTTATAGCACCTGTCATCCAATAATATCAAAGTTCTTTACAAACGCTAATTAGTCAAGACTCACAACAGACATGTGATGTTTGTATACAGGATCATTTAATGTACAGTGTGTTGGGTAATAACATTAGAGCACTGCGTGTTTTAAAACTGAACTAGCTCTTTATTATTAAGAGAACTATTTACAGAGGTGTTGCAGCTAGCATTGCAGCCATTGGCACACCGACTGGCTATCTGGTGCCTCCTCCACATTTTCCTTCTGCAAACTGTGCTCCTCCCTCCAACTCCCATGCAGGTTGCCACATCTTTCCTTTTGATAATTTTTGTTGTGTCTTTCGTGCAAGTATTTGCTCATGCCAGAGGTTACTAATATATAGCTCACCTATGGGATCTGGCCCTTACTGCTAGCCCATTGCAGCCCGTTAGGTCTTATATATCTCTTAAAGTATGCTGATCTTCAAACCAGTCTCCCACTTTTTGTTGTGTTCATTGGTGGGGGACTTGCTTCCTTCATTCTGTTGCATGGTGTCCTCCTGCTGGTTCTCCTAACTCTCCTGTGTCAAGCCAGCTAAAGGTTCAGGCTCTGTCTAAATTCCCATGGTCCTGGCCTTGGCCCTGTCAGTCCAGATGTGCTCTCTACTGCTACTCTGCAGTTGTCTTTGGTTTAATCTCTACCACTGTCCTGAGTCTGCAGCTACCTCATATGATCTGGGTCTTACTGCACCTTGGACTGTTGCCTTTTGCCATTGCTTTTTGTGGCTCTTTGATAGGTGGACCCAGACCTGCTCATCTGTGAATAATGGCCTCAGGTCCTTGGATCTTTTGAGCAGCAGGCTGTCTGCTTAGCTTGGTGTTCTCCTAACTGCTTCTGTGTCCTGTCCATCATTCCTCCGCTGGAGTGGCAGACTGCCCCTCCTGGGAAGCAGAGTCTTGGTTTCTCTGACCCATCAGTCTCTGAAATGGGCTACTGTTTAGTCCCTGGAAGGGACCTGTCTTGTCTTTGCCATTAATCTCTAGGCTGTCTTTATTACTCACTCTGCTTTCCCATTGCTTTGTGGGTACCCAGAGTAAGATGTCTTGTGTCCAAATTCCCGTTTGATGCTGAAGCATTTGAATTCTGCTGCAGTGTTCTGTGGCCCCTTGTCTGAACATAGCATGTCAGTTATACCATACCTTTCAAAATGCACCTTCAGTTTTCTGATCACAGTTCTTGCCTAGTGTTCTCTGGATATACCACCTCCCAGAAATGTAACCAGGTAGTTCCTGTCATTAAAAGTGAACAGGTCTTTTCCAACCTCTGCTCAGGGCAAGGTTGGGATTTCATATGGCTGTACAGTTTCCCTCTGTTGTCGATCACTATACTTTTTGCACATCTCACTCTGTTACATGAATGCTCTCAATTGATATATATTCAGATATATTCTCTGGCTCATCTCAGGCATGCCTCTGTCCACAGATGAGAAGCGTATATCTGTCTCTTGACATCAGCTCTTAAATTTGCTGGGATTACTGCTCAACCCCCGTAAACAATATCCCATCCTGCACACACAGCTCTTCCTTCATCTGGCAGTAGGGGGTAGTTTCCTGTGGCACTTGCTCCTTGTAATCTGGCCAACCTTGAAGTTTGGATAAATCTATTGCCTGTAGTACCCCATCTTTGTTACTGCTTCATAGGATTCCTTGGAGCCTCCCATCAGAGAAGCAAAGATATGCATGCTGATAGGTATCTCCTGTTCCTCAGAGCCATCTGCATTGTACTCTGGAAGGTATGGCCAGCTCAGTGGTTCTTCCACCAGTAATGGGCAGTAGTGAATTTACTTCTCTTCCTTACTTCTTCTTGCGTTGTTCGGGTAAGGCCTACATACCTCATCCTCAACTCATAGTGCTTAAATCTCAATAACATATATTGTAGTCACTTGGGTGCACTCAGCAGTGGCTTATTCAGAATGCTTCCTAATGGCTTTAAATTAGACTAAATGTCTGTCTTGTGCCCAGGGTGGATTTCATTTAAATCAATTTGATTTAAATCATGATTTAAATCACTAGACAAGAAGACTCAATTTAATCATGGATTTCTACATAAAAGTGCATTCTTGTTGGTTGTTATAACCTTATAACATATTCTTCACAACTCAGAGATAGATATAGGTTTATTTTTAGAAGGTACACACTATACATTTTTAAAGTGATTTATTTTATAACATATTCTTCACAACTCAGAGATAGATATAGGTTTATTTTTAGAAGGTACACACTATACATTTTTAAAGTGATTTATTTTGAAAACTTTTCAGATTTCAGAAAATGAATGATTGTTTGGTTATTTCATTTATGAAAGGTAATTGAAGCAGATATTTAGGAAGTCATTTGGGAGGTGAACTATCTCCAATTCAACAGGTTAATCATTAATATTTGGAGGATTTTCTTGCCATACTGTATTCAGAGGAGAACACCACCAGACATTTAAATTGTTTTATTTAACTAAAACAACAATGTTATGAATTCTGGATTTTTTTCTTCAACAGCAAACGTATAATATTTTAAGAAAACAAGCATATGAATTTTTGAATTTAGTTAAACATTAAAGTTTTTTAAAATCAGGTTTGTTTTTTAACTAAAATAGTTAAATGAAATATTAAAAAAAATTAAATTGACTCTCAGCCTGGTCAACATGAGAAACTTAAAATATTGGCTTCTACAGGTAACTCAGTTGTCTTCACCTTCATTTTCCTGCTTGTTCATAATCTGGAAAAGAAAAACAAGCTTTCCTACTTTTTCAGGTCCCAAACGATTTCTCAATTTGGAATGAATTAGTCCAAAGGAAGAAAATATTCTTTCTACACCGGCAGAAGAAGCTACTGCTGTTAAAAGTGAGATTATCATTTCTACAGTCTCTGAATCCAAGTGCTTAAGTGACTTTCACCAGTTCACTAGAGTGACTTTCTTTAAAACATCATCAGCAAACATATATTTCTTGAATGGTTCTTATTCCTAAACTGGGTCTCTTTTACAGCCTGCTGTCATTATAGGTTTTCCCTTCTAGTGAGAGAATGGTATGGTAGATTTCAAATCAATGAAGGCTACACTCAGAAAGACCTCAAGACTTCTGGAATATGCTGCTCAAACAGTTTCACTTTTGTTTCTACTGCCTTTGCCTCCCTTCTCCCATTTATTTCCAGACTTCTCGTTGTCCAGATCTATTCTGCCCCCAACAATCTTCTGTTCATTAAATATTTTGAAACTTTGCACTTTTAGAGAGAGGTAAAGGATTGACTTTGTGTACACAACTTTGCAGAGGGACAATAGGATTGAGGTCTGTTATTTCTTACCTATATATTTATTTATTTAAAACATTTTTGCTGTTAACAAGCATGCTATCTCTGGAGACACAAATCCACAGTTTGAGAACTACAAAACTAATCTTTAAACTAAAGATTAACCTAAATAATCTATACAGAAGCCCCGAGAACCCCATAAAATTGGGTCCCTAATCCATGAACTGTTGGAACTCATTTACAAAACTTTTCTTAAACATTACATGAATATATTGTCTCATACTATAGAATTAGAATTTATAATCCCTATTCCATGATGAGATATCTTTGAGCTATAATGTATCTTAATTAAAACTATCTTTAGATATTTTTTTTCCTCAAAAAGCATTTTATCAAAACAATCTGATTTAAATAAAAAAAATCTGATTTAAATAAATTTTTTTTAAATCATTGATTTTTATCCACCCTGCTTGTGCCCAAAGGTGAGCTGATGGAGTTGTTCCATTCCAAAGAGCACAGTCAGTGGGTTCTTTCCTATCTGAGCATATCCCCTTTCTATGTCTGTCAGGGCTCTTCTAGCAAATGCTATGTGCTGCTGGCTTTGCATCAGTGTTCTGAGGTGTCACATGGTAGATGTAGCTACCCCACAGTATTGTAGTACTTTAGAACTGGTGTCTTGTTTATGATTTCCATACTCCTTGTAGCATCCTATGCTCCTCCCTCCAAGTTCAATATAGGTTGCTACAAGGAGTATTCTCATTTTACATTTAGGTAAATTGTGGCATAGAGAGATTCATTCAGGAAATCATTGGCTGATCTAGACTGAAACTAGGAGTCCTGACTCTCAAACCCATACTATAGGACACACTAAAAGTAACCAAGAGTAAATAATTTTGCAAGAGTTGCCACTGAAGTCATTGAATACTTGTCCCCTGCAAAAATCAAAAATAAATAAAAAAATAAAGATCAGTCTACTAATCTGCTTTCATCAACTTTGTGTGTCATACCTTTATTACAGATTGAATCAACTGTATATTGTAAGACCTAGAATTAAATAGAAATTCTAACTGAATAAAAAAGTTAAATATTGTCATGTGATGAAGTATGTATAAATGGTTGAACCATCAAAACTGCAAAGTAACGTGATCACAACAACTAGGAAGAAAGTGATTTGAAACGTGAAATCCTAGTCGCACTGGTTAACACTCTAATAGCATGTTAAATTGCTAAAAGAGAGACCTGTACTTTAAAATGGAGCTTTGAAGGATACAGGCTTGGCTCAAAGCACAGATTCAAATTTAGATGAATTTCTGCTCTGTGTATCTTGAGTTTCAGTCTTGAATTGCAAACTGCAAAACTTTGAGTGAAGATGTGACAAACTGAATATTAGTGATTTAGGTACTGACCAACACATGTCCATGGGCAGTGTGATTTGTTAAATATACATTTCATACCCTTTTCCCCAAAATCAATTATTTAAAACACAGCCCAAAATTTTGCTAGCAACTGAGTAGGTTTTCGTGGTCATTAAACTGACATTTCTAGCTGGCATTTCATGTTGTGACAAATCAAATTGGATAAGGTCACTTGTAGCACAATAAAGTATGACCAAGAAAAGAAGAGATTTTTCTGGTCGCTGGACATGTGCAATAGAAATATGGGAATATATTCATTTATGTTTAGACTTGAGAACAGTTATTGATGACAAACATTTATAGTGTGTGTGCATATTTTTGTATGTATATATAATAGTGTGTGTGTGTAATATATTGATGGAAAGCTATGCTGAAGCAACAATTTATACATTTAGTCAGAAGAGTGTTTAGAAATTATCACAAACTTTAATCTCTTGTGGGAGTGAATTCCAACATCCAGTTCCAGGTCCTGAGGAGGTTCTCTCTCCTGTGCTCATGTGCCTTTGCCTATCAGTTGATAATTTCATTGCTCTTGTGGATCATAGAATTCATGGCAAGTCAGGGTCTTTTAGGTAATAAAATCCAGTTCCATGGAGGGCTTTGAATATTAGAACAGAGCCCTACAACTAGACTTTGCATTATTAGGCGGCAGCACAGAGGATGGAGCTTTTTGTGGGAAAGTGTTCAGGATAACTTGTGTTTCTAAGCAGGCAGTCTGTTACATTTTGTGCAAGCTGGAGCTTAATAGTGTGCATGGCTTTGTGCCTATATATAATGAATTATTGGAATGAAGCCTGGAGCCCATGGATGCATGATCACCATAATCAAGTCTACGTTTAATAGGATGTGTCTTAATCTTCTGGCCATCTGTAGATAGTGGGGAATGGTTTTTGCAACTGTAGCTGAAATATTTGGTCAACAATATCAGATGCTACAGAGAGCTTCAACAGAATGAGTTTGGATGTATTATACTTGTGCATGAAGAAATGGAGATAATCCAACAGAGCAACGAATACTGGCTAGTTCTGATTGGGAGCCTGACTGGATGAAATCTAGGATTTCTGGAGGCTAACAGATGACACTATAGACTGTTTTGTTTGTAAATACTCTATTTTGGTGAGAAAAGGGAATGTAGACATGGTGTGGTAGTTAGCAAAGTCCTCAACTTCAAGCAATGGTTTCTTAAGAAGACTGAGAGAGGACATGATAACACTATTAATAAACTGTCAGAAAACAGTTTACATAAAACGTTTACAAGGGGGAGGGAGAAAAATTGTTCTCCTTAACCTCTGAGGCTAGGACAAGAAGCAATGGGCTTAAATTGCAGCAAGTGTGGTTTAGGTTGGACATTAGGAAAAACTTCCTGTAAGGGTGATTAAGCACTGGAATAAATTGCATAGGGAGTTTGTGGAATCTCCATCACTGGAGATTTTTAAGAGCAGGTTAGACAAACACCTGTCAGAGATGGTCTAGATAATACTTATTCCTGACTTGAGTGCAAGGGACTGGACTTGATGATCTCTCAAGGTACCTTCCAGTTCTATGATTCAGCACTTGTTGGACTATTGTATATTTTTGGGTGGGCAGTAAATTCCTCTTCTCAAAGAAGATGTTTACATTCTCTGTTAGAAGATTTGCCAGGTGCTCCCAACTCACTTTTACCATCAAGGAATGGCCCTGACTACTGTCATTTCCTCTCTGACTACTGATTGTGGGAATGGGCCTGATTCTTGGAAAAAATACATTGTGTTTCTGCTTCCTGTCTCTGGTTGGCAGTGAAGCAATCCTGGGGATGGGCAATGTTCTCTGTGAAATAAGAGATTAGTTCCTTGCAACAGGGGACCCTATGTTCCAGTGTGCAGTAAAGTCAGCTTGGTTTTCAAAGTGACTTATTTGCTTGGTTTTCAAAGTGACTTATTAAGTTCTGTGAGCTTTGACATTCTTGGACAGAGCAGAGGTAGTCTCTTAGTGTGACTTCTTGGCAGGAAACTAATATTCCTAAATTATGTTTTAGTAAACACTCAGTAGCTTTAGGTGTCCAAACTGAGACCACCTAAAAGGGCCTGACATTCACAAGGTAAGTGCCCAGCACTTTCTGAGAATAAGGCCTCTTTAAGGTATCTCAAGCTGAATGCCCCAAATCACTATTCACTTATGAAAACCCAGTATTGCCAACTCCTAGTGATGTTGGAGTGTTTTACCTGTCTCATGAAAATATGATGAAAGGCACTAACTCGTTAATTTAATCATATTCAGAATGGCCACTCTCTCTTACGACTGTCCATGCGGCTGAAGCCAGCAAGATGGATGCCATTTCCCTACTGTGGAAATGAGGCTGACCTTAATAAATTTGACTGCCATGTCTTACTGTTTTCTGTGAGACTGCCCACAAGTAAAATGGCTGTTACTGTGTGGTTCAGGGGGCTAGGCAGGACATAGGGACTGTGAGGAGCAGCAGAAACACTGTGATAAGTGGATGGGGAAACTGAGGGGGACCAGGGCACTGGGGGGATAAGGAGGCAGATGGAATGGGATGCAGGAAAATGAGGGGGGGGGGAAGGAGGGTGGGGAAGGAAATTGAGTGGGGGGTCTGGAGCAGGAGGAGGCAAAGCAGGAGTGGGGCTGAGGGAGTGCTGCCCAATTTCTGGCAGAGAAACTGGTGGGGAGAGCAGGGAAGTGTTGCTTCTTGCAAAAGGCTAAACCAGTGTTCTCCAACCTTTTTGTGGCCAGTAGCACATTCATGTTTTCAGAAGAGTGTGGTGGGCACCAACAATTTTTCAAGACTTATTTTTTATTTGTACATTAAATAATGCCCAAAAAATCATATTTAATATTACATAATATATGAATCAAGAGAGAAGCCGGAGAAAAGCCACGAGGAAAGAGAACACTGGTGCCTGCAGCCCCGGAGTTCTCTGTCCCTGGCAGGTGCGGGGCCGCAGCTTCTCTTCCCTCCTGGGCACTAGGCAGGCCCTGCACCTGCTGGGAACAGAGAACACTGCGCCTGCAACCTGAGTTCTCTGTCCCCGGCAGGCACAGGACCGTGGCTTCTTTCCCCTGCTGGGCACTAGGTGGACACACATAAATGCCCTGGCGGGCGCCATGGCACCCACAGGCACCACGTTGGGGACCACTAGGCTAAACCGATCCCATATTGTTTTTATTGTGACAATGATTGGTGATCTCTATATTCGAGGATGATCTCTATCATGGATTTACGTATGGATCCTGAGATGACTCAGGAGTCTGATCCTGGAACCGCAAATCCGGTCACAGTAGGTACAGACATTTTGTGGCAGGCCAATGGCCTGCTGGGAGAAATTTCTTTCTTTTTCTTTCCTCCTCTCTATCTTTTCAGCTTCAAAGGGAAGGTGCTTCTCCTCGAAGTGGGCCACTGCCTGATGGAGGATATGGTGCCGTTGGGCTCTTTTGGTGGCTTGCTCTTCCCAGTTTGTGATGTCCACATCCGTTTTCTTAAGATACACTTTCAGTGTGTCTTTGTAGCGTTTTCTCTGAACACCACTGGATTTCTGACCATGGGTGAGCTGAGAGTAGAGGACTTGTTTTGGGAGGCGAGAGTCTGGCATCCGCACAGTGCCAGCCCAGAGAAGTTGGTGCATGAGGATCATTGCTTCAGTGCTGGTGACATTGGCTTCAGCGAGGATGCTGGCGTTAGTGCTGCGATCTTGCCACTTGATATGAAGGATCTTCTGGAGGCATCGTTGGTGATACCTCTCCAAACTCTTGAGGTGCTGTCGATAGGTCACCCAGGTTTCGCATCCATAGAGGAGTGTAGGAACAACAATTGTCTTATAGACCTGGATCTTGATGTCCTGCCCTAGGTCACATTCCGTGAAAATGTGTTGGAGCAATTTCCCAAAGGAAGCACTTGTGCACTGGATCCTGTTCTGAATCTCTTTGTCGATTTTTGCATTTTTGAGAAAGTTGGCTACCGAGGTAGCAAAAGTGCTCAACCGTCTCCAAAGTCTGACCCAGATTGATAGAGCACTTTAGGCTTCTCAATATTGAGTGAGAGTCCTAGACTTTGGTAAGCTTGTGCAAGAAAATCCAGTATGGACTGAAAGTCATTCTCAGTGTCTGTGAGGATGACACAATTATTAGCATACTGAAGATCAGTAATGGATGCCCTGAAGACTTCGAGTGGAGATGTCGAAGATTAAAGAGCCGCCCATCCATTCTATACTGAATGTCAACTCCATTGGGGAGGTGATCTTTAATGAGGACCAAAATGACTGCTAAATAGATGGAAAACAGTATTGGGGCAATAATGCATCCTTACTTAATTTCAGTTTTGATGACGAAAGGTTCTGTCTCAAGGCCATTGCAGAGAAACGTGGCAGTCATCTGGTCATGGAGAAGCCTTAGGACCTTAATACATTTTGGAGGGCAGCCAAATCTGGCCAGCACCTTCCACAGGGCTTTGCAATTGACAGAGTCAAAGGCCTTCATGAAATCAATGAAAGCCATGTACAGGTCTTGATTTTGCTCCCAAGACTTCTCCTGGATTTGGTGGACAACAAAGATCATGTCATTTGTCCCGCAGGATGGTCTAAAACCACACTGAGATTCCAGCAATATTTCCTCAGCAAGGAGAAGTAATCGTTTTCAGAGGATACAAGCAAGAATTTTCCCTGCTGTAGATAGCAAGGCAATGCCTCGATAGTTTCCACACTCCGACTTATCTCCTTTCTTAAAGATTGTAGCAATTTTAGCATTTCTCAAGTCTTCTGGAACCTTCTCATTATACCAGATATGAAGAAAAAGTTTGTGGAGCTTCTCTACCAGTTCTTCACCTCCAAACTTGTAGACTTCAGCTGGTATGCCATCTGGCCCTACTGCCTTGTTGTTTTTAGATTTCATAATGGCTCATGTTACTTCTTCGAGCGTAGGGTCAACAAGAGATTCTCTTTCATTTTGATGAGGTATAGATTTGATAATGGCATCAGAAACAGTTGACTCATGGTTCAGGAGTAACTCAAAAGGCTCCTTCCATCTGGCTTTGATGGCTTTGCTGTCCTTAAAATACATTGACTCGTCTTGGGCTCAGAGTGCTGTGGGTCTATGGGACCATGAGCCATAAATGTTCCTTATTGCCTGAAAGAAACTCCTCATGTCATGTTTATCAGCATAAAGCTCAATCTCTTTGGCCTTTTCTCACCACCACTTACTGTTGATGTTATTGATTTTCCTTTGGGCTTCAGCCATGAGTTGCTTGTATGACTCTTCTGCTGGTGTGATATGTCGTTTTGCCACTTGCAATGATCTTTTCTTTTCTGGTCAAGCAGGCCCTGAATCTCAGCATTGTTCTCATCAAACCAGTCTTGGCGATGGTGGGTGACATAGCTAATGGACTCAGCACATGCCCAGAGAATGGCAGTCTTTAATCCCTTCCAGAAATTTTCATTATCATCATCAGCTATAGGCATAGTGGCAAACTTCTCTTGGAGACACTGCTGAAGTTTCTCCCAAGTCACTATAATCTTCAAGGGACTTGATGTTGAATTTTTTTTGAACTGATTTTGCCTGCTTTTGTGATGCCTTGAGGCAATCTGGAAATACATGATTGATCTAACAAGGAGATCATCTGTACAACCCTAATGGATAATAAAGATAATGTACATCCGGAAAGAAGAACTGCTATCGTTGCCAGAGAACTTGCAAGATATAATTGTCTTATAGTGCCCTGAGTGAAACAAGGTGCCCAGATAAAGGTCAACTGAGAGAACAAGGTGGAGGCTACACCTTTTTCTGGAAAGGAAAATCTGCAGAGGACAAGAGCATTCATGGTGTTGGTTTTGCAATTAGAAATAAGTTTGTCAGTCATCTTACAGAATTTCCTGTAGGAATCAATGAACGTCTTATGACTCTTCATCTTCAGCTCAGCAACAACCACTCAGCTGCTGTCATTAGTGTGTATGCGGACGTTGAGGATATCAAGGAACAATTCTATAAAGATCTTGACAGAGTCTTAACCAACATTCCCAAGGAGGACAAGATCATTCTCCTCTGAGATTTTAACACTAGGGTCGGGCAGGAGTCAGATCTTTGGAATAGTAATACGAAAGGCTAACTCCAGCGGCATCCTCCTCCTGAGCAAATGCATAGAACATGGCCTGATCATCACAAAACCACCCTCTTTAGACAAAATGAGAAGTAAAAGACTTCCTGGAGACACCCTCTCTCTAGGCATTGGCACCTTCTTGATTATGTTATTGTTTGTGCTCAAGATCGGAAGGATGTCCGCATCATGAGGGCCATGCATGGAACCAATGAGTATTGTGACAGTATTGCTTATATAATTGATATAAATTTAAAGTTCTTTAATATGTATGCCTATAACTCATCAACCCTAAAAAAGTAATGTAAGTTCTATGTGCAAGTGTAAATCATGATGCTTTAATTAAGTCAATGGTTATCAAACTATTTATCATCTAGCCCTTCTTTTATCAAAGACAATAAACTAAGCAGGGGAAAAAGTTAAGACAGGAATAGGAAATGGATGATGGTTCCCCTGTCTTAGGGGTGAAGAGCAGTTAAGTGGAGTCTCCATCTGAGCAGCAAGGGAGAGGCATTTTTGTGTGCACTGGAAGTTGACTTTTCCACTCGAAATAATCACACACGCACACATTGGCAGTGGAGTAGAGGGGAATTAGAAAACATCAAACATAATTTGATGGTTTTTAAATCTCATGATTTTGGGGGCTAGTCTGATTTTTTGGTAGTCTGACTCATGATTTTTGATCTCTTAAGTTTGGCAAAATTAAAAACTTTGACCTGAATTCATGGAGTGGGCACATCACCAGTCATCGAAAGACAGGCACTTTCTGGGATGGATTGCAGGAGCCAGTCAGCAAACAACAGGACTGGGAATTTTTGGCAAAACTGCTATTGAGCAAATTTAGGAAAACTATTATATGAAAAGTGCCATGCAGTTATTTGAATTTTCATCTAAAACACTATGGTAAACTACATGGAACTCAGTTTAGCTGTGTGAACAGGATGAAGGCTGAGTCAGTCCTGTAAGGATTTTAACCTGTGGTTCCAGAGAGTCTAGATATTTCAAATCTATTGCTTAGAACAGTAAGCCATTAAGTTTCCTGTCTGAAGCTTGCATAAGAACATAAGAACATAAGAACGGCCGTACCGGGTCAGACCAAAGGTCCATCTAGCCCAGTATCTATCTACCGACAGTGGCTAATGCCAGGTGCCCCAGAGGGAGTGAACCTAACAGGCAATGATCAAGTGATCTCTCTCCTGCCATCCATCTCCATCCTCTGACGAACAGAGGCTAGGGACACCATTCTTACCCATCCTAGCTAATAGCCATTTATGGACTTAGCCACCATGAATTTATCCAGTCCCCTTTTAAACATTGTTATAGTCCTAGCCTTCACAACCTCCTCAGGTAAGGAGTTCCACAAGTTGACTGTGCGCTGCGTGAAGAAAAACTTCCTTGTATTTGTTTTAAACCTGCTGCCTATTAATTTCATTTGGTGACCCCTAGTTCTTGTATTATGGGAATAAGTAAATAAGTTTTCCTTATCCACTTTCTCAACATCACTCATGATTTTATATACCTCTATCATATCCCCCCTTAGTCTTCTCTTTTCCAAGCTGAAGAGTCCTAGCCTCTTTAATCTTTCCTCGTATGGGACCCTCTCTAACCCCCTAATAATTTTAGTTGCCCTTTTCTGAAACTTTTCTAGTGCTAGAATATCTTTTTTGAGGTGAGGAGATCACATCTGTACACAGTATTCGAGATGTGGGCGTACCATGGATTTATATAAGGGCAATAATATATTCTCAGTCTTATTCTCTATCCCCTTTTTAATGATTCCTAACATCCTGTTTGCTTTTTTGACCGCCTCTGCACACTGCGTGGACATCTTCAGAGAACTATCCACAATGATTCCAAGATCTTTTTCCTGACTCGTTGTAGCTAAATTAGCCCCCATCATATTGTATGTATGGTTGGGGTTATTTTTTCCAATGTGCATTACTTTCCATTTATCCACATTAAATTTCATTTGCCATTTTGTTGCCCAATCACTTAGTTTTGTGAGATCTTTTTGAAGTTCTTCACCATCTGCTTTGGTCTTAACTATCTTGAGTAGTTTAGTATCATCTGCAAACTTTGCCACCTCACTGTTTACCCCTTTCTCCAGATCATTTATGAATAAATTGAATAGGATTGGTCCTAGGACTGACCCTTGGGGAACACCACTAGTTACCCCTCTCCATTCTGAGAATTTACCATTCATTCCTACCCTTTGTTCCCTGTCCTTTAACCAGTTCTCAATCCATGAAAGGACCTTCCCTTTTATCCCATGACAGTCGTGCGGGGGGGGGGGGAGTGTCACTATATATGAAAGAAAATGTAGATTCAAATGAAGTAAAAATCTTAAGCGAATC
This sequence comes from Mauremys reevesii, assembly GCF_016161935.1. Classification (NCBI taxonomy): domain Eukaryota; kingdom Metazoa; phylum Chordata; order Testudines; family Geoemydidae; genus Mauremys; species Mauremys reevesii. Next base: position 253,861,127 of record NC_052624.1, read on the forward strand.
CCCATGTTCCATAGAATCTCTATGGATAGAAATTTCATGCTCTAATAAAAATATAACTTTAGGGATCTATTATCGACCACCTGACTAGGACAGTAATAGTGATGATGAAATGCTAAGGTCCGCGGACCAGCCAGTCGTCAAGATATGGGTACACATGTATGCGGCGACGGCGGAGGGCTGCGGCAACCACTGCCATGCACTTGGTGAAGACTCTCGGCGCGGTGGAGAGGCCGAAGGGTAGCACCGCAAACTGGTAGTGCATGCTGTTGACGACGAAACGCAGGTAGCGTCGATGAGGAGGGTAAATTGCGATATGGAAATACGCGTCCTTCATGTCGAGGGCGGCAAACCAGTCTCCCGGATCCAGGGAGGGAATGATGGTCCCCAGGGTTACCATGCGAAACTTGAGCTTGAGCAGGTATCTGTTGAGCTCTCGGAGGTCTAGTATAGGTCGTAGACCTCCTTTCGCTTTGGGGATTAGGAAATATCGGGAATAGAATCCCCGGCCTCGCATGTCGCTCGGCACCTCCTCTATGGCACCCAAACTCAGCAGAGTCTCGACCTCTTGCGAGAGGAATTGCTCGTGAGAGGGGTCCCTGAAGAGGGACGGGGAGGGTGGGTGGGAGGGAGGGGGCGAAACAAACTGAAGGTGGTAACCAGACTCTACCGTGCGCAGTACCCAGTTGTCTGTTGTTATCTGAGACCACGCCGGGAGGAAGTGGGAAAGACGGTTGAAAAATAATGCGGAAGGATCCGGTGGAGAGACTGATGGGCCGTCCTCGGGCGTCCCATCAAAACGCCTACTTCGGCCCTTGAGGGGCTTTGGAGGGCGCCTGGGACTGGTTACGCCGGTTGCCCGATGGTCTATGGCGGTTTAGCCTGCCTCTGCGCCCATTATCCGGCCGTGACCTTGCCTGATTAAATGGCCGATACGGCTGCTGCCGGAAGGACCTCCGCTAGGTAGCTGGTGTGTGCATACCCAGGGTGCGGATGGCTATCCGACCATCTTTGAGGGTCTGAATCCTCGAGTCCGTTTTCTCCAAGAAGAGGCCCTTAGTGTCGAAAGGGAGGTCCTGCAGAGTATACTGAACCTCGGGCGGCAAGGTGGAGGCCTGCAGCCAGGAAATTCTCCGCATGGTCACTCCCGAGGCCAGGGTTCTGGCTCCTGAGTCTGCTGAGTCCAGAGAGGCCTGGAGGGAGAACTGGGAGGCTTTCTTGCCCTCCTCAAGAAGGGCCGAGAATTCCGGTCGGGAGGCTGCTGGGATCAGCTCCGTAAATTTAGAGAGGGACACCAAAGTGTCATAGGTGTATCGACTGAGGAGAGCCAGCTGATTTGCAATCCGTAGCTGGAGGCCACCGGCCGAATAGACCTTCCGGCCCAACAGATCCATTCTCCGTGCGTCTTTGGATTTTGGCACCGGAGCTGGTTGCCCATGTCGCTCCCGGTCATTCACGGACTGTACTATGAGGGAGTCTGGAGATGGGTGCATGTAAAGATACTCGTACCCGCTGGGGGGAACTGAGTATTTCCGTTCCACCCCTCGAGCAGTGGGAGGGATGGACGCCGGCGACTGCCAGATCGTAGTGGCATTCCTTTGGATAGTCCTGATAAAGGGCAGGGCCACCCGCAGCGGGGCCTCAGCTCCAAGGACTCTGGTCACCGGGTCATTGTCCTCAGCGACTTCCTCGACAGGGAGGTCAATGGCTTGTGCCACCCGTCGAAGCAGGTCTTGGTGGGCCCACAGGTCAATCGGTGGGGGGTCCGATGTCGATGGCCCCGCCACCGCCTCATCCGGAGAGGAAGACGAGGATAGGCCCTGGCCCATGGCTTCTGGAGGTGGTTCGTCCATGGGGTGCGAAGCCTCCGCGTCAACGGGATGCTCTGCCGCTACAGGTGGCGGTGGAGCCTCAACCTGAGGTGATGGAGGAGGCCTGCTGACCGTGGCGTCTGGTGCCCTGTGGTCGGAGGTCCTGGGTCGCTGAGGGCAGGGGAAGCCCCACTGCTGCGGACCGTGGTCCTGCCCTTGGGGGTCGGCCCGGAGATCACCACCGCTGCCCGCTTGAGAGGCGACCGAAGGCTGGCGAGAAGGCCACGGGGGGGCAGAGGCGCTCAGGGACTGCACCGTCGATGCTGCCGGTCTGTCCCTGGACGGTACCGGGGATCGGTGCCGGTCGTCGCGGTGCCGGGAGCGAGAGCGGGACCATCGACCGTGCGGGTACCGGGAGGTCGACCGCGATCTCGACCGACGTTGGCGGGAGCGGCTTCGTGAAGACTGGTGCCGGGAGCGGTACCGGGATCCGGACCTTCTTCGGTACTGACGGTCGGACGACCGGGACTGGAATCGTCTCCGGGAGTGCGACTGGTACCGCGATGTGGAGCGGTACCGGGACTGCGACCGGCGCCGAGATGGAGAACGGTACCAGGAACGTGACCGGTGCCGGGACCTGGATCGGCGAGAAGGCGACCATCTCCGTGATCGGGATCGGGACCTGGAACGCCTTCTATCCCGTCTGTCAGGGGAAGGTGGCCTCATGATGGCCAGCTTGCCCACCGACTGCACAGCCCGCACCGGCGGTGCCAGGGGCCGGAGGCACGGTGCCTCTGTGAGCTCTATCAGCTCTCTCGCCGTCGAGAAAGTCTCGGGCGTCGACGGGAGAGGCAGCTCGACCACAGTTTGCACTGGGGAGCAGGGCGGTACCGGACTCGACGGCTCTTGTGGCGCCGGAGTCGACGGTACTGTGCACGGCCTGTGCACCACCACAGTCAGTGCCGGAGGTGCCGGCGGCGGCTGGGTGAGCGGTCCCGGTGCAGGAGGCTTGGTGGCCGTCTGCGCCGTCTTGCGCTTCCTCGCCGGAGAAAGGGACCGGTGCCGGGGCGCCGGTGCCAGCTGTGGCTTTTTAAGAGTCTCGGTACCGGACCGGCTCGGGACCGCTGGTGCGCTTCGCACAGAGGAGGACTGTTGAGCCGCTGGGGTCGGCACCGTGGGGCTAAGTGCCCATTCCATTAAGAGCTGCTTCAGGCAAAAGTCTCTCTCTTTTTTAGTCTGCGGCTTAAAGGACTGGTAGCAAGTCAACTGGCCGAGATCCTAGCCCTGTTTCAGCGCCTAGGACTTATGATAAACGCCGAGAAGTCCACGTTAGCTCCATCACAGAGAGTGGAGTTCATCGGAGCGGTCCTGGATTTCAATTTGGCCAGCGCCTGCCTCCCTCGACCTCGGCATCAGACTATGGTTTCCTTAGTCCGGGACCTACAATCCTTTCCCACAACAACGGTGCAATCCTGCCTCCGCCTCCTGGGCCACATGGCGTCGTGCACGTTCGTGACTACGTACGCGAGGCTGCGCCTTCGCCCGTTTCAAACTTGGCTTGCGTCGGTGTACCGGCCGCACCGTGACCCCATAGACATGGTAGTCACAGTCACGAAACCGACCCTCGCTTCACTCAACTGGTGGCTGGACCCAGAGGTCGTGTGTGCCGGAGTCCCATTCCGCCCTCCTCGCCCGTCCGTCACCCTGACCACGGATGCCTCGGAGTTGGGGTGGGGGGCACACCTCGGCGACCTACACACCCAGGGTCTCTGGTCGCCCCGAGAGCTCTCCCTACATATCAATGTCAGGGAGCTGCGGGCGATCTGCCTCGCGTGTCAAGCTTTCCACGCCCATCTCCAAGGGCGCTGTGTGGCGGTGTTTACGGACAACACGATGGCGATGTTTTATGTCAACAAGCAGGGCGGGGCCCGCTCCTCCCTGCTTTGCACGGAAGCGATGCTCCTGTGGGACTTCTGCATAACCCACTCGATTCACCTGGTAGCGTCCTTTCTTCCAGGAGTGCAGAACACACTGGCCGACCGTCTCAGCAGGTCGTTCCTCTCCCACGAGTGGTCCCTTCGTCCAGATGTGGTGCACACAATTTTCTGACGGTGGGGGTTTCCCCAGATAGACCTGTTTGCCTCCAGAGAGAACAGGAAGTGCCACCAGTTCTGTTCTTACCAGGGTCGCTCCCGAGGCTCCCTGTCGGACGCATTCCTCTGCTCCTGGACGGATCACCTCCTATATGCCTTCCCTCCGTTCCCACTCGTACATCGGGTGCTACTCAAGCTTCGGAGGGACAGGGCCCGCCTCATACTCGTCGCTCCGGCCTGGCCGAGACAGCACTGGTACACTCTGCTGCTCGAGCTCTCCGTACGGGATCCCATTCCCCTCCCGTTGTGGCCGGACCTGATAACGCAGGACTTCGGCAGGCTCCGCCACCCGGACCTACAGTCCCTCCATCTTACAGCTTGGTACCTGCGTGGTTGACCCACGCGGAGCGTGACTGTTCCGCGGCGGTGCAGCAAGTCCTGATGGAAAGCAGGAAGCCTTCCACTCGCTCAACCTACCTCGCAAAATGGAAGCATTTCACACTCTGGTGCGATCAGAGAGGCCTTAATCCGTTCGTTGTCCCTATTCCAACGATCCTGGACTACCTCTGGTCCCTTAAGGAGCAAGGTCTCGTGGTCTCGTCTTTGAAAGTGCACCTAGCGGCCATTTCCGCCTTTCGGCCGCCCGTAGGTCACCGGTCCATCTTTTCCGATCCGATGGTTTCCCGCTTCCTTAAGGGCCTAGATCGCTTGTTCCCGCCAGTACGACGCCCGGCCCCGTCCTGGGATCTGAACCTAGTTCTAGCCAGGCTCATGGGAGCCCCCTTCGAGCCCTTGGCCACGTGTTCCCTGCTTTATCTATCATGGAAAACGGCTTTTCTCGTCGCTATAACTTCAGCGCGATGAGTTTCCGAGCTTCGTGCCTTAACGGCTGGTCTGCCGTATACCATCTTCCATGGAGACAAGGTGCAGCTTCGGCCACACCCGGCCTTCCTCCCTAAGGTGGTGTCGGCCTTCCACTTAAACCAGGACATTTTCCTCCCGGTCTTTTTCCCGAAGCCGCACGCCTCAAGTCGTGAACAACAGCTTCACACCCTGGACGTCCGCAGGGCCCTCGCATTTTACATAGAGCGGACGAAGCCCTTCCGGCGTTCGCCCCAGCTATTCGTAGCGGTTGTTGATCACATGAAAGGCAAGCCGGTCTCCTCTCAGAGGATTTCCTCCTGGGTAACATCTTGTATCCGGACATGTTACGAGCTTGCTCGAGTGCCAACTAGCCGCCTCACTGCTCACTCTACGAGAGCGCAAGCCTCGTCTGCCGCCTTCCTGGCCCATGTTCCCATCCAGGACATCTGTAGAGCGGCCACCTGGTCTTCTGTCCACACCTTCGCTTCCCACTACGCGTTGGTGCAACAATCCAGAGACGATGCAGCCTTCGGCTCAGCAGTCTTACACTCTGCCACGTCTCACTCTGACCCCACCGTCTAGGTAAGGCTTGGGAATCACCTACATGGAATGCATAGGAGCAATCTCTCGAAGAAGAAAAGACCGTTACTCACCGTTGTAACTGTTGTTCTTCGAGATGTGTTGCTCCTATCCATTCCAGACCTGCCCTCCTTCCCCACTGTCGGAGTAGCCGGCAAGAAGGAACTGAGGAGCGGACGGGCCGGCTGGGGTATATATCTAGCGCTATAGCGGCACCACTCCAGGGGGCGCCCAGCCGGCCCGCCGGAGTTGCTAGGGTAAAAATCTTCCGAAGAGCCGTGCATGCGCGGCGCGCACACCTATCTGGAATGGATAGGAGCAACACATCTCGAAGAACAACAGTTACAACGGTGAGTAACCGTCTTTTCTAGGAGATAGGTGTATCTCCATTATTATTTATTTATGGTCATTTATGCCACCACAGGACATGACGGTGGAATCTGCTTACCGCAATCAGTGGTCAGCTCTGACAGTTGTTAGTCACTCTCTCATCAATGACCCAACCATCTGTCCACCAAGTTTTGATCTACCAAGGCACCTGTGGTCATCACTGAACTGGTTTTGAACAGTTCAGGGCAGCTGTGCAACCAGTCTCTTTAAATGGTTTTTTTTCTAATGACTCGTGATGCAGCTGTGGTCAGCTTCAGATTATGTCACATATCCTTGAGGAGTGGCCACTGACTTACTTTGATGGTGGGCTACTGGCGCTCCTCCTGGCTGATGATGATGCCTTCAAGTGGCTGGGAACATACGCTGTTGTACACTCCCATGCCCTGGATGTTTCATCAGAGCGGAAAACATGTTCAGTGCCCCACCCTTGGAGAACCCAAGTAAAAAAACCCAATCAAGCAACTAAAAAAAACCACCTGAGGGTGTGGAAGGGGGCAGCGAGCAGAACAGCTATGTGGTGCTCCCTTGTAAATGTGCCCCTGGAGTAAATTTGCACCCTGGGTTTATGAGGAACAGGTCCACATTAGATGCCATTTTGGCCCTCTATTTGTTGTTGGAGACATACCACAAGTTCAAGAAGCCCCTTCACATGGCGTATGTTGATCTTAAGGCTGCATTTGATTCAGTTGACTGAGTCACGCTAGGAAGGCCTTAAACAGGATAGGTGTCCCAACCACTCTGCTGGACTTGATTGGCAAGCTGCATAGTGGAACCACTGCCCGTGTACATTTTGGGAATTGGATGTTGGCACCTTTTAAATCAGTATCTGGTGTCAGTTAGGGCAGTGTCATGGCACCTGCACTCTTTTGGCAGGCAGTGGATTTTATAATGCAGCATTCCAACAGATCCATAATCATTAAGATCTATGACCTCTTGCTCTTAGGCCTTGACTATGCAGATGACGTTGTTCTAGCACAGACACCCAACAGGTTTCACAAAGCACTCCAACAAATGGAGGAGGAATTGGCTATGGTTAACCTCCATGTTTAATTGTCAAAGACAAAGTTGTAAAATCTAGGATCAGGTCTGCCCAGGACCCCAATCTCTGAATAATGAAACTGTCGAAGTTTCCCATTTTTGCTATTTGGGTTCTATACTCACCAGTCCTTCCAACTCTCACATGGCAGTTCTCCATCGGATTGGCATCACAGCATCTGCCATGGGTCATTTAAAACGAATAAGGAATCAACATAATCTTGGAATGACAACCAAGTTCAGGATCTATTTGTGCTGTATTCTCTCCGTACTGCCGTATGGTTGTGAAACATGGACACTATGCTGCTCAGACTGGGCAAAACTGGAGTCTTTCCACACAAAATGCCAGTGTTATATATTGGGCATAAAGTGGATTGACTTCATATGTAATGTAGATGTTTACAGTTGCTCTGGTCTACACACTACAGGGGTCATTGTCTGCAGACGGCATCTTACGCTTTTTAGACATGTTGCGAGAATGCTACAGATGAATACCGTTCTTTGGGTGGCTTGTGACATTCAGGATAAATTCCATGAACCAAGAGGTGGAGGCAGCTCAGAAGCAGACACACTATTATATGGGTGCATCAAGTCTGTTTCAATGTTTGACTCTTGGCCCTTCAAGCCATTGTGACCACAGAGGAATGGACCAAATGGAGAACGATCGCCATGGCCGACTGTTCAGCTAAGCATTGAAGAAGTAGTAGTAACTATCCTGCTCTCTTTCCTCTAGAACCAGCCATGTGTGGGCCAAACCTTCCTTCAGTTCCTTCTTACCACCTGTGACAGCAAGATGGAACCCTTGCAGTGTCCACCTTTTTTATGACTTTGTTGTTAGTGTGAGTGATATATTAGTATCGTTCTTAGGTGGTATTGTTGCTAAGTAGTTAGTTATTTTTTAGTTTGCAAGTTTACTTTAAAACAAAGGAGGAAGAAAATTGTTACTATTTTAAACTTATTTTTCGTAGATAGATGGGCTTGGAGGCATCCCTGTCTCAGTCAGGACTGGGACTTGTGTTATTATGGCAGACAGTAACTTTCTGGGGTTTAAGACGTGCCCCTTCTGTGATGCTTCTAAGCCACTCAGTGTAAGTGCCTTTTTCGTTTAGGTGACCATTGTTCCATCTGCCGCTCTTTCCAAGTGGTATCAGAATGCTAGAGATGCCTGCCTAAAGTTATTTCTTCTGTAGCTCTCCATGAAAGCCTCCTCGGACATGCAGATGGTCATAGCTAAGACTCAGTCTTCTGTGCAATTCCCCATGGCTAGTGGCACAGCAAGCTTTTATTCTATTCCAACCAGCTGGGCTGAGATCTCTAATAGACTCTAGTTGTTGACTTTGGTTCACATGTCCACATCTTTCAGAAAGCATGGGAATGAGTATCACTCCAGAGCCAAACCAAGAGTAGGATAGCCCTGGGGCCCTCAGAGACATAAGAGTTGATATATGTTAGACTTTTTTCAAGGCCCGCAGCTGAAGAGTGGCCAATGGCCTAAGATGGGTTCATCTGGTGTCTCATTGCTGGCTCTGAGAAGAATGTCTGTGGTAAAGACTAAATCTGCTGACCAGCTTTCCTCTGGCATTGACTCTTTGGCACTCTTGGTGTTTGTTGCACCTAGCACCTCTGTTCCATCCCTTTTGGTGTTCATGACTTATTCTGCACCAAGTGACCTGTCTGTGGTGTCACACCAGAGTCCCCCTTGCTAGTCCCTACGATGTCAGCAGTACCAGCTAGCTCTTGTCTCCAAAATCATAGCATATGACAGTTGAGGCATCAGTACCCTCTAGTTTCCTTACTATCTACTTCCCCTACCCAGTCACAGAGGAAATCACACTTTAAGCAAGAGAAGGCATGTGTCATATGGAACAAGCCACCTAGTGTCTTCCTCTGTGTCCACTAGTCCAGTATCCATATGCTTATCAGTCATGGCCTTACTGGGCACCTTGGGACATACAGTCATATCCCACAAGCCACCATCTTCTGCCCTCTTTCTAGGGTTTGAGTCCTTTCCCATAAGAGTGAGGATGATCAACAGAGTTAATCCTGGCAGCAATATAATCTTTCTCTCCATGTCCGACAGATGACTTCAAATCTTGCCCAAAACCTGATGAAATGCATGGCTGAGACCCTTAACGTCCCATTGGAAGTAGTGGACTAGATGTCACACAAATTGTTAGACATTCTGCACCCTTCCATGTCTGCTAGATTAGTTCTGTCTATTAATGTGTGACTGTTAAAGCCTACAAAGGACTTTTGGCAGACTTCAGCATCAATATCTGTCACTAAGAGGGGGGTTAGATGTCACCAAGTTCCTCCTATGGATTTCAGATACATTTATTTGCATCCAGTGCCAATCTCACTTGTCATGGTGGCTATTCAGGAAAGATCCAAGCAGCCAGAGCCTCCTAAAATAACACCAAGGAAAAAGGACTCCAAAAGGCTAGATCTGTTCGATAGAAAAGTCTACGCCACTGCCAGACTCCAGATGCATATGGCAAACTGCCAGGCTTTTGTGCGAAAACATGACTATCTACACAGGAGCAAATTGTCTCAGTTTATCAAAGACTCCCTCAGGAGCACAAGGAAGAATTAATATCCATCATAACTAGAGGGGCAGCTGATAAGTAGAACTTCCCTGTAGGCTGGTTTAGATGCATCTGATAAATCTGTAGGCACCATGAATGGCCACATCAGTGGTGATGCAAAGATCCTTTTGGAGCCAGTCACTGGGCATACCCAGGAAGGTCCAAACCATGACAGAGGATCTCCCATTCAAAGGCTGTGACCTCTTCAACTCAAAGGCTGATCAGACCCTCCATTCATTAAAGGACTCTAGAGCTACTTGATGTTCTCAATGGGCTTGTATAATTCAGCTCAAAGGAGAAAGCAACCCAGACCCCAAACCTCCTTCAGTCAGGGTCCCTCTGCTCCATATTGTTAGAACCCAGAGAGGGCATTGGATTCCCACAACAAAGCTAAGATTCCAGTGGAGGCAAGCCACCACCCTTGAGAGCCTAGCAGAACCTTTTCCCCAACCTCTTTTGGCAGAAGTCTCTTTTTTTGGGGGGAAGTCTGGATTGGGATTACTACTGACCAGTGAGTCCAGCAAGAGTTATTGCACACAATTCCAGTCCCTTCCTACTTCGACCCATCTTCCACATTCCTGTTCTGGGACCCTTTCACGAGACATTCTGTTCCAAAGCAGGAAATCTTTACCTAGACTATGTCAGGAGCTGTGGGCCTGAGTTCCCTCAGCTGAGCCTGGGGCTAGCTGGGATAGCCCTTAGGCAGGTTAATGAGCCCAGCTTGGCTGCAGTAGAATCACCTGATTGGCCATCGAGCCTTCGTAATTGGCTGCAAGAAGCCTACAAGTCTGAATTTAAGCTCAGAAGCAGTGACAGGATACTGGTTGCTCAATACTTATGCCAACACGTGCGATCACCCCTGCACCTATCTTGTTCCCAGTGTTGTCCCTGCCTGGTTCCCAGCCTTGCGCCAGACCTATTTCTGTCCAGTTCCAGTAGCCCTGGACCCTTGTCTGTTTCCTGACTCCGGCTCTGATCCTTGGCTCTAACTTGCAGTTCCTGTTCTTGGCTCCAGCCACTTGGCTGGGTTCTGGCTTTAACCATTGGGATGGCCTTCGGTCCTGATCACTAGATCACCACCCAAATCCTGGTCCCCAACAGACTGACTTGTAAAGCTAATTTTAAGAGGTTTTTGATTTGGGCATCTCAGCATCAGTTGTCTCCTTTGACAACACCCATTTTAGTAATATTGGACTGCTTACTATCCCTGAAATAATCTGGACTTTCTACTAGTTCCATCAAGCAACAATTTTTGTACATTATGCTCCTATTCAGGGCCATGATGTATTTTCTCACCTACAGTATTCATTTTTCCCCAGTTCTGGACGCCTCTCCCTCTCAGGAGCTCAATATAGATTTAACAATGTGTGAGAGGTTGCTATTAGCAGTTACAAATAGTGACCTTTGGATATTAACACTTGATCACTTAGATCACCTTCAGCACCAGCTGTGGTTAGAATAGTAGGGAGTTAGGTAACTTGATTGGGTTTTGGAGGCTAGAAGGGATCACTTACATTGGTAGGGAGCCCGATGAGGTAATTAGCTCAACAGCTTGAGAACCCAGGGAAGAAAGCAAGCAGTATAAAAAACTGAGCCAGAGGGAGTCTGTTCATACAAGGTTAAAGGGTCCACTCTTTGAGCACTTAGCAGCCTGTTCACTATCCAACCTATCAAAGAAGACTGCCTTTATAGTAACCGCTACATCAATTTGAAGAGTACGGGAATCTTAAATGCTCATGGTAGTTTCAGTTTCATAAGGATAGGGTTATTTTCAGGCCTCATCCCAAGTTCCTGTCCAGAGTTGTTACAGAGGTCCATATGAACCAATTTATTCATCTCCCAGTTTTCTTCCTCAATCTTTACTGGACCCTGGGGGAACCTAAATTTCATACACTTGACGTTGTAATGGCATTGTCATATTACCTTAACAGGACAAAATCATTCAGGAGCCCATTTACACTCTTTTGTGGCCTTTGTTGGTATGTTTAAGGGCCAAGCCATCTCCTCACAGAAGTTATCAAAATGTGCCTTCAACTGTATAAGAACATGTTACAAGAAAGCCACATTAGATCTACGTAGCCATTGCTGGCAAAAAGACTCCAATTTTCCACACATGAAGCACCTGAGCACCAAGAGTGGAATCCATGTGATTAACATGTATAGAAGAAAAAGTAACCTTTCCAGACTTCTATCCCAGGAGGAGACATTATTCCAAGTGATTGTATTATCAGATGTTTTGCTATCAGTGAAGCGTGTACAAGAATTCTTGTAAATCAGTGAGATCTTTGAGTTAGTAAGTTTCAAATATAACTATCTGTCTGGAACAAAAGAATTCCCTAATATTAACTTGACCCTTCAGTCTATCTATTTTTTGGAGTTCTGATTTTTGAACACCTGGTAACAAATGTAGGACGAAAACAATATCCTCCACATATCAAACACTTATCTGTATCTGTCATATTTACTTTGGAGTTTGATGCTTGTGGAAAATTTTTTTTAGTGAATTAGTCAGACACAGAAATCTATTGAGGTCCTTTTTTGTTATACTCAGTTTGTTCCCCTGTTGTGTGATCAAGGGGATTTTTGTTAAAGAGCTCTGTCCTTTTTTTTTTTTTTTAAATATGACACACTTTTTATCAAGCCTGGAGACCCTGGAAAAGCTGTTTCCCTGGGGCAAAATTGATTAGCAGATGTCTAATTTGTAAAAAATGCCGAAATGGCCTTTTTTCAAGGCCAAAGTTTTGCTGCAATTCCACACATATCGTAAAATGATCATTAAGGGTTAGGTGTTACGGGACAGATTACACTTTTCTGTTCATTGTTTCAACATCATCAGTGTGTCTTTGATTAGGAGGCCTGAATTTTTCTGTAGTATTGAATCTTTACGTATTGATTGGATATTGCTGCTACTAGACCTGTTTTAGATTTCTACTTGTATTTATCAGCCAGTAGTTTTCCTACCTCTCTCTTGACTCTCAGTGGATTGGCAGTGATTAACCAGTCTGTGTCCAGCCTACATCATGCACATTTTCTTCAGGCACTTCAGTTTTTCTGACATGAAGCACTGCCAAAGTATTGATCAACCTGTTTTGTCTTTGCCAGTTAATTTTGTTAGCTTGGCCTGATATTCTTTTTTTCTCCCTAGACCAATATGATAATATTCTTCCTCTGTTATAAGACTTCATGGCTTGTCATAAAGGAATCTGTGACATTTTCTAAATAAAGGTTGATAACTTTTTGTAAGAAAGTTGTATAGTGTGGGTCCTAATGTAAGGATGAATTAAACAACTGTTTATGGTTGTATGTACAACGTCTGGATGTGATATATTCCACGTGACTGGAGCATGGTTGGAGATTTCTGTTGTTCCAGTACTGACTGCTATTGTCACATCTATACAAATATGGGCAATTTTTAAAATAAATCTAGTCCAGAATACAGGGCTGTGGAGCGGAGCCCAGTGCTGGAGTGCGGAGCAGCTCTGGAGCAGTGGAACTGCAGGTTTTTGCCTGGAGCTGGAGTGGAACTGGAGCACAGCTCCAAAGCCCTGCTAGAATAAGTGAAGTCAAGTGGAGATAAGAATGAGAAATCTCTAGCTGCTGTGTTCACTATTCTCCATATATGTTATGGCCGTACTTGTATAAAAGGGGGCTTCCAGAGTCAGTCTAAGTAGGCAGTGTGTAGCATGGGTCTTACTAAGTCTGTCAAGTGGTGGGTCTGTTACGATGAGGTTAAGGTTCCCTGTGAGGTATAATGTGTTGCGTTAAAAACAAACACCTGCGCAGTTAGTTTTGAAAAAAATCATGGACATCCCTGTTAAGATTATGTTTTTTTCCCTTCACTATTGCTACTATGTCATTAAGGTTAATTTAAGATTAAGGTAAAGATGAAGAGGGACTAACTCTAATACTTAAATTTTAAAGTTTAAATTTAAATTATAAGGGTTTTTGTGGAACAATATGGGTGCACCCTTGATTTGGAAGAAAGGACTTTTCATATGGCAATGCCGACCCCCAACTCTTTGATATCTTAGAATCAGACAGATAGTTCTCTTGTAAAAATGCTATATCTGCTCTAAAACAACAAGGAGTCTGGTGGCACCTTAAAGACTAACAGATTTATTTGGGCATAAGCTTTCGTGGAAGTGGGTTTTTTATCCATGAAAGCTTATGCCCAAATAAATCTGTTAGTCTTTAAGGTGCCACCGGACTCCTTGTTGTTTTTATGGATACAGACTAACATGACTACCCCTCTGATACTTGGTATCTGCTCTAGTTTTCTTTAAATGTACCAGTATTTTCTTTTATTTTTATTAGGATGATCCATCCCCTCTTAACATTCCATGGAATGATTTTGAAGGGGTTACTCATGACTAGTTGCTGTTATTACAATTCTGTTTGTCCATCTGGGATCAGCTAATTATAACTTCAGAATTCATTATCAGAATTATAAGACTTCTGAAGTAGACACACAGCTCGTAATAAGTGTGATATGGAAAACTTGTCTTCCTGTTTTTGTTGTATTGTGACAGACCATAGCATCCTGGATCACTCCCATCAGATAAACAAAAGCAGCTCATTAGTTTAAGGATTTAGGCTCTGTGTGAGAATTATTGTTTTATTTGTTATATTAGGATCAAAACTTGATCCTAATCTGCAGCATTTACCTAGGGATCTTGCCATCCCTCCATTTCTATGTGGTGACATTGTGGATTGTTTGCAGGGAGGGAGTTTTGTATATGTATTTCATGTTCCTTCCTTGATGCCTTTCACTAGAGTTTTTGTTGAGGCAATTATAGATTTCAATAACTGTCTCAGGTGGAAGTCTCCAAATAAACCTGCTCTAGGTTCTCTGTCAGGTGCTGCTTTCTTTCTCTGAGAGAGGTATTGGAGACTCTGTTCCATTTGTGATTTTCCACCTTCCGCATATATTGTCATGTACCTTCCCTCTTCCATCTGAAATATGTATCAGTGTAAATAATATCTAGGTGCTTTTCATTTTAACACACATCACTTTTTTCTAGTGAATTTAAAAGGTTTGTATGAGTATCTAAATTTGTGTGTTAAGTTTATACAGCTGGAGGGAGAGATAGCTCAGTGGTTTGAGCATTGGCCTGCTAAACCCAGCACTGTGAGCTCAATCTTTGAGCAGGCCACTTAGGGATCTAGGCCAAAATCAGTACTTGGTCCTGCTAGTGAAGGCAGGGGGCTGGACTCAATGACCTTTCAGGGTCCCTTCCAGTTCTATGAGATAGGTATATCTCCATATTTTATATCTATCTATCTATCTATATATCTATCTATATATATATATCATTGACACTATCACTTTTTCTCAGGCTAATTTCCAAACAAGGCTTTAACATCTATAATCCCACTAACAGGCTCCCAGCCAACCCCAAGAGCTTTCCCCAGTTCCTTATAACTAAGGCTACAATTTAGTCATGAGTATTTTTAGTAAAAGTCACGGACAGGTCGTGGACAATAACCAAAAAGTCACAGCCCCTAATTAAATCTTACCTGCTGAGGAGGGAGGGTGATTCTCCAGCAGATGCTGCTGCTCCTGGGGGAGGGGGGCAGCCTGGGGCCCCACCGCTGCTGCTTTGAGCTGGGGGGTGGCCCATGGCCCTGGCATCATCACTCTGGGCCGGGGAGCAGCCCAGGGCCACACCACCACTGCTGCTCCCCTAAGTGGGGGTGGCCTGTGGTACCGCTGCTGCTCCCGGACCACTGCTCCGGGGTAGTGCCTGGGACCAGTTGCCCGGGACCAGTTGCCTGGGGCTGCCAGAGCAGTGACCAGTATGGCTGGCCCCAGGGCTGTCCCAGCTACCCTGGGGTCAGCCACACCAGCTGTTGCGCTGCGGAAGTCATGGTGGTCCCAGAAAGGCACAGAATCCGTGACTTCTGTGAAAGATTTTCAGCCTTACTTATAACTTATACTAAAACCTTTAATAGGCTGTAGTCTCTCTCCCTCTCCTTTATAACCTCTAGCAAATCACCAGACCCCCTCCTCCATATCCCCATGCATTCAGAAAAGCCATCTGACTTCCCACCTTTAGCCACTTAATCTGCTCCAGCTGATTTCCTCCTACAAATAACTCCATGAGGCCCTTCTCTGCAACACACTCAAAGATACACTTGAAAAAATCATCATGAGGTCCATTAGTTTTGCATCTTCTCTGGTGGTCCCTAATTGTATCCAAATTGATTGTTGCACAGTGGGTATTCTCTGGTAAAATTCAGAGGT
Organism: Mauremys reevesii; assembly: GCF_016161935.1. NCBI lineage: Eukaryota > Metazoa > Chordata > Testudines > Geoemydidae > Mauremys > Mauremys reevesii. Next base: position 253,876,725 of record NC_052624.1, read on the forward strand.
GCTCCAGAGGATTTTTCCTGTACCTCTCTATGCTTCTGATGAAAGAATAAAATGGAGGCCTACCTTTGCTCACAACCTCAATCATCATGGGCAAATGATCATACCCCTATTTGATTCAAACTGATATTTGCTCAATGCTCTGAACTCTTTTCTTTATATCATCTGGTAGGAGAACTAGACCCCAGGAAGCCTGGGTTTTGAAAGCAGCAGCATTCAATGCTGAGCAGAGAGGTTTATGAATGTTTTTGATGGGCTCCTCAGAGGTATGTGTGTTTATGCGTATAAGGAAGAGAATATATTATGGGGAAGAAGAGAACCAAGCAAAATGGGAGCATGTGTGTCTGTTTTGTGTAATCCGATCCAAACTTAAAGCTTCTGTTTCATAGAAAAAAATCTGACACTGGGTCTGGCTTTTTGTTTTTGTTTTTTCCTTTTAATAAAAACTCTTTCATCCATGTCTACCTGTTTGGTGAAAACACAAATATCTTGGGTTGCAGCGTGCATGCTACACCCTAAAATCCAACATTGCTTGCCAGGGGAAACTGGAAGGACATCTAAGGATACTCACTGGCAACAAAAATAGCCCTTTAAGAATTTTTCATGTCTGGATATTGATGATGAGAAAAAATCCTATTTTGAGTGTTTGTTTTTCTGGGACATCAATCAAACTTTTTCACTTGTACTTTAAAAGACAAAATTTCAACAGCCTTGTGTTAGATAATTATATAGCAATTAAATATTGCTAATGACTTTATAACATTTGTCACCATTTACATTATGATAGTAATCTGTAAATATTGACGTTCATTTTAATGTATTTTTTTTGTTAAATTATGAAGAAAATAAACTTGCATTGGCTATGATTGAACAGGGAGGGAAAAATAAGTTGTGGAGGAAAAAGTATTAACCAATACAAATTCTGATTACCACTTCCAAGTTTCTTTTCATTCTTCAGCTGTCCCCTGTATGTATTTGCTGATCTTTTCCATGCATCAGTGGGGCAAATCAATATTCTTAATCTGAAAATAAACACCATAGTGGTATCAAAATATTGTTATAATGTATTGTTACACTTCACAATATTGTAGTCTATAGCGTTTTACACTCAGTTTTTTAATAGTAATGTCAGGTCTATAAAAAATGTCCATCTTGGAAATCTGATTATTTCCAAAATAATTTCTGTTCCTGTACAGTATGATGATGTTACATCGTGAATGACAAACAGTGCTGCAAGCAATTTTTTATGTTTCTTCCTGTATTACTAACAATGGCTGACCATTATTATTAATATTATACTATTATAATCTTTTACACTTTCATTTAAAATCTATTCTCTCCGACCAAAAGCCGTCTTAAAAATGACAGTGTTTAATAGTACTACTTGCTGGAGTTGGCTGGCTGTTGTATCTGTAATGGATAACATCCAAGTCATCTGCCATCCTAAACCCAGGGACTTTGTTCCATTTCAGTGTCTTGGGCTCTCACCTTGCTTCTCCAAATTATTGTGTAGTGCTACAGACATGAACAATAAATGCTTCACACAATTTTTTCCTCCAAATGTAGCAGAGGTGCCAGTCTCTCTTTGTTTGACTGGTATGACTACACCTGGAATGCTACATTCATTTTTGTGCACCTCAGTATCAGAAATCATCAGAAAAATTGAAGGGAGTTCAGAGACAAAGGCAACAATATTTGAGGAGCTTTGGAATTGACTATTGAGGACTGTTTAAATATTCTATGAACTCTGCATCTTGATAAAGTGAATATTTAGAGGGATAAATAATGGGGAATGTATTAAAAGTAAACATTGAAGAAGGAGAGAAATTATTTAAAGTGGCATAACCATGGCATAACCAGGGGAAAATGGGTTGAAATTTAGAAAAGGAAATTTTGATAAGTACTAGGAAAAACTTCACAGTGACATCTGTTGGATTATATAATATAATTTCTTGAGTGAAATCGAGAAAACACAGTGCCTTGAGACTTTTACAACAGGAATGGCCAAAGTATTAGAAAAATACATTGTAGGGGCAATTCTACATTGGCAATTCAATATTGGCATAACATTCCTAGGGTTAATTCTGTGATATCAAAATAGAGGAAGATGGCAGTTTTATCATTCCACATTACATTTACAAGTATAACTGTCACTGTTTATATTAATCTATTTTTATAAGAACAGATCACTAAATGTTATTCTGTATAGAAATACTATAATGTCTGTTGTGAAGTGAAACATTACAGTGAAGCTTATACAATTATTAAGTAATATTAAAGCTTTAAACACTACACTACATTTTTTTAAAATAAATGAATGCTACATACATATGGAAAACAATTTCATTATAAATATGAAATATAAACTTCCTAGTTTATTTAAAATATAAAAGGATCTGTATGTGATTTTAAAATGATTAGTTCATTCAGATCAAAATACATTAGTATTATTGTTTTATATTAATAAATTAAATGGGAATACAGAAAGTTTCTTCCTTTTTACCTTAAATGCAGGGGCGGCTCCAGGTCCCAGCACGCCAAGCGTGTGCTTGGGGCGGCATGCCGCGGGGGGCGCTCTGCAGGTTGCCGGGAGGGCGGCAGGCGGCTCCGGTGGACCAGCGGACCGCGGGACCAGCAGACCCTCCGCAGGCACGCCTACGGGAGGTCCACCGGAGCCGCCTGCCGCCCTCCTGGCGACCAGCAGAGCACCCCCAGCGGCATGCTGCCCTGCTTGGGGCGGCGAAATGTCTAGAGCTGCCCCTGCTTAAATGTATTAAAATAACATTATCTAAAGTGTGGCAAACCCAGGACAAATGGCTACACAGGTTGGCGTAGTAATAGTTCCAGGGGGATTAAAAGGCCTCTCCCTATCCACTGAGGAGAGATAGCCATGGGGAAATAAGGTTCAGTTGGAACAGGGGTTACCAGGGAACTAATTAGGTTCAGCTGGCCCCAACTGCTGGAGACCTTTTTAAACCCTCCCTGGCATGGAGGCAGGGGGGGGGAGGAGTGAGAGAAGCAGAGAAGCTGCCAGCAAGTTAGGTGCAGCAAGGCTCTGAACTCTTCCAGCAAGGAAGACTGCACTCTGTCCCCAGAAGGGGAGAAAACCCGCACAAGGGACTGACTGAGGGGAGGATCAGCCAGACCCTGTGCGACCTGGAAGGATTTTGCTTTGCCCAAGCCTGTGTCTCCAAGGCTAAAAAGGACTGAGCCTGCTGAGGAGAAGCGGGTACTTTGCCACACGTGGTGTCAGTAGTGGGATATGATAGTGAGTGAGGCTCTGTGGCAAGCCATCTCAGGGCAAGGTAAATAAAAAATAAAAAATAAAAAATGGAGGACGTAGTGAAGGCGCTGATACAGGCCACTGCAGCTCAACAAGAGGCTACCAGAGTACAGGTGGCAGCCCAGCAAGAGTCAGTACTTGTCCAACAGGAGACAAACCAGTTGCTGATGAACCAGGCGGCCCAAGATCGAGCCACCCTGAATGAAGTAGTGAACCAGTTGAAAGCCCTGACCACGCTGACGCACGGGGCCCAGGGGACCCGGCTGCTATGGGCGAGCAACTATTTACAGAAGATGACAACAGATGGTGATATAGAGGCATATCTCCTTGCATTCGAGAGGACGACACTGCGGGAGGCCTGGCCCCAAGACCAGTGGGCAGGCCTCCTGTCTCCATTCCTGTGTGGGGAGGCCAAGAAGGCCTACTTTGACGTGACCACAGAAGCAGCTATGGATTACCCCTAGCTGAAGGCGGAAATCCTGGCGAGGACAGGCGTGATGCCGGTCATAAAGGCCCAGAGCTTCCACAAGTGGAAGTACCAGGATGACAAAGCACCAAGGTCCCAGCTATTTGACTTGATACACCTCGCCCGGAAGTGGCTCCGCCCCGAGACCCATGGGCCGGAGAAGGTAGTGAAAATCCTGGTATTGGACAGGTACATGAAGGGGTTGCCGCCTGACATGCGAGGGTGGGTCCGCCAAAATGATCCCTCCTCTTATGATGAACTAGTTGCTCTCGTAGAGAGACACTTAGCAGCCCAAGAACTTTCTCGGATCACCGGGGAAGGAAAGCACCAGAATCGGAGACCAGTCTCTGCACCGAGGCCCCGGTTTGCCCTAGCGCCAGGCCGGACAATGGAGGGGAGGAAGGAGGCGGAAGAGCAGCCGGCAATCCCGGAGAGACTGGAGGACTGGGAGAGAAAGACTCGGGGGATAAATCCCAGCAGCCCAAAAAATAGGGGGCTGCCCCGAGCGGGGTACCGATGTTATGCCTGTGTTGAATTGGGGCATATCGCTGCTCAATGCCCAAATCTAGGAGAGCCTATGCAATGTGAACTGGGAGATATGGGGGCACCATGTGATCTAATAAGTCTAGTCGGGGTTGTGATGGTCCCTCATAGATACACTAGACCCATTAAGATGAATGGTATAGAGACCACAGCATTAATAGACTCGGGAAGTGCAATCACGTTGGTCTCGGGGAAGCTGTTCAGGCAGGACCAACTATCCCGGGCCAAACGCTCGGGAATATCCTGTGTGCATGGGGATGTCAACTATTATCCAACCATCCCCGTAAGAATAGAAGTTCTCGTAAACCTCACTAAGTTGACGGTGGGAGTAGTTCCGAAACTCCCCTACCCTGTCCTTATCGGATGAGACTTCCCGGGGTTTGATGGCCTACTCCCCGGGGACCAGGTAGAAGAAAATAATGACCCTGGGACCCAGGGTGTGGCCCAGATAGGTGACTCTCCCGCAGCCTTCCATGAGTTTAGCCAGAATTTGTTCTCCTCGCTGGGGAAGTCCAGGAACACTCAGAGGGAATGGAGGGCGGATAAAAGGAGGGGGACGAGGATCCTGACCCAGTACCAGAAATCTACGCTGGCAGGGGAAAGAAGGGGCTCAACTGACAGCGGGACTGGGTCGGACATCAACAACCCTATCGTTGGACCTGATTCCCCAGGGGCTTTCCCCAAGAGGGAGACAGAGGTAGACCCCCCAGAATTTGGACAAATGGGGACCGCACGCGGGAATTTTGGTCAGGATCAGGCCAATGATCCCATATACCACAATATTCATAAGGAAGTAGTCGAGGTAAATGGGGTCCCTGTGAAGGGGAGAGTTAAGGGCCCAGGGCTATATTATATGATTAAGAAAGATCTGCTATATAGAGAAGTCCGCGTCCAAGAGCAAGTCATAGAACAACTCTTGGTCCTCCAGAAGCATCAGAGGGCGTTAATGGATCTGGCCCACAGTCATCTGTTCGGGGCTCATCTAGGGGTAGATAAGACCCTTGATCGGATTCTACAGAGGTTTTTTTTGGCCTGGCATTTATGCGGCAGTCTGGCGATATTGTACCTCCTGTCCGGAATGCCAGATACATGGGTCCCGACCATACTTAAGGGCCCCTCTGGTACCTCTGCCAATTACTGAGGTTCCATTTGAGCGAATAGCTATGGACATCAGCCCGGGGTCATCAGTACATTCTGGTAGTACTAGATTATGCCACCCGATACCCCGAGGCCGTACCCCTACGGAATACCATGTCCAAGACCATAGCCAAAGAATTGGTCCAGATTTTTTCCAGAGTAGGAATACCTAAGGAGATCCTGACGGACCAAGGGAACCCCTTTGTGTCTAAACTGATGAAGGACCTATGTACAATGCTCCACATACGGACCCTTAGAACATCGGTCTACCATCCCCAGACCGATGGCCTTGTCGAACATTTTAATAGGACATTGAAAAACATGTTACGGAAAGTGATTAGTCGTGACAGGAAAGACTGGGACGCCCTGCTGCCTTATGTGCTGTTTGCCGTATGGGGGGTTCCTCAGGCTTCCACTGGATTCTCCCTCTTAAAGCTGTTATATGGTTGCCACCCCAGGGGCATACTGGACCTGGCTAAGGAAGACTGGGAAGAACAGCCGAACCCGGGGAGAAACATTGTGGAACATGTGCTGCAGATGAAAGACAGAATAGCCCAAGTCGCCCCCCTTGTGCACGAACACATGGAGAAGGCCCAAGAGGCACAACGGATGTACTACAATCGTCAAGCAATGACCTGGAAGTTCCAGGCAGGGGACCGGGTGATGGTGCTCATATCCACAGCGGAGAGCAAGCTCCTGGCCAGGTGGCAGGGGCCATATGAGGTAATAGAAGCTATAGGAGAAGTCGACTATAAGGTCCGACAGCCAGGTCGCCGGAAGCT